>NC_041391.1:432400592-432420669 GCF_002162155.2 Triticum dicoccoides | reverse complement strand
GCCGGACCGCGCCTCCGCCGGCGCCCCGTCTCCAGCCATCGCCCGCGCCCGCCGCCGGCCGGATCCGGTCCGGGGCCACCTCCTCGGTGCTTCCCCGCCCTCGCCGGAGACTCCCTCGGCTCCAACTCCGGCGAGATCCGCCGTGGTTGACTTTTACCCCGAGGTCCATTTTTCTGCTAAGTCCCAGGATTTTGTAATTTTTATGCCATGTTAATCATGCCGTATCTCTGCAACCGTAGCTCTGTTTCGTGCGTGTAATATGTCAAATTGTTCGTATCGACGAGTACATCATTTCATTCCATTGCATCATGTTCATTTGAGGTCACTTAGATGCCCGAATTATCGTCGTAAGAGTGCTTCATAATGTTTTCTGCTGTCTGTTAACGGAACGAGCTCTTTTGTCATTTTTGCCATGATTGATGTGTGCATCCTATGAGGTTGATGTCTTCATGTGTTTTGAACTATGACATGTATTCTTTGTAGTGGTGCTTGCTATGTATTTTTGTGATCAATATGGTGACTAGCACAAGCATGCAAACTAGGCATCGTGATGTTGCTGATTTTAGTCCCTGTTCTGCTGTTATTTTGATGCCATGTAAACCTGATGCTACAGAGAGATCCATGCATATTTTGAGATATTTCAGTAAGGGTGTTTTGAACAATAGGTTATTGTCTATCCATTCATGCCCTTTGTTGCAATTATAGAGTAGTCTAGCATGTCATTTTCATGCTCTACTTTTGCTTCAAAATGTTTCCTGGCAAATTGTTTACATGTTATTCAATCTGGCCGAGGTTGCTATAGTTGATCCTTGCATGCTATGGACTTGTTCTTGACTTAGTTTGTTTCACAAACATGTCTTCTTAATGATGTTATGCTTATCTTGTCATGCAATAACTTGTGGTGAGTGTATCGAGCTTGTTAAGTAGTGTTCATGATGTTGCTGTTTTGCTAGGCTGAATCTGTTATTTCGTGATGCTATATAAACATGTTGCTACTAATCATTCTATGCATCATCTGGAGATGTTCTATAAACATGTTTTGATCTACATGTCATCCTATATCCATCCATGCCCCAGGTTGCATTTATAGCTTACTGTAGATTGTTCATATCTTGCTCCAAAGTTGCTTGAAAATGTTGCTGTCAGCCTGTTAACATTAAGTTCACTTGTTCCCATGTGTTTTCCTAGTGATCCATGCAACCTATGACCTTGCTCTTGCCATGCTTAGCTGCACAAATAGGTCTTCTTACTGTTGGGTGCCTTGCCATGCCATGTATTGCTTAGTGAGTCGCACAAGCTCATCTACATGCCTTCATAATTATGTTCCTGCCATGTATGAATCTGTAATAATAACTTGCTATGTTTACGTGGGTGCCATTGTATTTTCTGATCCTTTTTGGCTTATGGTCAGTAAGGGACTTTTGATCTATGCAATTAGTAGATTCATGTCATGCCTTTGTTTGCCATTATAAGTTCCTGTAACATGTTGTTTGATAGCTATAAACATTGCATCGTGATGTTATTTTCTGCAAAGTCTGGAATTGTTATACCTTGCAATCTTACCATGTGTGTTTGAGCATGTTCTAGTGATTTCTGGAGATAGCTCAGTGTTCATGTTTTGTTGTGCTTTACTTGTACATCATGCCCATGCCTTTTGTTATTATGTTTGGGTGCTGTAGCATATTGTTTTGATGCTTGCAATATGCCTAGTTGCTGTTTTGGACAGCTTGTCCTTATAACTTGTTTCATGTGTGTGTGTTGAACCGTTGCTCCATTTTGAGTGTGCTCTATATGAAACTTGCTTAGAATTGCATGTAGCTTCATATTATCATGTTGCATCCTTGTTTTGAGGTGTTTGCTTGATGTTTGGATGCATTTTGCATCAATGCCATGTTTAACTTGTTTTGCTCATATCTTCTAGGCCGTAGCTCCGAACTAAATGAACTTTATATGTAACTTGACTAGAATCTCGTGTAGATCATCTTGTTGCATCTTAACTTGATGTTTAATCACTTGAACATAAGGTTTGTTCAGATCTGGACCAATTTTGAAATATGCATATGAGGACTTACCGGAATTGTTATATGTTGTTCCCGGCCTCATTTAAACTTGCCTTGATGTGTTGCTCTTGTTTGCATCATCTCTTGCCATGAGTAGCTTCATGTAGCTTTGTCATGCATCATGCTTGTTTGTGCATCATGTATTGTTCATGTGTGGTGTGTTTACCTATGTTGTGTGCTTCTTCTTGTTAGTTCCTGTTTCGTTGCGATCGTAAGGATTCGTTCGTCTTCGTTTGGTTCGGCTTCATCCGTTCGTCTTCTTCATGGACTCGTTCTTCTTCCTTGCGGGATTTCAGGCAAGATGACCGCTACCCTGGATCTCACTACTATCATTGCTATGCTAGTTGCTTCGTTCTATCGCTTTGCTGCGTTACCTATCTTTTGCTCATCAAGCCTCCCAAATTGCCATGAACCTCTAACCTTTGACACCTTTCCTATGCAAACCGTTGTTTGGCTATGTTACCGCTTTGCTAAGCCCTCTTATAGTGTTACTAGTTGCAGGTGAAGTTGAAGATTGCTCCATGGTGGACAGGATTTTGGTGGGGATATCACAATATCTCTTATATTATTAATGCATCTATATACTTGGTAAAGGATGGAAGACTCGGCCTTTTGCCTAGTGTTTTGTTCCACTCTTGCCGCCCTAGTTTCCGTCATACCGGTGTTATGTTCCCGGATTTTTTTGCGTTCCTTACGCGGTCGGGTGATTTATGGGACCCCCTTGACAGTTCGCTTTGAATAAAACTCCTCCAGCAAGGCCCAACCTTGGTTTTACCATTTGCCTCACCACCACCTATCCTTTCCCTTGGGTCGGCCAACCCGAGGGTCATCATTATTTTAGCCCCCCCCCCGGGCCAGTGCTTGTCTAAGTGTTGGTCCGAACCGAGCCGCCTGCGGGGCCACCTCGGGGAAACGTGAGGGCTGGTTTTACTCGTAGCCTGTCTCATTCGGTGTTGCCCTGAGAACGAGATATGTGCAGCTCCTATCGGGATTGTCGGCGCATCGGGCGGTCTTGCTGGTTTTGTTTTACCATTGTCGAAATGTCTTGTAAACCGGGATTCCGAGTCTGGTCAGGTCTTCCTTGGAGAAGGTCTATTCCTTCATTGATCGCGAGAGCTTGTCAGGGGCTAAGTTGGGACACCCCTGCAGGGTATAATCTTTCGAAAGCCGTGCCTGCAGTTATAGGCAGATGGGAATTTGTTAATGTCCAGTTGTAGATAACTTGACACCAGATCCGAATTAAAACGCATCAACCGCGTGTGTAGCCGTGATGGTCTCTTCTCGGCGGAGTCCGGGAAGTGAACACGGTTTCTGGGTTATGTTTGGCGTAAGTAGGGGTTCAGGATCACTTCTTGATCATTACTAGTTGACGACCGTTCCGCTTGCTCTCTTCTCGCTCTTATTTGTGTATGTTAGCCACCATATATGCTTAGTCGCTGCTGCAGCCTCACCACTTTACCCCTTCCTTTCCCTTTAAGCTTTGCTAGTCTTGATACCCATGGTAATGGGATTGCTGAGTCCTCGTGGCTCACAGATTACTACAACAACAGTTGCAGGTACAGATTATGCGATGATCATGACGCCAGAGCGATGCTTGCTTGCGTTGAGTTCTTCTTCTGCTTCTTCGATCAAGGGATAGGTTCCAGGTCGGCAGCCTGGGCTAGCAGGGTGGATGTCGTTTGAGTTTCTGTTTGTGATTCATCTGTAGTCGGATGATGCTCTGATGTATTGTGATGTTGTATTCGAGTGGCATTGTATGCCTTATGTATGTATCCCCTTCTATTATGTAATGTTGATGTAATGATATCCACCTTGCAAAAGCGTTTCAATATGCGGGTCTATCCTTGGTGGGACCTTCGAGTTCCTTTTGGATAGGGTCGCATACTGGGCGTGACAGATCGATCGATGGCTGTTAACTGAACCTGATCGAGCGATTCCTTCGCTACTGCTACTAACTAAAGCCGATCGATGCTGCCTCTGGATGAATAGTGAGTGTTGCTAGGGGGTTTGGATGAATAGTTCCCGGTGGGGGTGGATGAACATGACCTCTTGGTGTTGCCTCTGGATGAACAGGACCCCGATCGATCGAGCCGGTTGGGGCTAGATGAACAGGACCCCGTGGAGGGCAGGATGAACAGGACCACCCCGTGGAGGGATGGATGAACAGTAGATGGTGGAGGGCTGGATGAACAGTAGCTCGTGGAGGGATGGTTGAACAGGAGCCTGTGGAGAGGGCTGGTTGAATAGTAGCCGGTGGAGTAGCGCGCGATGGAGGCTGGATGAACAGGAGCCCGTGGATGAACAATCACAGGTGGAGGCTGGAGGAGGTCGACGGTGGATGAATAGTAGCCTGTGGAGGCTGGAGGGGGTCGACGGTGGAGATGAACAGTATCTCGTGGAGTACCATTTTGCGGTACGCCACAACCCTCCCAATGAACAGGACCCCTGTTTCGACCGTAGCGCTCCAACACAAGTCTGTTTCCTCCGTTTTGCGGTACGCCACACCCCTCTCGATCAATAGGACCCCCGTTTCAACCGTAGGAGGTTCGTTTCCTCTGTTTTGCGGTACGTCAGACCCCTCCCGATGAACAGGATCCCATTTCAAACATGGCCGGTCAAACACAAGGTCATTTCCTCCGTTCAGCGGTACACCAGGCCTCGTTTCCATCGGCTGTTCCGTCCAAGCCGCTTGGCTCCCACGCGTTCTGTTGCCTCCCGATGAACACGACGCATTCTGTTGTCTCCCCATGAACATGATGGAGACGCAGTTTCTCTGTTCTGACCCAGCCATGTAGAGGAGCCATGGCCGTACGTACGCGCGAGTAGGCGTTCGAGACCCCGCCCGTATGTACGTACGTGGCTATATTTACTTTCTTGCACCCTGGACGTTGTACGTACGTGTACATGCTACGTGCACGCCTCTACTACGACACGTGCACGCCTATACATTGACCAGTATGTACATACATGTTCGCGACCAAAATGACAACACTACGTACGCTTCGACCAGGTGGGTCCTGACTATCAAGCACTTCCTTGCGTGCAAAGATGTAGCTGGTGGGTCCCAGCAGTCAGGGGGGCGAATCGTTTTTTTGCCCGGATGCACTTCCTTGCGTGCAAAGATGTAGCTGGTGGGTCCCAGCAGTCGGGGGAAACATTTTTTTCGCGAAATACGGTGGCCCTTCCGGTGGGTCCCCGGTGTCAGGTGGAGGAATAATTATTTTGCGCGTAATAAGGAGGTACTTCCTTGCTGCGGCCGTGGACCCAGCTGTCAGCCTCTCCACGTACAGTCCACGTCCGATCGAAGCCGTTCCTTGACCATGTTGACCACATCGCACCGAGAGCACCAGGGCGGTGGATGACGGTGAGGCCTAGGAAGGGGACGACACGGAGCCGGGGAAGACGCGGCAGTGGATGCCCACGCTTAGAGGAGTATGAGGGTTCACTGGTTCGCTGCGATCTGAGGCTGCCGTCGCTGCAGAATAACAGGGGGTGTGGGTTAGTAGAGGGATGGCCTGGCCAGCAGTGGGAGTAGTAGGGGGTGGTGAGGCCTCCGCCGCATCGCAGCCGGCCACGGGAGGCAGGAGCACGAGGCACGACCGGCGCTGGTTTGGGCCGCTGGAGCAAGAAGACCAGAGGTTGAAGAAGCACTAAGGCCGTTGGATGGACATCATACAGACATTGGAGCTAGAATCGTGCATATGACTAAGTTGACAAAGCCCTCCGTCCCCGTCAACTTAGGCCCACAAGTCAGCCTGCCAGTATACTGGGTCCTAGCTAGCAGGGGGAGTATTCATTTTTTTTGTGCGTAATAAGGAGGCACTTCCTTGCGTGCGAAGATATAGCTGGTGGGTCCAAGCTGTCAGCGGTGGTAACTTTTTTCGCGAAATACAGAGGCCCTTTCAGTGGGTCCCAGATGTGAGGTGGAGGAATCATTATTTTACGCGTAATAAGGAGGCATTTCCTTGCGTGTGGTCCTGGACCCAACTGTCAGCCTCTCCACGTACAGTCCACTTCAGATGCATGTCGGTCGTTGACCATGTTGACCAGGCTGCGTCGAGAGCACCAGGGTGGTGGACGTTGGCAAGGCCTAGGAAGGGAACGACACGGAGGTAGGGAAGACTCGGCAGTTGTTTCTCACATGAAGGGGAGTACGACTGTACGAGGGTTTACTGGTTTGTCTGCCGTCGCCGGAGAATAACAGCAGGTGTGGGTGAGTAGAGGGATGGCTAGGCCAGCGATGGGAGTACAGTGGGGCGGTGAGGCCTGCGCGGCAGCATAGCCGGCCGCGGGGAGAAGGGAGCAATCAGTCCCGCCGGTGCTTGTTTGAGCGGCTGGAGCAGGAAGAGCAGAGATTGAAGAAGCACGACGGCCGCTGGATGGAAATCCAACAGTCACTACTTGTGCGTCAACCTTTTTTTGGGAAAGCCTCAAATCTGTGGAAAACAGCATACATCCCATCTGCCATTATTTCTAATATTTTCCAGCCCATTTGCTAATTCTTAAGGGTTTTTTTGGAGCCCATATTATTTTTGTTAGCATTACAGCCCATATTGTGGCCACGGATAAAAAATTATAGGAAATTTTGCATATTTCGGTGCGGTCCGAACTGTTTTTAATCCCGAAATTTCGAGTCACATTCAAACTGATTTTAAAAATAAATGTATCAATATAAAATCCAACAAATTGTCCACACATAAAAATCAATGCAATTTAAAATCTCGAAATGAAAAAAAGAAATTTGAAACTAATTGCCGGTTTGATGTGTTTTAAAAATGTATAATCCATTTCTCATTACTGATTGGCCATTTTCTTGGCCAGCCGAATGAAGCTCTCCTCGTCTTGAAAGATTTGCAGCCCAACAAGCCTAACAAAGTGACTTACTGGGAAAATCACAAAAAAACTAGGCTGTGGCCATGGACCCAGCTGCATCCATGGACCCAGCTGTCAGCCTCTCCACGTACAGTACTCTTCTGATGGAAGTCGGTCGTTGACCACATTAACCACGCCACGCCGAGAGCACCAAGGCAGTGGATGACGGCGAGGCCTAGGAAGGGGACAACATAGAGTCGGGGAAGACGTGGCAGTGGATGCCCACACGGAGAGGAGTATGAGGGTTCAGTGGTTCGGCTGCAGCGTGAGGCTGTCGTCGCCGCAGAATAACATGAGGTGTGGGTGAGGAGAGGGATGCCCTGGCCAGCGGTGGGAGTAGTAGGGGCGGTGAGGCACTTCCTTACGTGCGATGATATAGGAGGCACTTCCTTGCGTGCGATGATATAGCTGGTGGGTCCGACCTGTCAGCAGGGGGAACATTTTTTTGTGAAATACAGAAGCCCTTCCCACGTACAGTCCACGTATAGTGCGTAATAAGGAGGAACTTTCCTTGCGTGCGACCATGGACCTCATGGGTCCCAGCCGTCAGGCTCTCCACGTACAGTCCTCTTCCGATGACTCTCGTATGTTGACCACGCCGCGCCGAGCGCACCGAGGCGGTGGACGATGGCGAGGCCCCAGACTGGAACGACCCAGAGATGGGGAAGAAGCGGCAGTGGAGTCGCAGATAGAGAGGAGTGGGAAACTTGACTGATTCGGGTGCGGGGTGGGCCTACACTCGATAGAGAATAACAGGAGGTGTAGAGTGGAGGGATAGCCTGGCCGTCGGCGGGGTAGCGTTTCGCTGAGGAGCACAAAACAACGCCGCTGGACGCCGAAGGCTGGAGCCGGAGGTCCCGGCAGCGCTGGGGGAAGAAGATGAGAAATTGAAGAAGAATGCCTGCCGTTGGATGTAAATCCAACGCGTTCTTAGGCTTCGACCTACTGGCCCACATGTTAGCCAGTCCATTTGTTTTTTAGTCCATTTGGTGGGCTGGGTGAAACAATGATGTAGTATCTATGTAGCCCGTTTATATATATGGTAGAATTTAAAGCCCATTTGCATTTTTCTCGAAATCCGTGGACTTGCTGGGCTGGGTGAAAATATCATGTTCGGCTAGACGGAGAAATGTTATAAAAACATAAACACATGATTGCACGTTGTCACCTCAAAGAAAAAACATGATTGCACATCTATTACTGCATTGGTCAGTAAAATCTTTGCAAGCTTATGTACGCAATCACTAGGAGTTAACTTGCCAAGTTATATATAAGCAATTATTATTATTATTTTGTAAGAACTTTCAACTTATGAAATAAAATATCATTTAAATTTGATGAGTTAATAGTACATGGGGTATTATTATTTTTTATGCTAGACATGGGATAGTTGAGTTGGTTCTAGGGAAAAGTACTGGAAGAAAACTTAGTTTACATCAAAAAGGAAAGTGGGAGAAAATTGAGATATAGGATTAATTAAAACAAAAAATAGAACTGAGCTGTGCGTCTTCTTGAAAAACAAACATAACTTGGGTTGCTGATGTTATAGACAAGCTAGGTTGGGAGGCCCAGAGGCCACTTGATACCTGTTGGATCCAAAAAATGTTGAAACATGTCGTGGGCTGCCCATGTTAAATAACAAAACCTAGGCCATGGACCTGGTGGGCCTGTGTAACGCCCCGGGTCTGATGCGCCAGGTGTCTGCCAGTTATTCGCCGTAGTTGCCATGTCATTTGCTTGCGTGTTGCATTTTACCATGTCATCATGTGCATTTCATTTTGCATACGTGTTCGTCTCATGCATCCGACCATTTTCCCCGTTGTCCGTTTTCCAATCCGACGCTCCTATGCCCTCCGGCGTTCCCCTTTTGTCTCCTGTTGTGAGTGGGTGTTAAACGTTCTCGGAATGGACCGAGGCTTGCCAAGTGGCCTTGGTATAGCACCGGTAGACCGCCTGTCAAGTTTCGTGCCATTTGGAGGTCGTTTGGTACTCCAACGGTTAACCGGGTAACCGTAAAGCCCCTCTCTCTTTGCAGCCCAACACCCCTTCCAAAGTGGCCCAAAACCCAGCAAACTCCCATCCATGCTCTCGGTCATTCGATCACGATCGTGTGGGCGAAAACCGCTCCTCATTTGGACTCTCCTAGCTCCCTCTACCTATATAAAGGCCCTCCCCTTCCAAATTCGCAGATCAAACCCTAGCCTAATCCTCCCCGCCGCCACCGGACACGTCCGGCCGCAACCGGACATGTCCGCCGCCCTCAGCCACGTCGCCCCGGCCAATAGGACGCCGCCACGTCAGCCTCAGCCGCCGCTCCCAGCCAACCCCGGCGCGCCAAGTGTCATCCGGCCTCCTCTCTCCTCCCCGCGCTCGCCGCGGCCCGGGTCGGGCCCACCCGGCCCGACGCGCGCCGCCGCCCCGCCCGTCCTCTCCGCCGCCGGCGTGCGCCCCGCCGCCCGGGCGCCCGGCCCGCTCGCCTCCTCGCCGCCGGCCCCGCCCCGGCACCCCTCTGCTGCGCGCCGACCTGCGCCATCGCCGACCTAGCCGGAGCTCCTCCAGCGCAGCCTCGCCCCGCCTCCGTCCGGTCGCCGCCGGCCCCCGCGGCCGCGTGCGCCGCCGCCTTGCCAGGATCCGGCCGGATCCGGCCCGATCCGGCCGGGAGCACCTCGTCCCCGACCTCTCCGATGCTTCTCCGGCCATCTCCATCCTTCTCCGGCGAATCTCCGGTCGCTGCTTCCAAATCCGTGCAGGAAGGTTGACTTTCCCCTCCCTGAATTTTGCCTAAGTCCCCGATTCTGCAGTAATTTTCATGCCATGTTCATGCCATCATATCTCTGCATCCATAGCTCCGTTTTGTGCGTGTAATATGTCAAATTGTTCGTCTCAACAAGTACATCATTTTATTCCATTGCATCATATTCATTTGAGGTCATCTAGATGCCCGAATCGTCGTTGCAAGAGTGCCTCATGATGTTTTCTGTTGTATGTTATCAGAACGAGCTCATTTGTCATTTTTGCCATGATTGATGTGTGCATCCTGTGAGGTTGATGTCTACATGTGTTTTGAACTATGTCATGTCTTCTTTACAGTGGTGCTTACCATGTATTTTTGTGATCTATGTGGTGACTAGCACAAGCATGCAAACTAGGCTTCGTGATATTGCTGATTTAGTCCCTGTTCTGTTGTTATTTTGATGCCATGTAAACTCGATGCTACAGAGAGATCCATGCATATTTTGAGATACTTCAGTAAGGGTGTCTTGAACATATGATTATTGTCTATCCATTCATGCCCTTGGTCGCAACTATGGAGTAGTCTAGCATGTCATTTTCGTGCTCTACTTTGCTTCAAAATGTTTCCTGGGCAGATTGTTTACGTGTTATTCAATTTTGCCAAGGTTGTTGTAGTTGATCCTTGCATGCTATGAACTTTTTCTTGCCTTGGTTTGTTTCACAAACATGTCTTCTTGATGATGTTATGCTTATATTGTCATGCAATGACTTGTGGTGAGTGAATCGAGCTTGTTAAGTAGGGTACTTGATGTTGCTGTTTTGCTAGGCTGAATCTGTTATTTCGTGATGCTATATAAACATGTTGCTACTAATCATTCTATGCATAATCTGGAGATGTTCACTAAATATGTTTTGTTCTACATGTCATGCTATCTCCATCCATGCCCCTGGTTGCATTTATAGCTTGCTGTAGCTTGTTCATAACTTGCTCCAAAGTTGCTTCATAATGTTGCTGTCAGCCTGTTAACATTAAGTTCAGTTGTTGCCATGTGTTTTCCTAGTGTTCCATGCACCCTATGAACTTGCTCTTGCCATGCTTAGCCTAACAAATATGTCTTATTACTGTTGGTTGCCTTGCCATGCCATGTAATGATCTGTAGTGAGTTGCACAAGCTCATCTATATGCCTTCATAATTTTGTTCCTGCCATGTTTAAATCTGTATTATAACTTGCCATGTTTACATGGGTGCCATCCTATTTTCTGATCCTTTTTGGCTTATGGTCAGTAAGGGACTTTTGATCTATGCAATTAGTAGATTCTACAGTGTGGACCGTAGCACATTGTTTTTTAATCGCCATATCACCACATTGTTTTCTACTGCTGGTTCACTGGGCTACCATTGTTCGCACTGCTGGTTCATTGGGCAGCCGTGGTTCGCACTCCTCCGACCTGAGTAGTAGTAGTACTAGTATATACCGCATCATTCTTTGCTCCTTCTTACTACTCCGACATGTGGGAGAGCCAGCATCCGGGTCGACATGTCATGCACCAGATTAGAGCGCGGAACAGAAGGGGGGCATCATCCCGGTCGGAGCGCCAGTAATTCATGACTATAGTGAGTGGTCATATCACAAGTCTTTCTAGCAGTAACGCACTATCAAATTGCACAGCCCGACCTTTCCAGCAGTATGTTTGAGAATCCGCCACCCGCTCACCCTCCTCGCCTCTCTGTCGAACCGCCTACGCGAAAACTGCCGCACGTACTGCCCGGGAAAAGTCCCACCCTCAACTTTTAACTACGCAAAAATAGTTCGAGCTTGTTCGTTCTATATAAATACTTACTGTATGTTTATTCACTCGTGGGGTTCTTCAACGAATGGAGGGGCGGGGACCACAAGTGAACAATACTAGTACTACTAGTAGTAAGTAGGAGTCGTACAGTAGTCACCTTAAATAGAGAGTTTCTTTTCTTTAATGCCACGTACACAAATTGAAACGCTTGTTGTGGAGTGAAAAAGATAATCACTCCACTATATATGTACGCAGGGGCCTGAGCGCTTGCTTTACTAGGGTTGCTCTCTTCATTCTCTCATCCTCTCCAGATATAAACAAGACAGTGGTAGCGACATTTTCTCTCTGGTCACCGCTGGTCACAGATCCAGCCGGATCCCTTCGGCTGGTGTGTGTAGAGGACTATGTGCATCGTTCATGCGGTCATCACCCGCGAGGGAGGAAACCCACAGCTGTCGGAGGGGCTCGATCCTCTGCCCGTGGCGTTCTCTCCGACACAGCGCCTGCTCGGGAGGTCCTCCGACCCTTCTTCCTTCCTGTCGTATTGTCCGCAGATCCGACCTGCCGCCGCCGACATCCCGGCGACCCTCAGGTATAAGTTCTTCGAAAGCGGCCTTGCTCTACTGCCCCAGCTCGCCACGTGTCTGCATGTGCATCTTTATCTACTCCCATTAGCTCTTCCAAAGCCACCTAAATTTTTAGTATTATTAGAGGTAAAGCTACTTCATGCATTCGAATCTAGGGCTTTGTTCAAACAACGAAGAAAGGGGGGAAAGTTGTAGCATGAATCTAGGACTTGATTCAAAGAGGAAATAATATGGTGAAAGTAGTAGAGACCGGATACCCAACCGGTCTCTTGGTTGAAAAGGGAAATAATGGGAAAACGCAGTACAAACTGGATAAGGAACATATCTATTATTGGTTGAAAAAAGGATAGAAAGTGGCGGCTGGTGGACAAGTCAACAGAGTATGTCCAGGATTAGATTTGTTGCCCTCACATAGTAAAAGGTCTCCCGGATTAGAATTGCTGCCCTCACATAGTAAAAGGTCTCAGGATTAGATTTGTTGCCCTCACATAGTAAAAGGTCTCTAGGATTAGAGTTGCTGCCCTCACATAGTAAAAGGTTTCCAGGATTAGATCTGCTGCCCTCACATAGTACAAGGTCTCCAAGATTAGGTTTTCTGCCCTCACATAGTAAAAGGTCTCCAGGATTAGATTTGCTGCCCTCACATAGCATGAACAAACTTGGCATCACCACTTTATGCCTCCTTGTAGGTACATTGTGCTGATGCGTCCATTGTCGCATGTCCTTATACCAACCTTTTGGTATTATTAATGTAAGGGCGCATGTAAAATGAAGCGATCACACTGTTACCTTAGGGACATGTCTAACCAGTGTTATTGTTAATCTAATGCCTCCAGTGATAAGATGCAATTAAACTGTGTTACAAATGGCACTCCTGCTATTTTCCCCAGTATTATAAGTAAGTTGCTCCTTTACGCTGCTGAGTGTCCTGGTGTCCCCACGGTCCCATGCCCTTCAACCAACTCTTTGGCTGTTGTTGATTTACTGTGTATGGTAAACAAGCAATGCCACTATTAAAGTAATCCCATATTTGAGGAATCTCATTGTTGATCATAATGCTTCTGGTAACATGAAGCATTGATGATGTTTTAAAATTTCTATTGTCCTTGCGTGATTGCCATGAACATAATTAAGATGCTTCTTTTTATTTTGTATATGTTTCGTATATTCTTATTGACCAGCAACTGTTTACTTTCTATCTTTTTGTGCAGATAGGGATATCCATTTCACCTTGTTGCTATTGTGACCTTTTGGTGAACTGCACAAAACTTTTTTTGGAATGAGTGTCTTGTGCAGTTCAACTAAAATGTCACGTGGGCAACATCTCTCAATTTTGGTGGAACTGCACAAAATGGTGATTGGAGTTTCCAAAATCTCCGTCAAGTTCTGCTGGTAATCTCGTGCAACATTTTATTAGCCTTTGCAAGATGAGCCATCACTGTCACCTCAATGGCACTTTATTTTAGTGGAACCGCACAAAAGGATAAGAAAATTATAGTTGCACCTTACATGAGCCAGACAGCCAACCTTAATGTTCCTCAATTTTAGTGCAACTACTAAAGAAGAACCTGCCAGCTCACGAGAGCAAGTACTTCTTGCTAGCTGAATGATGCAATCTTTGCTTCATTTCAGGTGAACTGCAGTAAAAGGCGCATGAATTGAATCATGGAGTTGGAGGTTGACCTCATCCGAGTGGAGCTGCATGTTGAGTTCAAGGAGGCCACTATTAAAGTGAAATCATGCTCTTCTTGTTTGTGTTGTGCAAATAGGAATACTCAACTACAGATGTTGTGACGGTCAAGAGCATTCGCCAAGTTCTTAGATTGTATGACATGGCTAGCCAAGATGGGTTTAATCTCGATATTCACTTTATCAAAAGGCTCTAATGGGTTGGTTCTGAATCTTGCAAGCTGGGAATCAATGAGATGTGTAGGCATCTTTGTTGTACTTATTATTTGAATCTTATTTGTTGGTTCTGAATCTTGCAAGCTGGGAATCAATGAGATGTGTAGGCATCTTTGTTGTACTTATTATTTGGATCTTATTTGTTGGTTCTGAATCTTGCAAGCTGGGAATCAATGAGATGTGCAAGCATCTTTGTTGTACTTATTATTTGGATCTTATTTGTTGGTTCTAAATCTTGCAAGCTGGGAAACACGACATGATGATGCAGAGGACAACAACCATAACAAATAGTTCAAACTTGGTAGTATTATCTTTGTGAAAGTGCGACAAATGTGCTAATCGTGTGCGTCCTGAGAATAATAATTCTAATTGTTGTGCATGTGGATCATGTGGCACTGATAGAACGAGCCAATGCATTGCTTGTTTTAAGTATAAATTTCTATGAAAGCTAATTAAATTTAAGTAAAGTGACCACTAACTCCTGTTATTACAGTACCAATACAAACCCGCTCGTGAACCAACATGTGGCCGGAGTAGGTTTCTTAATGGAGGCGTTTGAATGTGCCGAGGGTGCATCTTCTGCCGGGCGTGCAGCGGACGAGGGAGGGGTAGTAACTATTGTCGCCCGTACACACTCAGTTTGCTGTTGAATCCAGTTCCCCAAGAGCTGAAAAACGAACTGCTGCCGCCGCCTATGCACTCATTCACTTGAAGAGACTCCAATGGCGATCTGAGGGGTGAGCCTGCTGGATATGGACTTCAGCAAGGAGTTCCCCTTTGAGTTCGCCGTTCAGTCCTATGGCCGCACCAAGTTGAATGTGATGTACACCAACGATCCGGACTTGGTGAAGCTCTGCCTCGCCGAGTTCAAGCAGTACCTACAGGACGGGAAAGCACAAGGTTGCAGGACTAGACCTTGTGCCCATCCATTCATCTCCTGACAGGGACCAACGGATCACCGTCGCCAGGTATGTGTGCGGGACAAGGTTCTCATCTACCACTTCTATAGGGCCATCATAGGTTCTGGAGCATTCGCCTGTTTCATCGGCAGCGCCGACTGCACCTTCGCTACGGTGGAGAGAAGGAAGAACACGACGATTCGGCCATCTGGTGCAACAAGCTTGTCGACATCTAGAAGCAATACAAGAGCATCAGCAACGAGCAGGAGAAGGACTCCGTGGTTGACCTCGCTGAGACCATCATCGACCCCTGATACGCCAACATGAAAGAAGACAATGATACCAAGGACCTGAACACGTGGGAGGTACCTCTGAATCTAGCCTACATAACCTACGCGCCCAAGGACTCACACACATGCTATGACATGTACAGGCAGATCTTGGACATGAGGGCGCGTCTGCTTCCCGTAACCGACGAATACACGGATAGCCGCAGCGTCATGATCAAGTGTGTCAGGAAGGTCTAGATGTTGTACTTTATCTATTTATAAGAACCTTTATCATCTGAGTGTTTGATGCATTAGCCTATGTGTCGTAATTATCTGTTTTTTTCGAAATATTTCTTTTAAAAACCCATTAACCTGTTTGCTTTTTTAGTGGCTATTTGCTTACGTATGTAACTAGTTCACTTGTTCGTTAAAAAAAAACTAGTTCACTCGGCTGCCGTGCTTTGGATCTCCTTCCTCCCAACATATTCCACTCCTCATGTGGACCCAGCAGGTCTCGTACACAGACATATGGGACCAACCACGTATCCATTTGTATATCTTTATTTTCTTCAAACTTTCGTCCTCTTCCTATACAATGGCTGGCCATCATAGCCTATGGCGTTGGCCAGGCCATCCCTCTACTACCACACATTATCCGACAGCGGCAGCTCCATCGGCCCACCCTGCACCCGAACAAGTCAACTCTCGTACTCCCCTCCGCTTGCGTCTTCCCCCGCTCCGGTTCGTTTGGTCTGAGGTCTCGATGTCGTCCTCCTCCTTGGTGCTCTAGCCGCGGCGCCGCCGTCTGTCGCTCCCAACATGGTCAGCAAAACAAGAGGAATCAGGAGACAACTGTTCGTCGAGAGGCTCACAGTCCCAAGCTGTCACGCCCAATATGCGACCCTATCCAAAAGGAACTCGAAGGTCCCACCAAGGATAGACCCGCATATTGAAACGCTTTTGCAAGGTGGATATCATTACATCAACATTACATAATAGATGGGGATACATACATAAGGCATACACTGCCACTTGAATACAACATCACAATACATCAGAGCTTCATCCGACTACGGATGAATCACAAACAGAAACTCAAACGACATCCACCCTGCTAGCCCAGGCTGCCGACCTGGAACCTATCCCCTGATCAAAGAAGAAGCAGAAGCAGAACTCAACGCAAGCAAGCATTGCTCTCGCGTCATGATCATCGCAAAACTTGTACCTGCAACTGTTGTTGTAGTAATCTATGAGCCACGAGGACTCAGCAATCCCATTACCATGGGTATCAAGACTAGCAAAGCTTACAGGGAAAGGAAGGGGTAAAGTGGTGAGGTTGCAGCAGCGACTAAGCATATATGGTGGCTAACATACGCAAATAAGAGCGAGAAGAGAGCAAACAGAACGGTCGTGAAACTAGCAATGATCAAGAAGTGATCCTGAACTCCTACTTACGTCAAACATAACCCAAAAACTGTGTTCACTTCCCGGACTCCACCGAAAGGAGACCATCACAGCTACACACACGGTTGATGCGTTTTAATTCGGATCTGGTGTCAAGTTATCTACAACCGGACATTAACGAATTCCCATCTGCCAATAACCGCAGGCACGACTTTCGAAAGATTATACCCTGCAGGGGTGTCCCAACTTAGCCCATGACAAGCTCTCGCGATCAATGAAGGTTATACCTTTTCCCAGGAAGACCCGATCAGACTCGGAATCCCGATTTACAAGACATTTCGACAATGGTAAAACAAGACCAGCAAGCCGCCCGATGCGCCGACAGTCCCGATAGGAGCTGCACATATCTCGTTCTCAAGGCAACACCGGATGAGCAATCCGTACAACTAAAACCAGACCTCAAGTTTCCCTGAGGGGGCGCTGCAAAGGGCTCTAGTTCGGACCAACACTTAGACAAGCACTGGCCCAGGGGGGGGGCTATAATAAAGATGACCCTCGAGAGAGCGACTCCCAAGGGAAAAGGTAGGTGTTGGTGAGGCAAATGGTAAAACCAAGGTTGGGCCTTGCTGGAGGAGTTTTATTCAAAGCAAACTGTCAAAGGGGTCCCATAAATCACCCGACCGCATAAGGAACGCAAAATCCGGGAACATAACACCGGTATGACAGAAACTAGGGCGGCAAGAGTGGAACAAAACACCAGGCATAAGGCCGAGTCTTCCACCCTTTACCAAGTATATAGATGCATTAATAATATAAGAGATATTGTGATATCCCAACCAAAATCCTGTCCACCATGGAGAAATCTTCAACTTCACCTGCAACTAGCAGCGCTATAAGAGGGCTGAGAAAATCGGTAACATAGCCAAACATCGGTTTGCATAGGAAAGGTGTCAAAGGTTAGAGGTTCATGGCAATATGGGAGGCTTGATAAACAGGTGATAGGTAGCGCAGCAAAGCGATAGAACGAAGCAACTAGCATAGCAATGATAGTAGTGAGATCCAGGGTAGCGGTCATCTTGCCTGAAATCCCGCTAGGAAGAAGAACGAGTCCATGAAGAAGATGAAGCCACGAAGACGAACCAACCGTAGTCGAACGAATCCTCACGATCGCAACGAAACAGGAACTATCGAAAATAAGCACACAACATAGTAAACACACCACACATAAACAAGGCATGATGCACAACAAGCATGATGCATGGCAAAGCTACATGAAGCTACTCATGGCAAGAGATGATGCATACAAGAGCAACACATCAAGGCAAGTTTAAATGAGGCCGAGAACAACATATAACAATTCCGGTAAGTCCTCATATGCATATTTCAAAATTGGTCCAGATCTGAATAAACCTTATGTTCAAGTTCTTAAACAGCAAGTTAAAATGCACCAAGATGATCTACATGAGATTCTAGTCAATTTACATATAAAGTTTCATTTAGTTTGGAGCTACGGCCTAGGAGATATGAGCAACACAAGTTAAACATGGCATTGATGCAAAATGCATACAAACATCAAGCAAACACACCAAAACAAGGATGCAACATGATAATATGAAACTACATGCAAAATCAAGCAAGTTTCATATAGAGCACACTCAAAACGGAGCAACGGTTCAACACATGCACACTATATAAGTTTAAAGGACAAGCTGTCCAAAACATCAACTAGGCATATTGCAAGCATCAAAACAACATGCTACAGCACCCCAACATGATAACAAAAGGCATGGACATGATGTACAGGTAAAGCATTACAAAACATGAACACTGAGCTATCTCCAGAAATCACTAGAACATGCTCAAACACACATGTCAAATTGCAAGTTATAACAATTTCAGGCTTTGCAGAAAATAACATCACGATGTAATGTTTAGAGCTATCAAACAACATGTTACAGGAACTTATCATGGCAAACAAAGGCATGGCATGAATCTACTAATTGCATAGATCAAAAGTCCCTTACTGACCATAAGCCAAAAAGGATCAGAAAATAAGATGGCACCCATGTAAACATGGCAAGTTATAATACAGATTTAAACATGGCAGGAACAGAATTATGAAGGCATGTAGATGAGCTTGTGCAGCTCACTACAGATCATTACATGGCATGGCAAGGCAACCAACAGTAATAAGACATATTTGTTAGGCTAAGCATGGCAAGAGCAAGTTCATAGGGTGCATGGAACACTAGGAAAACACATGGCAACAACTGAACTTAATGTTAACAGGCTGACAGCAACATTATGAAGCAACTTTGGAGCAAGATATGAACAAGCTACAGCAACTTATAAATGCAACCAGGGGCATGGATGGATAGAGCATGACATGTAGAACAAAACATATTTATTGAACATCTCCAGATTATGCATACAATGATTAGTAGCAACATGTTTAAATAGCATCACGAAATAACAGATTCAGCCTAGCAAAACAGCAACATCAAGTACCCTACTTAACAAGCTCGATTCACTCACCACAAGTCATTGCATGACAATATAAGCATAGCATCATCAAGAAGACATGTTTGTGAAACAAACCAAGGCAAGAACAAGTTCATAGCATGCAAGGATCAACTACAACAACCTTGGCAAAATTGAATAACACGTAAACAATCTGCCCAGGAAACATTTTGAAGCAAAAGTAGAGCACGAAAATGGCATGCTAGACTACTCCATAATTGCAACCAAGGGCATGAATGGATATACAATAACCATATGTTCAAAACACCCTTACTGAAGTATGTCAAAATATGCATGGATCTCTCTGTAGCATCAAGTTTACATGGCATCAAAATAACAGCAGAATAGGGACTAAATCAGCAATATCACGAAGCCTAGTTTGCATGCTTGTGCTAGTCACCACATTGATCACAAAAATACATGGTAAGCACCACTGTAAATAATACACGGCATAGTTCAAAACACATATAGACATCAACCTCATAGGATGCACACATCAATCATGGCAAAAATGACAAAAGAGCTCGTTCTGATAACAGACAGCATAAAACATCATGAAGCACTCTTGCAACAATGATTCGGGCATCTAGATGACCTCAAATGAATATGATGCAATGGGATGAAATGATGTACTCGTTGAGATGAACAATTTGACATATTACACGCACAAAATAGATGCAGATATGATGGCATGAACATGGCATGAAAATTACTACAGAATCAGGGACTTGGGCAAAATTCGGGGAGGGGAAAGTCAACCTTCATGCACGGATTTCGAAGCAGTGACCGGAGATTCGCCGGAGAAGGATGGAGATGGCCGGAGAAGCACCGGAGAGGTCGGGGACGAGGTGCTCCCGGCCGGATCGGGCCGGATCCGGCCAGATCCCGGCAAGGCGGCGGCGCACGCGGCCGCGGGGGCCGTCGGCGATCGGACGGAGGCGGGGCGAGGCTGCGCTGGAGGAGCTCCGGCGAGCTTTGGCCGGGAGGCGAGGTCGGCGATGGCGCGGGGCGGCGGGGCGCCGGGGCGGGGCCGGTG
>NC_041391.1:432341459-432399874 GCF_002162155.2 Triticum dicoccoides | reverse complement strand
GGCGTCGGCGGCGAGGAGGCGAGCGGGCCGGGCGCGCGGGCGGCGGGGCACACGCCGGTGGCGGCGCTGGCCGGCGGCGGAGAGGACAGGCGGGGCGGCGGAGCGCGTCGGGCTGGGCGGCGGCGCGCGTCGGGCCGGGCGGGCCCGACCCGGGCCTCGGCGGGCCGCGGCAGGCGCAGGGAGGAGAGAGGAGGCCAGATGACACTTGGCGCGCCGGGGTTGGCTGGGAGCGGCAGCGGAGGCTGACATGGCGGCGTCCTATTGGCCGGGGCGACGTGGCTGAGGGCGGCGGACATGTCCGGTTGCGGCCGGACGTGTCCGGTGGCGGCGGGGAGGATTAGGCTAGGGTTTGATCTGCGAATTTGGAAGGGGAGGGCCTTTATATAGGTAGAGGGAGCTAGGAGAGTCCAAATGAGGAGCGGTTTTCGCCCACACGATCGTGATCGAACGACCGAGAGCATGGAGGGGAGTTTGCTGGGTTTTGGGCCACTTTGGAAGGGGTGTTGGGCTGCAAAGAGAGAGGGGCTTTACAGTTACCCGGTTAACCGTTGGAGTACCAAACGACCTCCAAATGGCACGAAACTTGACAGGCGGTCTACCGGTGCTATACCAAGTCCACTTGGCAAGCCTCGGTCCATTCCGAGAATGTTTTAAACCCACTCACAACAGGAGACAAAAGGGGAATGCCGGAGGGCATAGGAGCTTCGGATTACAAAACGGACAACGGGGAAAATGCTCGGATGCATGAGACGAACACGTATGCAAAATGAAATGCACATGATGACATGGTAAAATGCAACACGCAAGCAAATGACATGGCAACTACGGCGAATAACTGGCAGACACCTGGCGCATCGGACCCGGGGCGTTACAACACTCCTCCACTAACAAGAGATCTCGTCCCAAGATCTTAGGACCGAGATGGAAGGGAAAAAGGGATGAGGTGAAACAAGAACTCAAGAGAAGAAGCAAAGAATCGAGAGAACTCGAGAATAAGAGAGGAACGACGAGAATGACGAGAATCTAAAACTCACGGAATCAGATAGACTATGAAAGCACTCCGGTTAGAACGAGATAAGAACGAATAAGAATTAAATGATTTAGACAACACTCCGGTTGAACAAGGAAAGAATAGAATACGAACTCACAAGCTGGAATGATACTTAACGACATAAGCAACGCAATGCCTCCGGAAGAATTAAAAGGAAGGAATGAATTGAACTTAGAAGGAAGGATTGGACGGAGTTGTTGAGCAAATCAACAACAAAAGAATAAGCTTGTTGTGGACTTATGAAAAATATCTCAAAATTATGAGGTGATAACCGACCACAAACGGAAAAGATAGAATAGCTGAGAGGAACGAAGAAATGCAAAACTCCACTTCAAAGAATACGGAGAATTAATTGCACTTCGAGACGCGAGAAGAAAAGATACTTGAACTCCTCCAACAAAATCTTGATGAACTCTTGAAGAATGACTTAAATCATGAAGAACCACCATGAAGAACTCCGGTAACAAAAGGATGATGAGATAGAATGAAGGATGAAAGAATAAGATGAGCCTTGCGATGATTTATATGGAGGTTCCGACGAGATGGCCGAGGAAAATTGAACTCCGGAAAAGAAAAGATGAAAACACTTGGAACTAGAATTTATTCACCAAGAACAAACTCCGAAGGAAGGGATTAATCACTCTGGTGAAAGAAGAATAAGATTTATTGTATGCTTATCCTTCATCAAATTAAATTGATGACAAGCAATGGATTTGCATATTACTTATTCTTATTGAAAAAGAATTAAGGGGGAACATAGCACAAAACTTGAGAAAGTCTTCATGAACCACCGGTAGGATTGAAAAGAACGAATGAATTAATATAATAATCAAGGAAAACGAATCTGAAGGAACCACCGTAAGAATTTGAAAATGACTGATGAAAGAGAAAGAATCACCGGGAAGAATTAGAAGAACAAATATGCTAGAGGAAATTTAGATGCAAAAGAACAAAGAGATCATGAGCTGATTAAAGAACACTTGACAGATACGCCGGGATAAATAGAGAACGATAACTGGAATGATGGCCTCCGGTGAAAGAAACGGGAAAACAACTTCTGGCATACTCTGGATAGGTAAGAAAGAATATCTGACAAACTGAAATAAATCGAGATGGTAACACGAGGCTAGAACCACGAATCTTCGGGAGAACGGGCAAGATTTAGAGGTACCACCAAAATTACTGAGATACTCCAGGAGAATGAAAAACGAAGAGGTTGAGCCAACAATGAAATGAATTGAAATCGATCTTGGAAAAGCATCTGACTAATGGAATCCATTCTTACGCCACACTTGAAAAGAGTTAGGAATGGCTCCGGAATAATTAGAAGAGTCAGGTGAGATCCTGGGAAAATACCTGTGGGTTAGGGCCCACTAAAGAAAAACACCGTTGGAAAGGATTGAAGAGGAGATGATGCGCCGGAACGATTGAAATATTTGAATGAGGTTTCAACCATGAATTAATTGGAACACAGACGAATCTCCTGAGATGTCTTGAACACTCCGGAAGGATAAACTGGCGAGAGACGAACGAGCAAGGAGAACACTTGATCCAAGGAAAAGAATGTAATCACTACCGAAAATTAGAATTGAATCCACCGGAAAATAAAAAGAGATGAAGAATGACGACCGAGACGAGAATTCACCAGTTGGAATAATTTACGAAAGATTGAAGAGGTTCCGCACGAATGAGATAGATGGTCGAGAGAGAGTCAGACTCCGGGAAGAAAAGGGTGGGAGGGCGGGAAAACAAAGGCAACTTGGAAGGGAGAACCAACGAATATCTTGAAGAGAAAACACCGGTTGAAATCATTGAGGACAGAGAGCAAAAACTTCACACGAGTAGGATGGATACTCGATTATGGACTCCGGTTCTGAGAAGAAGAAGGGAGAGCGGGTGGGAAAAGAAAACGACTGAGGACCAAGAAACAACTTCCGGAACGATGAAGAGGCTCGGGTCAACTTGACGAGAAATGCACCGGATGAAAAGAGAAGAGAACCAATGATCGGAAAACCAACTGCGTGATCCTAAGGAAAAATTTGAAGGGGAAGAGGAGTAATTCAAAACACCTACATCAAGATTCCTTACCAGAGCAATGAAGGGGCAGAGGAGTAAAAAGAATTCCTACTCTCCGATATAACTAGACTCCGAAAAACAGTTTATTCTAGACTCAATATCGGCCAAACTACACGATCAATCAAGGGGGCTCCTAAGGTCGGTCGAGGCTTTGGCACCAACTTGTCACGCCCAATATGCGACCCTATCCAAAAGGAACTCGAAGGTCCCACCAAGGATAGACCCGCATATTGAAACGCTTTTGCAAGGTGGATATCATTACATCAACATTACATAATAGATGGGGATACATACATAAGGCATACAATGCCACTCGAATACAACATCACAATACATCAGAGCTTCATCCGACTATGGATGAATCACAAACAGAAACTCAAATGACATCCACCCTGCTAGCCCAGGCTGCCGACCTGGAACCTATCCCCTGATCAAAGAAGAAGCAGAAGCAGAACTCAACGCAAGCAAGCATCGCTCTCGCGTCATGATCATTGCAAAACCTGTACCTACAACTGTTGTTGTAGTAATCTGTGAGCCACGAGGACTCAGCAATCCCATTACCATGGGTATCAAGACTAGCAAATCTTACAGGGAAAGGAAGGGGTAAAGTGGTGAGGTTGCAGCAGCGACTAAGCATATATGGTGGCTAACATACGCAAATAAGAGCGAGAAGAGGGCAAACGGAACGGTCGTGAAACTAGCAATGATCAAGAAGTGATCCTGAACTCCTACTTACGTCAAACATAACCCAGAAACCGTGTTCACTTCCCGGACTCCGCCAAAAAGAGACCATCACGGCTACACACACGGTTGATGCATTTTAATTCGGATCTGGTGTCAAGTTATCTACAACCGGACATTAACAAATTCCCATCTGCCAATAACCGCAGGCACGGCTTTTGAAAGATTATACCCTGCAGGGGTGTCCCAACTTAGCCCATGACAAGCTCTCACGATCAACGAAGGATATACCTTCTCCCAGGAAGACCCGATCAGACTCGGAATCCTGGTTTACAAGACATTTCGACAATGGTAAAACAAGACCAGCAAGACCGCCTGATGCACCGACAATCCCGATAGGAGCTGCACATATCTCATTCTCAGGGCAACACCGGATGAGAAATCCGTACAACTAAAACCAGACCTCAAGTTTCCCTGAGGGGGCGCTGCAAAGGGCTCTAGTTCGGACCAACACTTAGACAAGCACTGGCCCGGGGGGGGCTATAATAAAGATGACCCTCGAGAGAGCGACTCCCAAGGGAAAAGGTAGGTGGTGGGGAGGCAAATGGTAAAACCAAGGTTGGGCCTTGCTGGAGGAGTTTTATTCAAAGCGAACTATCAAGGGGGTCCCATAAATCACCCGACCGCGTAAGGAACGCAAAATCCGGGAACATAACACCGGTATGACAGAAACTAGGGCGGCAAGAGTGGAACAAAACACCAGGCATAAGGCCGAGTCTTCCACCCTTTACCAAGTATATAGATGCATTAATAATATAAGAGATATTGTGATATCCCAACCAAAATCCTGTCCACCATGGAGAAATCTTCAACTTCACCTGCAACTAGCAGCGCTATAAGAGGGCTGAGCAAAGCGGTAACATAGCCAAACAACGGTTTGCATAGGAAAGGTGTCAAAGGTTAGAGGTTCATGGCAATATGAGAGGCTTGATAAACAGGTGATAGGTAGCGCAGCAAAGCGATAGAACGAAGCAACTAGCATAGCAATGATAGTAGTGAGATCCAGGGTAGCGGTCATCTTGCCTGAAATCCCGCTAGGAAGAAGAACGAGTCCATGAAGAAGATGAAGCCACGTAGATGAACCAACCATAGTCGAACGAATCCTCACGATCGCAACGAAACAGGAACTATCGAAAAGAAGCACACAACATAGTAAACACACCACACATAAACAAGGCATGATGCACAACAAGCATGATGCATGGCAAAGCTACATGAAGCTACTCATGACAAGAGAAGATGCATACAAGAGCAACACATCAAGGCAAGTTTAAATGAGGCCGAGAACAACATATAACAATTCCGGTAAGTCCTCCTATGCATATTTCGAAATTGGTCCAGATCTGAATAAACCTTATGTTCAAGTTGTTAAACAGCAAGTTAAAATGCACCAAGATGATCTACACAAGATTCTAGTCAAGTTACATATAAAGTTTATTTAGTTTGGAGCTACGGCCTAGGAGATATGAGCAACACAAGTTAAACATGGCATTGATGCAAAATGCATACAAACATCAAGCAAACACACCAAAACAAGGATGCAACATGATAATATGAAACTACATGCAAAATCAAGCAAGTTTCATATAGAGCACACTCAAAACGGAGCAACGGTTCAACACATGCACACTATATAAGTTTAAAGGACAAGCTGTCCAAAACAGCAACTAGGCATATTGCAAGCATCAAAACAACATGCTACAACACCTCAACATGATAACAAAAGGCATGGACATGATTACAGGTAAAGCAGTACAAAACATGAACACTAAGCTATCTCCAGATATCACTAGAACATGCTCAAACACACATGTCAAGATTGCAAGTTATAACAATTTCAGACTTTGCAGAAAATAACATCACGATGCAATGTTTAGAGCTATCAAACAACATGTTACAGGAACTTATCATGGCAAACAAAGGCATGGCATGCATGTACAGTAACACTCCTCTTTGTTTGGATTCCTGAGTTAGAGCTAGTTTGGGTTGAAATAACCTCAAATTATCGAAACACGAGGGGTTAGTTTGAGCTAGTTTGCTCTAACCCAGCTAAAAAAACTAGCCCAATGGAGAGGTTCTAATTGGGTTAGTTATCCTCGGGCCCACTAAAGGAGAACTAAAAAAATCTCCCCTGCCCGCACCAGATCGCTCCCCCCACCTCTCGCACGACTCTTCTCTGTTCCCCATAGGGCCGGCCGCCCAAGTGCCGCTCGCCCTCTCTCTCCTCCGGCCGCCCTCTCCTTCCGGCCTCCCTCAGTGCGTGAGGGGCTCCGGGCTCCCTCCCTATCGTGAACGACTTCCGTGATGAGTTAGCTCATGCTTTGTTTCATGGAGTGTTTTTCTTTGTGAAGCTTCATTGACGACCTGTATGTTTAAGTGGGATATCTCATTTGTATGGACAAAGTAAAAATTATCATGTTTTGCATGCTTGATTTGTAAAGATGGTTTGTTTATGTCAATTGTGAGCAGGAGGAGGCCACAGAAGAGCCGGCAACACCTAATCCGGTGGGAAATAGGGTCCAAAGTAGTCAAATGATTGAGAAAGAGCATTTATTGTCAATCTAACACTGCCATCCATACACCTCTTTGGTTTAGAGTAAGTTCAGGGCTAGAATCTAACTCTAACCTCTAATTGAGTTAGAGTTCTCCTCATCTCGGTTCATCGCCATCATACTTTCCCCATTCCTGTGTTTTCAGTATCCTGCGAATCAAAGAGGCCCTTTTTTTGCGAGAAAAATCAAAGAGGCCCTTAGACTGGTTTAGGTCTAGTCATTTTTTATAAACGTGTTATGTCCAAAATTTAATGAATGTGCTCCGGTTTCTATGAAAATAATCTGATTTCATGTAGTAATTCATTTATTTATTTATTCTTCTACGCGGGGTTTGCATGTAATTCGTGAGGTCTGAAATGTAAAGTACCCCGACATATGCTCCGAGTCATGCATGCACTACGACCCAGATGCTCTATGTCCCACATGTCGGCGAATGGGAGCACGTGGAAATAGCCTAGGAGTACATATAGGAGGATAAATGCGTGAAAAAATATGTACTGTGAAGCGTAGCTGCGGTTCGAAAAGGAGACCTAAAGTGATGACAGCTATAGGTCGCACGCACCCTACTAGTGGTACTAGACATACGACTAATTTTTCCCTCAAAAAAAAAGAGGCACGAGTGCTCAGTACTCCTATTCTATCAACACAAGTCCCATCTGACAACAGCGTCCGTGCTACAGCTAGCTCTCCTCCCTCGTTTCTCTCTTCTAATTCTAAACTCGGCCGACGCCTGGTGGGCGGGGTGGGTTTGCTCAACTGCGGCCCCACCTCACAGTGAAAACGTTACGACTGGAACAAAAATGCCATATACTCCCTCCGTTCCTAAATATAAGCATTTTTAGATACTATTTCAAATGGAATATAGCATACAGATGTATCTAGACATAGTTTAGAGTGTAGATTCACTCAGTTTGCTCCGTATGTAGTAGTCACTTGTTGGAATCTTTAGAAAGACTTATATTTGGGAACGGAGGGAGTACTATACTAATAAAACATTAAGGCCACAAGGCGATGCAGTGCTGGTTACAGGAGGCAAGAAGAAGAGATGCATCCATCAATGACATCCACCTCCTCGACTCAGGGCGCCCGCCCACCGAACGGCGCCAAAGTAGCAGCGGCTTTCATGGCCAGGTCGACGTGCTTCTGAACAATGGCGTCCAAAGATTCCAGCCGCTGGAAGAAGGCCAACGTCTTTCTGTCCTCGCTTGCCTTGTAGTGGACTATGTAGACGATTTACACGTAGACATGGATGTGCAGGTCGACGGTTTCTTGCATGGCGAGACGCTGCGCGGCGAGCGCGGCCTCGAGGTGCACATTCTTCGACGCGACCTTCGGCACCTGCAGGGCCACCAGGGCTTGAAAGAGTTCATCACCATGGAGGCCGATGAGGGTGGCAGGCAATGAGGAGCCTGGGCGCGCGGGCTGGAGCAGTACGGCAAGGTCGTCCGCGTGCTTCTTGAAGACAGTGAACTTGCGGATGAGTTGACCATCATGCCGTCCATGCGAGAGGTGAAGCCAGCGTCGGCGAGGGCTACGATGCCGGCGGTCGCCAGCACCGTCTGGAAACGCTACACGATGCGGGGCCGCAGGCCGGCGCCTTGGATGATTTGGCACAACCGACTGCCGCTCATGTCCATCGCCTACATAGGTGCGTGTGGCTTCTAGTCACTTGGTCTTGGATTGGAGTGAGCAGTGTTGCGCAGAGACTTGGGAGTAGATGGATTGGAGTGGTGGGCGCCTTTAGACTAGCCACAGTGGGAGTAACTTCGATAGTAACATCCAGTCCAACTCAGCAAATTTGCTTATGTGGCAATGAGTTAATGAGGAGAGATGTAGTACTAGTAACTTAGCTAGTTACTGTAACATCACATGTCTCGATGCAATATGAGTCTATAACCTAATAAATGAAGCTTTACATGTTACTACACTTATGTTACTACCCAATATTGAGGTAGTAACATAGTCTAGGGATATGTGTATGTTACTAGTGTATGTTACTCTCCATTGTGGCTAGTCTTATATGAGAGTCCAAACTCTCTTGCATTTACATCGTGCTGGCTCTATTCTGCTTCTCCAATTAATTCCCTCTGCATGTAATTGAGGATGCATCATTGACCGTTCAATGTTTCGGGAACCGCTACCCTCTCCTTCCTTGGCATTCAAGCACCTATGGAGGCGACTGCCACTCGCGTCTATCACGTGTCAGGAGATGTTTCCGTCGACGACGAGGTGCCTATGGTGACTTCGTAAGTTTCAAGATGATAGTGTCGTACGTGTGTGCATTCATAGGGGTGAGTGTATGCGCGTGTATATGAGCGCTTGCGTCTGTACTATGTCAAAAAAACATAAATGCGTGTCAAAAAGAGACTAGTCAGTATACTCAATATTGTGCACCTCGAAGAGGAAAACGATAGAACTACGTATTTATTTACAGTGCAAATTCACTCATTTTGCTCCATATGTACTCCGTCTCGGTGTAGTCCAGTCACTTGTTGAAATCTCTAGAAAGGCAAATACTCATTTCTGGTTTAAGGGCTATACTAGCAAGTAGTTGTACGTACTAGTACAATAGTGGGCTCACATAGCAATTTTGTCTCATGCAAGAGCCTGGCTATATGCATGCTCCAATGTTCGCAACTGCCACGTTCGGGTTGCGCTTGGCTCTTCGCCTCTTCGAGAAGACAAACAATGATGTTACTACTACTGCTTCTACAGTGTCGAATCCACTGCTGCATGTCCGTTCACCGCGAGCGGGAGAGATAGTTTGTTGTAGAAGTACTACTATAAGCAAAAGCTTGTCCTCGTTTGCGAGCAACCGCGCGCATGGGCGAGGTAGAAGGTGTGTAGTAGTAAAATCAAGCTTCTCCTCGTTGTACGAGTTGACACGACACATCATAGCACTGGCCCCACATGCTTGCCTCTAAACTTGGTTGAAATACCCGCAGTGTACAATATATTTGCTGCAACCTCTAACATTTACCCACCACAAATTAAAATATATATTCCTGTCTTAACCAGATGAGTGTGCAAACTACAATCACCAGGGTGACAGGTAGGGCCATAAGACTATTTTAATTTTTTTAAACTTCGAGACGACCACATAGCATGGAGCCGACCCCAGCGATTTTAAGCTTACAGGCACAGTACACGCTATCCTAGACTACTCTACACATGAAACTGCCACACGAGCGTCCGGGCTGCGCTTGGCTCTTCGCCTCTTCGGGAAGTCGAACAATGACGGAGTACTACTGCAATGGAGGAGTACTAAAGTACGCTTCTGGCCATCTGACACCGATTGAACTGTTGCATGTCCACCGCGTGCGGGAGGGAGAGCATGTAGCGAAAGCTTTTCCTAGTCTTGCCAGCCACCACGCTCATGGGCGAGGGAGGGACGCTCCTGCCTTTGCATGTATGACAGGTGGGACCGACAGGTGGTTGGCCAACCTGTCATACATCCAAAGGCAGGTGCAGTTAAGTCTGCGAGGGAGAGGATAATCAAACCGCTCGTTGATGTACGAGTTGACGTGGCACATCAAAGCACTGCACTCGATATATTTCAATAATTGGTGTTTACCGGTGCATTAGTTACAATGCATGCATGCATGCCATGACTCTCCTTTTGATACTTCCATGTGTTGATTTAATGCACCTTGAAGTAGTATAAAATATGTGACGGTAAAGCTTTGTAATGCCCCGGCCCAAGCGAGAGATGGTTGTGCACGAGGAGGGCGAGATCATGTAGACAGAACAGGACCCGGCGATGGAGCTCTCTAAGGTCTCGATGGACCTCACCGTGCTCCATTGCCCCTTGTGCCTCCGCCCCTTGACGCCTCCGGTGTATGAGGTTTGAATACACCTCGTCCGTTCGGCTGATTGAGCAAGGTGCGGGTTTCTTGATTGATGTGATGTTTGATTGATTTCTGTAGTGCAAGGGAGGGCACCTGGCCTGCATGGACTGCCGCGTCGAGCGCCCCGGGAACCAGCGGGAGTGCTAGAAGTGCGAGCGCGGCGGTGGCTTCGATGTGCGGAACACGGCGGTGGACGCCGTCCTTTCGTCGGTGAGGGTGGAGTGCCCGCATGAAGGCTGTGGGCTCTACGTCACTTACCACAAGCTCGTCGATCACCAGAGCGTGTGTCCACTCGCGCCCTGCAAATGCCCCGTGCCCGTCTGCGGCTACGAAGGCCCGCCGCCGGTGCTCTACCACCACATCAGCACCGCGCATCCCATGCCCATGCACAGGATCCAGTACGGCAAGGTGCTCCAGCTGCAAGTGCCATTGTCGGAGCCACGGCTCTTGCTGTTTGCGGAGGAGGACGGCCGTGCGTTTTTCTTGGTCGGCGGTGTGCTCGACATCGGCGCGCCTATCGCCGTGTCGGTCGTCTGCATCAGAGCGGGGGCATCCCCACTGCCACACTACATGGCCAAGCTATGGGAGAACGGCCCGCCGGGGGAGCCCAAATGCACGACCGACGCCGTCAAGGTGGAAATGGAGGTGACAAGCAGCAAGGATCCCGATGATGTCGCCGTGCAGGAGCTGACCGTGTTCACAGTTCCGCCCAAGCTGCTGGCCGGGGCCAAGCTGGTGTCCCTCCACATTCAGATTGACAAGCTCACGTCCTAAATGTTTCTACAGTGCCTTCTGTTTATCTTAGTAATATGCTAATATAGGGATTACCTCGGTCTACTTTAGCTTAAGAAATGGTGGGTTTTGGTGGCGATGCAGCAATTACTTCGACATCAGATCAGTAATTTCCAACAGTCGAACGGATATTTTGTGTCTGTTGGATATAAAGTTCCTTTGGGTAAGAAGTACTACTGGTCATCAAAATGGATTAAAGGAGATGTATGTAGACGTATTTTAGTTCTAGATACGTCCCTTTTTATCCATTTTGATGACAAGCACTCCCTCAGTTACACAATACATGCCTTCCATTTGTCAAAATATAGATGTATCTAGACATGTTTTAGTATATAGGTACATCCATGATAGAGCCAATCGGATGGTTGAGAACACTACAGTTCGTAGCTACAGATGCGTGTGTGACTCCCAGATGCAGAGGCCGGGGGTCATCATCCTCCTTTTTGAGAAAAAACAGACGCGTGTGTGAGAGGACGAGTGCATGCATGCACCTCTTCTCTTCCTGTATAACGTACTAAACTCAGAGTACAAGTTTTTGTGGGTGGCATGATGGTACGTGGGAGAAGTCCCGAGAGATAGGTTTAATGCGTCTGAAAAAAAGACTAGCCGATAGCTCGCCACGCGGCTATTCTTGTCGAACGCCCCATTAACCATAAGATATGTATACGATGGTGCCAGTTATTGCACGCACACAGCAGTAGAAAAAGAACTACCATGGCATATGCTACACCACGACCGAGAACACGTGCCCACGTAACGCCATCCGGGAATAGTGCTGCACTTCGAAACTAGAACCATCAATAAATTTTGAGCTTGCGTCTCGTCACATTCCAAATTACTCCATGCTATATTGAATTGCAAACCTGTTCACACCGATCACAACCTAAACGGTTTCCCACTTAGGAGCGTATTAGTACCATGCTATATTTCAATTGCAAACATGTTCACACCGATCACAACCTAAACGGTTTCCACTTAGGAGCGTATTAGTACTCGGTTATAAATACTAGTATGCCAAGATGAATGCGCATTCCTCCTCAACTCCTCATCCACAAAAACAAACAAGTCATTCAGCATCCTGCCCTTGCGTCTGTAATGGCCAGCTTGAGTTCTGGGTCGAGAGATTTCCACCAGGGAGAGGCAAGCATGGAAGCGGAAGCACAAGAGATGTCCTGCCTCGCTGCAAAAGCAGCAGACATGTCCTACCGCGCGGAAGTAGCAGCACAGAGGTCCTGCCACGCCGCTGAAGCAGCACGGAGGTCCCGCCGCGCTGTCAATGCAGCAGACTGGTCCGGCCGCTCCACGGAAGCAGCAGAGATGTCCCGCCGCATCGCGAATGCAGCAGAGATGTCCCGCCGCGCCGCGGCGGCCTAGTAAAATTTCTCGCGGGCAGGCGACGACTCTTACAGGCGCATGCATGCGATCGTCCATAGCCAGATGGATCAGATCTCCGGCTGGGCGAGGTTGCAGGACGACATGAAAGCCTCGTTTGAATAGGCTACCGGCGTCATCCGGCAACTAAGGGAGGGCAATGAGAGGCTCCGGGCGGAGCTCGACCTGCTGAGGGCGAAGATCGTCCGAAGTGCAGACCAGCAGGAGGAGACTAGTGCCTTGTTGAAGAGGACCGGCGTCATCATCAAGAAACTTATGGACGAGAATGACATGCTCCGCATCGAGCGCCAAAGGCTGGTGGAGGAATCTGTGGATGTTCTCAAGCCGCGTCTTGGGGACACGAAAGAGCTCATCGCCGCTCGCCGCGGCGACTAGTTCCCGCGGCCTGCAGCAACGCATCAAGAAAGTAGAGATCAGCGAGCCAGATCCTTGTCTTCCTTCTTCTTTTTCCCTTGTGTATTTCGGGCGTAGCCGCATATGGCTTTTTTAATTATCTTTCTAATTATGTAAGACAATTAATCGTCCTTATATATTCATCAATCTTGCTATAAGTCGCAGTAGATGCTATATAGGTCCGTCGGATCTTACATCAAGATCCATGCTTTCAGATTTTCTTTTTTCTCTCTTAAATCTCAGTCGAGTGAGACATAGCCACGCCATTAAACAGAGGCTTGGGCGCCATTAATGGAGACCTTGGGAGATAGGTGGACGGCAGATGGAGGTCAAAGGGCTCTCCTCCCATAAGCACGCGCATGGGTCTGATCGCACGCCTCTCGTACTCAAATAGCTACCCTGCATGGCGCCTCCTAGCTAATAAAAAATGGGGACGCATGGCGGCACGTAAATGGTAGTAAATAGAACGCCCACGGTTTCAGTAATACTTGTGTTTCCGATTGTAACGTGACAGCACTTGTTCCAAAATGACTTTGTTGATTGTTATTGTGTGCGCCTTCGCAAATCAGACTGCAAAATTACCACAACATGTTGGTGCCATGTCATGGCACCAAGCCAAGTTTCATTATTTTCATGCGTGTTTTGGATTTATAGGAATTAAAAAACTAAGTTTCTCAATGTTTCCAGCCCAGCCACGATGCCCAGAATTTTGAATTTCATTCCCATTTCTTGCATGGAACCTAGACATTTACCCAAGGACACGCATGTGATTTTTCAACCAACTTTGGTGCACTGGAACATGTGCTTGTATTTCAAATTTGAATTATGCACACAAAGGTGACACGTTCCCTCTCAGAACCACGAGCCTTCTTGAGAGAAGCTCCGATTTGCAAGAAGCTTATACCAAAATTTGTTCCTATTCGACCAATTTTTTTACCACGACATGGTACTACCATGACATGACACCATGCCAAGTTTCATGATTTTAAAACCAAGTTTCTCAATGTTCTCAACCGAGCCATGATGCCCAGATGTTTGAATTTTATTCTTATTTTTTGCATGGGACCTAGAAATTCACCCGGGGACACAGATATGATTTTTCAACCAACTTTGGTGCACGGGAGCATGTGCTTGTAGTTCAAATTTGAATTATGCACATTAAATGACCAAAAAATCAATTAATGTGTAAAAAAGGCCAAACGAACCCGGAATAATTCCAAAATTTAACAGGGCACTCATGTAGTTCTATGTTGCCTTTGTAAATAATCTCAAGGGGGATAGCGTATATCGTTTCGCACTCAAATGTGTCATGTTCCCTCTCAGAACCACGAGCCTTCTTGAGAGAAGCTTCGGTTTGCAAGAAGCTTATACCAAAATCTGTTCCTATTCGGCCAAGTTTTTACCACGGCATGGTAGTACCATGACATGACACCATGCCAAGTTTCATGATTTTCAGATGTGTTTTGGATTTACAAGAATTTTAAAACCAAGTTTCTCAATGTTCTCGGCCGAGCCACGATGCCCAGATGTTTGAATTTTATTCTCATTTCTTGCATGGGACCTAGAAATTCACCCGAGGACACAGATGTGATTTCTCAACCAACTTTGGTGCACGGCATCATGTGCTTGTAGTTCAAATTTTACTTATGCACATTAAATGACCGGAAACTCAATTAATGTATAAAAATGACAAACGAACCCAGAATAATTCCAAAATTTAACAGGGCACTCATGTAGTTCTATGTTGCCTTTGTTAAGAAACTCAAGGGGGGCAGCATATATCGTTTCACACTCAAAGGTGGCACATTCCCTCTTAGAACCACGAGCTTCCAAATCGGCCCAATTTTTTACCACAACATGTTAGTGCCATGACATGACACCATACCAAGTTTCATGATTTCCAGGCGAGTTTTGGATTTACATGAATTTAAAATCTAAGTTTCTCGATGTTCTCGGCCGAGTCACGACGCCCAGATGTTTGAATTTCATTCTCATTTCTTCCATGAGACCTAGAAATTCAACCAAGGACACACATGTGATTTTTCAACCAACTTTGGTGCACCGGAGCATGTGCACGCAGTTCGTATTTAGATTATGCACATTAAAAGTCCATAAACTCAATTAATGTATAAAAAGGCCAAACGAACCCGGAATAATTCCAAAATTTAACAGGGCACTCATATAGTTCTATGTTTCCTCTGTAAAGAAAATTACGGGGAGGTAGCGTATATTGTTTCGCACACAAAGGTGACACGTTCCCTCTCGGAACCACGGGGCTTGTTGAGAGAATCTCCGGTTTTGCAAGAAGCTTATACCATAACTTGTCCCAATTCAGCCAAAAAATTATACATATGAAAACAGGGTTTAGATTGTCCCGAACATCTCGCTACCTAGACCAATAATGTACTATGATTTGAATTCAACATAAAATGGATACAAATATTTGAATTGGAGAGCGTATGGTACATGTTGTTCATAGTGAAATATGAGTACTGCTATATGCATGTTTTTGTTTATCAAGATAATATTTAAATTATTGTATAACTTGACAACAATCGTATTCAAATAAGGAAAATTGATTCAAATTTCATCCATATGGTAGACGACAATATATATGATGGAAGATCAAAATGTACGTCTACATCAATTGTAAACCGCAAGGTCACCCAACGATATATTCGAATTCAACATAACGTGGATTCAAAAATTGAAATTCGAGATCCTGGCATTTCTAATCATATAAAAAGGGACATTACTCTTTCTTTTGGTGGGAATTGATTTGTTTTTTGTTGTTGTTGAGGGAAGTGCGAATCGGTTTGGTACTGTGCAGGGTAATCTTGTTCTCCCGATTTTTTCTACACATTTCTTGTAGTTTTATCAATGGCATCTATAGCAATATAGTAAAAGGGGACATGACTCTCTTGTGTCTTGTATGAATTGTTTTTTTACACGTTAAGTTTGTTCTGTCGAACATGGAATCCGCACCTTGTTATCCTGAAATTTTCAAGCCTGAGTATCTTTTGTCTCACCTGCTTTGAAACTCCTGCCTCTTCAACCCGCGTCGCGCCTTGTTATCCCGAAATTTTGACGTGCGCAAAAACTCCCTCCTCATCCGAAATCGGTCCCGCAGCCTAGACACGCGAAATCCCCCTTCTACCCCTCAGCCTAAAATGAAGCTCCACGTCGCGGTGTCAAAACCGGTGGGGGTACGCTTGTAACTTACCCTACATTTCGGATAAGCGCGTCCCTAAGCTTGGCTCCCCCTCCCCCTTCGCCCCCCCATTCGTACATCGAGGCCGCCAAAACCTGCGAAACCCCATGCTCCTCCGTCGGCCTCCCGACCGCCGCCCAGCCAGAGACTCTTCCTCGACTACGTCGTCCACCGCAATAGCTCGACATCCCTCATACACCGCACTGGATGAGGATCCATCGTCGATCTCGTTGTCCCGTCGGATCAGCCGCGCCGTCCTCCACCTCCAAGGAGCCGCCCCGACATTCATGTCGTCTATCGCGCCACCTCAATCCCCACATCCCCGTCTTGACCTGCCCCACCGGAACCACAGCACCCTCACCAATTCCTCCAATGAAGCCGAGGCCAACTCGGCGCCACCAAGGAGGTTCTGCACTCACCGCTGCATTTTATCTTTTATTCGATCTCACGGCGCTGCCGGTGCTCGATACCGAGCAGACAAGGTGGGTCTCAATCGACGGCGCCGTCGCCGGCCACATCATCCACTGTGTCTCTCCCCCATGTCATTGCTTCCTCGGCAGCAACTTCCACAACGGCACTAGTTGCAACTGCTCCGGCTCTCGCTCGCGTTGTGGCTCTGTTCTTGCTGTCGGTCGCACTGCTGCACTGCTCTTGCTTTCGTTCGTGCTGCTGCTCTGCTCTTGATCTCACTTGCGCTGCTGCTGCTACTGCACGACCTCTGGCAGCTACAGGAGTTGCTGATTTAGCACTCGCTTGCGGTGCTACTGCATGACTTGCTCTCTGCTAGTGCGTTCCCTGCTCGAGCGTCTGCTGATTTAGATCACTGCTTCGTCGGAGCGGACATGGCGTGGCTGATGCGTTTTACATCTAGAACTTTTTGGTGATGTATTTTACATCATTTATTGCAGATGATATTAGGGTCCTACTTCAGATTAACGTTGTATGTCTTGTCCTGCTTCAGCCTCGCCGCCATACACCTCACCGGAGCTGCTCCAACAACGGAACCGTCCATCATAACGGAGCAGTACCCTCGGCGCCGTTTCCAGAGGCCTCGGATCTTCTTCCCCGCCTCTGACAGTCACACCAGCATCACCATCCTCCATGTCTAACCCATTGATGCTAAGGTCCACAAAGCTATGTCAAAGAGGTTGTACACTTGTCGCATCACTTTGTTACTCTGCATTCTTGTCGATCCCTCGGGGATCCTTTGCTATGGAACTACTATTCATGCATTTGGTTAGAAGGAGTGGAGCAAAGCAAAATTGGAGGATTTTTTCCTTTGGTGTCTCTTTTGAAGAAAAAACGTAGGAATTTTATTCACTTGGATGTCCTTTTCAAATTAATATGCATGAAGAACAGAACTAATTGCATTAATGGCATAATAAGATTCTTATTTTTTTCATTTTCACGTCATTTGACTTTAATTTGACCATGTTTCTCCATTCCTTTGTTCTTCCAATTCATGTGAACCAAACACCCAGATTGACTGAAATCCTATGTTTCCAAATGCTCTGTTTTGCACGTGCATTCCTATCATATTCATGTGTTTTTCCTGTCCCTTCGTTTACAGAATCCTCCAATTCTAAGGAGCCCTTACATATTTACTTCATTTTCAGATAGGCGTCAAAGAAAACTCTGTGTGTTATGTCCTGCTCCTGCCGTGTCGTCATCCACCCCACCTGAGGTGCACCATTGACAGAAGCATTCACTGTAGCAGAGATCCCCCCCTGTAGACTTTCTTTCGCCCCCTCAAATCATCTTCCCTGTTTCCGGCAGCCATGCCAACTGCATTACCATCATCGACTGAGCAGATGAACCTGAGGACTACACAGTTCCGGAAGAGAGGTCACAGTCTTTCATGTTTTCTTACGTTATACACCGGTTATTATTACCTGCTACTTTATCATTCAAACTTGAGTTTTGAAATGCCCATGGGTCTCATATCGAGCCAGCAACGAATAGTATCTGTCTACTATCTGGTTGATCTGGGGTCTTCTATGTGGTTCATGTTGGGTGGGCAACAAACAATAGATGATCCATCGTCTATTTTTTAAACTGAAGCTATAATCTACTTGCTATCATTAGTTTTGGATCCATCCACTTGTTTGCTACCATCAGTATTGATTTATGCATGCACCCCTTAGGCCTTACAAAATTTAACTATTTTTTTATTATGCATGTCAGATATTGTACACAATCGTACTAAACATGTAGAGAAAAAGAGAAGACCGTTGCGTGGGAATATAATGTCATGCAGACGCCGCTCCATGGTGGGCGAAGTGCCCCCCCCTCCTGCATTTCCAGATTGTATTCTAGAGGAAGATAACTGTTTAGATGGGGATTCAGAAGGAGCCGACCGCGCCTGTTTACCACCTGAGGTGTTTTCTCTAACCTTGCATGCTGATGTTAGTCATATCATGCATATGGCGCCTAGCATTGCTTACATTATACATCTTATATGTCATCAGCTTAGTTTAGATTTGCTTTGTGTGAATGCCACATGTTTGGTGTTTATATCATACTCCCACCATTCCTAGATATTTGTCTTTTTAGAGATTTCAACAAGTGACTACATACGGAACAAAATGAGTGAATCTACACTCTAAAATATGTCTATATACATCTGTATGTGGTAGTCCATTTGAAATATCTAAAAAGACAAATATTTAGGAATGGATGGAGTATATGGGAATTATGCAATGCCATCTTCTTTAGCCAGGCATCATATATGTGAATCATGCAATGTCATCCTGTTTAGCCAGTCATCGTATATGTGAATTGTATCGTGCCATATTTTTTTCCATAATGTATTCCATTTGTCAACAATGTTTATACATTCATCTACTCTTCCTGTGCATCAGCCATTTGAGTCGGTCATGGGAAAATCTGGAGTGAAAACAAGGTCTTCTGAGCAGGCAGTGCTACCTGTCGATGCAAATTTCTTGCTGGTTATAGATAGCTCGTCGGAGGAGGATTCAGAGACAGATGACCAGTCGTATCCCCCCCCCCCGAGGTGCATGCTCTAACTTGGCTAGGTTATATTGCTCATATCATGCATATGGTGTCTTGCATTGCCATGCCATCTGCTTAGATTAGACATGCTTTGTGTGAATGCCTCCTGTTTGCTTTCTATATCAAATATGTGAATTATGCAATGCCATGTTTTTCAGCCAGTTATCATATATGTGAATTATGCACCGCCATGTAGCCAGGCATCATATATGTGAATTATCTCATGCCATCTTTTTTTATTACGTATTCCATTTGTCAACAATCTGTGTATATTGAACTATTCTTCATGTGTATCAGCCATTTGAGCCGGTTATGGAAAAATCTGGAGTGAAAACAAGGTCTTCAGAGCAGGCAATGGTACATATTGAAGCCTATATCTCGATGGTTACAGGGAGCTCCTCACAGGAGGATTCAGAGACAGATGACCAGTCCTATATCCTACTTGAGGTGTATGCTCTAAGTTGCAATGTTTATATTTCTCATATGATGCATATGATGTCTTGCATTGCTTAGTTTAGACATCATATGCACAATATTGAATTCCATCTGCTTAGTTTAGACATCATACATGCGAGTGCCAGTTGCTTAGTATATGAATCAGTTATGTCAATTATATCATGCCATCCTGTATACTTAGACAACATGTATGTGAATTATTTCATCCCGACCTATTTTAGAAAGATATCATATAGTTTTGTCATGTCATCCTATTTAGGTACTCATCATATGTTGAATTATGCTATTATATCTTGTTAAGTTATCCATCATATATCTAAAACTGTGTCATGCTATCATGTTTAGTTAGGCATCATATATGTGAAATTGTGTCATGCTGTCCTGTTTGGTTAGACAACATATATGTGAATTACCACATCTATCTATCATACAATGTCTGTACGTTCAATTTCTTTTCTTGTTTATCAGCCATTTGAATTGGAGGGGGTGATGGCAGTATCTAAGGGAGCAAAAACCCGTTCTTCACAAAAGACAGTGCTACCCGTCGATGCAGATAGAACCATGGTTGTACTGGCCCACAAACTAGCCCCACTACACATAATCGAGACTCTTCCAGATTGCACACTTACACCATTGGGCAGAGAACCAGCTACAACCCATCTAACCGCAACCCCAGCGGATAGTAACCCACTTCTAGTTGACAAAGCACCATGTCCACCACAGAGTACCCCCACACGAGCAGTTTGTAAAGCTACTACAATGCCCAAAGCACAAAGACCACCACACCTAACCCCAACTCCACGTTTAAAGCAGAAGAGCAACTGTTCTCAAGTCAGATTCCGTTGCTATGGTCCATACTCCTTTGCTGTTGCATCATTGTATTTACTCATACCAACTACTTTTGAATTTGAAGGATCCAATTGAAACTCCAATGACGCAACATGTATGTTTTAAACCTGTTTCTTTAACTGGATTGCTTTTCTAACTTCTTGCTCTATGTTGATTTTAGTTTAAGTTGTATAAACAGTTATGTTCTCATGTGATGCACATTACAAGTGCTGCCAATGATGTGTAGTTTCTCACACTTATATTCTGTCTATGCTGTTGCGTCTTAAAAATATATGAGTTGAACTGTGTCTCTATCTTGATTAGGCAACATAAACTAGAATGATGTGGACAATACAGTGACCATAGTACATAGATATATGTTTGTTTCATGCTATTATCCTGTCCACCTTACTACTGAACCAGTTTACCAAAATGAGTTTCATATACTACAAGCTAAACATGTGATGTGTCTGCTTGTTTCTCTTGTAGTATGCAAATAGAATATTGGAGAAGAGCACCCCACTATGCAATGGTAGAGAAAGTAATGCAGATAAGGTTCAAGATAGTGAGACAACCCTGTTGGTCTCCAAGAAAGGTGATAAAAATGATCTTGTAGACAGTGAGAAAACCCCACAGTCCTGCGTTGATGTAGTGTTCGAGTTACTGGCTAGTACCGCTGGCACATGCTCTTCGAACTCGCTGCCTGAATCACTTCGGCTTCTTCAGTCTCAGCTACAAGCTGAAAGGCATCAGTCAGCTGTGTTGCGGCAAGAAGCCGAAGGACTGAGGAAGTCCCTGCAGAATTCAGATGCGTACTTTCTTGTGCAACAGCAAGTGCTGGAGGATTTAAGCGCCAAACAAGAGAAAGTTAATAAGCTTGCTAAGCATCTTGCCAGCACTATGGGTACCCAGGATATTGTTTCTTGAGATCTTCTGAAGTGGTTTCAGTTCTGGACTTGTTTTGCTGCAGCGTTTATATGCTGCTTTGTTCCCTATATTTGCACTGGTGGCGAACTTCGATGCCCAGTGGATGTAATATGTGTAATAGCCGTGATAGCCTATCATAAGTTGCTTGCTTATTTATTTCCTTGTTGTCTTGTTTATTTGTTTTCTTGTAGTCAGTGCAGTTCTTTTTTCGCGGTTTGCTAGTGGCCGCAATAACCTTTTTTTTAAACTAGGCCACAATAACCATGGGCTACATATTTACTGTAGTGACACTGGGCCTCCTACCGGTCGTAGAAACAATGGGCCTTCTACGGGCCATAGAAACAATGGGCCTTCTACGGGCCATAGACACAATGGGCCTTCTATGGGTCGTATCAGCAATGGGCCTTATATGGGCCGGATGATCGATCGGCCAAACATGGGCCAATAGTAGACCGCATTATGGTCGTAAACGAGCTAGAGTTGGAATCATCTGTTCATGGGCCGACCATAACGGGCCATCGTTAATAGGCCGTATTTGATGACGCTATGAAAACGGCCCAAGGTACTAACGGGCCACAAACGGGCCGACTGTAACAACGGGTTGAATTTGGCCCACAAGCAAAAAATGACATTAACGGGCCGTAAGTAACCGAATGCTGGAAATGAGCCCAAGAATAAATGGGCCCTGAGAAGGCCGAAAGATAACATGGGCTAGAAACGTCCCAATGGAATAATGGGCCGTTAATGGGTATAAAGTGATACACTGTTCATTACGGGCCTGTTTCAGCACGGGCCATTAATGGGCCAAGAGTTACAAAGGGCCTCATATGGGCCGAAAGACGACATGGGCCATACATGGGCTGGAAGTTAAAACGGTCTAGAATCGTATTGGATGGCCTAGATGACGCTATTGGGCCTAATTCGGATAGGCCGTAACGGGCCCTGTGTTTGCGGGTTGTAAATGGGCTATATGCGAACATGCCGTTAACAGGCTTTCCGTGGGCCGGCCTGCCACCTTTTGACCAAGTCAAATGGGCCGACCTTTTCACAGGAATGGGCCTCTGTTGGGTCGTGCCACGTGTTGACGTATCATAGGCGCATTCAGTCCTATGAGTGGATGACATCTGTCCCAATGGTGAGATGACACGTGTTTACTCCAGCCAATGATGATTTTACACGTGGAAAATCCCCATTGGTTGGGGCTGTTAATGGGTTATCGGATCCAAAATCGGACCCAATAGCTTAACGGCGTTTTGTTACGGTGGATGCCACGTGTCAGTCACCCTTGACGAAAGCACTTCTATGACGCGGGAATTATCGTCATGGAAGTGGCCACTTCTGTGATGATAATTTTGGTAATGTCATGGAACACTTCTACGACAGCACATGTATGACTATCTTGATTCTGTCATAAAATCATCATGGATGTACATGCATGACAGACAACGTGACCTACTGTGACAAACACGTATCATCACGGAAGTGTATTTTTTTGTAGTGACGACAGATAGTTATCCGTCATGAGTTTCACCAGCATGAGGTGCGCGAAGTAGAACGGTGCAGCAGCGGCGACATTATCCGGCAGAGGCGGTGGATGCGGACCACCACCCGGCATCTGCGAGACATGGACCAGCTCCGTCGAAGGAGCCACAACCAACAAAGGATACAGTGTCGGGGAAACACCATAGAACGGAGCTGGCGCACCATAGTACAATGCGATCGGAGGAGACGGCTGGTACCCATCATAGATCGCCGGTGCGTTGTATAGCGCAGGTGTGTTGCAAGGAGCCGCGGATGACGTACCGGACGAAGCTGCAGACGCGGCCATGCAGTGTCATATAGATGGCGCAGCCTAGCGCCCAGCTGCGGCTACCGCGGGTGATGTGGCATCTGGGACGGGCGACAGGGTAAACCCGAGGGACGACGCGCCATGTCGGACGGGCAGCGGGGCAGCGTAGACGGGTGGAGCGGCGGCAGCCGGGATGGCGACGACGGTGCCAGATGTGATCGGAACAGAGGCGGAAGTCATCGATCGAAGACCTAAACGGATACCATGTAAAACATAGTATTTGGGAAAACTGCCCGACACCCAATACGGGTGTGGCTATCTCATATTTATAAGGGTACAAGAAGTGTACAAATACAATATACAGAGTATACACAAAAGCTATGTATAAAACATTATCAACAGGGCTAAGTTCATAACTTTCCCATATTTCAGACAGGCGCGTGCCAAAAACATGGTTCCCCGTACCTCTCCCTCTATTTTCCCACTCATACACCGTCCATGCTAGAACACCATCCCCACACTAGCCACCTCCGTCCGCCACCCCATCCATCGCCGCCGTCCTCCACCCCATTCATCGTTGCCGTCCTCCACCATGCCGGAGCACCTACCAAGACCGCGTCGTCCACTGCTAGAGGTGGACATTTCACATCCACGACGACGAACCAGGAGCCTTGCATCGCGTCCTCTCGCTTCATCAATGCTGTCATCCTCTTTGTCGGGGCCGCCCACATGACCTTCTCGTCCATTGCAACAGGACTTATCCCCCGATGCACCCGTCTACTGTCGCAGATCTGCTTCAATGCCACCGACAGCCATCACATCCCCGATGCCTACACGGTGCCGCAACAGAGGTGGTACTTCATATCTACTCAACTTTTTGATCTCAACAAGAAAATAGATCATAACTTGGTTACTATACATTCTTTTCAGCTCTTAGAATTTAGTTCTTAGTTTGAAGCAAACAATGGTTGCTAAATAGCATTTATGCAGTTTGCAGCTTCAAATCTGCCAAGGCACAGTCATAATAGGGTTTAATTGATCATGCTAAGGGTTTAATTGATCATGTTGGTTCTGTGGTGGTTTTTTAATAGAAATTGGAGGGGAACCCCTCTTTTTCTCAAAAAATGCTTAGGTTTTGCCCCCTTTTATGATCACTACACGATCAACATATGTGCTTCGTGTCATAATAGCACTGCTCCACCCATCAAGCTAAACAAGCTTAGTTGTTCAAATATGAATATGATATTATTAAAACAGAGTCCTTTAATTTGTGAGTAAATGTTCCTAATTTAGTTTCAAAAATGCATGTACGCCGCTCGGGTGTGTATCTACAGGGTGCCCAGGGTGGGTCGCGACCCACCCTGGGATTTTGGGTCGGCCCAGACCCGATTCCCCTCTGTTCTGTTGTGCTTCCGATCTCTACTCGCCCCCAGCCGCCTGCCTCGCCGGTGACTTGCCATCCCCGGACGACATGACTCTAGGAGGAGACGCCAGACTAACAGGAGGTCAGGAGCTGCTTGTCCAACTGCATCATAGCTGCGCGGGGGCGCCGTCATGCCTACCTGTCCAGTCCGTTCAGGGCTCAGGCGTGCAGCAGCCACTAAGCCAACCCAATTTATCCTGAGATACGTCCTCAACACTCAGCGGCCACTCCTCATCACCCATTTTCTAATTGATTCATTACTCATTAGGCGGGACTATCATTAGGGTTTGTTGTGTACTGAGTGCTACCTACACTTAATGGTTCAAATGCATTTTAGTAATCTTTAGTACCTATAAAGTTCACATGGTTTCATTCCGGCCCTAGGAACAGACACTAGTCATTTTGGATTGTTGGTCATAGTGACATTGACCCAGATTACTACTGCAGGCCAGGTTTTGACAATTTTACTTGTCTTTCTTACCCATTCGATATTGTAAGTGCATCTAGTGCCACCCCTAGTTGGTTTTGGAGTATTGACGACAAAGTTGGTTGAGGGACTAATGCGTTTGTGAGAATTGCAGGATAACGCAGGTAGTGTCCCTCATTGATTCGGTTTACCTACCGGAGATGACCCCTAAAAATGTATGAAGACATTGAAGACAATGGTGGTATGAGAAGATATTCATATTGAAGACTATGACATGAGAAGACATTGCGTGAAGACTATGGAGCGCGAAGACTGTGTGGTTTCGTTGTTTCCTTTTCTTCTTTGTTGAGTCATAGGAACCACCGTACTGTTAAGTGGGGTCCAAGTGAACTAAGTCAGGGTGACTGAAGTGATGCTCAACCCAAATCCTATGTCTTCGAGCGAAGATAATGAGAGCAAATCTTATCCAGAGCTGGATGAGTCAGCTTTGCTTGTAGCCCAAGTAAAGTTGCCGTGTGTGTTTGAAATCTGACCGTTGGAACACGTGTCAGTTCCTTAGTGACCCAGGGTCATTTCGGACAAATCAGGTCAGGTTGCCTTGTGGATATAAATAGCCCACCCCCTACACCATAAATTGGTGGCTGCTCAGAGTTAGTGCACGGCTTTTGTCGTTTGAGAGCAACCCACCTCGAAGCATTTGAGAGAGAGAAATCCTTGCGAGGACAAAGCCCAAACACCCAGAGCCAAAGAGTGTTAGGCATCACTGAAGTCTTTCTGTCTGTGTGACTTGAAGACTTATTACACTTGAGGACTGTGAATCCTCTAGCCGGTTAGGCGTCGCGTTCTGAGCATCCAAGAGTCATTGTGGATCGCCGGTGAACAAAGTCTGTGAAGGTTCAGAAGTCTACCTTGAAGACTTAACAGAGTGATTGGGCGAGGACTGTGTGTTCTTAGCTCAAGGAGAATACAGTGAGGACTGTGTGTCCGGGACTGGGTGTCCTCGAGTTTAAATACTCAGCCGCTCCAACCAGATGTACAGTTGTCACAACAACTGGAACTGGTCCAACAAATCCTGTGTCTTCAACAAGCGACTGGTTCTATGCCTTTCCATCCTTTACTTAAGTTTGTCTTTATGAAGTCACCGCCTATCTGTGTATCTGTTTGACTTCATTGCTTGACTACTACTGTTGATTGGCTTCACACTATCTTCCATCCTGATCCTTACTACTTAGCTGCTATTAGTCCTGTACGTTCACATCATTGCATATTTGACTATGGCTTGCTTATGGTAGTTTATCTTCCGCTGCATATCAACTAGGTCATTTCTGTTGTTTGACTTCGAAACTTCTAAGTTTTGAAGACTTCCATAAAAATTGCCTATTCACCCCCCTCTAGTCGATACTAGCACTTTCAATTGGTATCAGAGCAAGATACTCCCTTGTTCTGTGTTATTTGGTTTAACCACCTGGAGTTTTAGCTATGTTGACGCAGGGATAATCAAAGTCTCCGCTGCTTGTCCGGTGTTCGATGGAACTGAATATCCCTACTGGAAGAATAAGATGCGCATGCATCTTGAAGCCCTTGATGTCGACCTCTAGTATGTCATCAAGAATGGCGTTCCCAAAACTGGTGAAGGTGTCACCCCCACTGATGTCAAGAAGTTCATTCAACTGGACTCTACTGCAAAGAACATCATCTGTGGTCATCTGACCAAAGGACAGTATGGCCGTGTGAGTGCTCTAGAAACGTCGAAGCTAGTCTGGGACTGTCTATCCAAGGTCAATGAAGGCGTCTCAACCCAGAGAGATCAAAGGATCAGTGTTCTTCGCAACCTCTTCAACCGCTTCAAGAGAAACGACAATGAAAATGTCTAGCTCACGTTTGATCATCTGACTGACATCACAAATGAGCTTCAAGCTCTTGGCGCCACTGAGATCACCAAGCATGAAATCATCAAGACACTGCTGAGATCACTTGACAGCTCCTTTGACACCCTTGCCCTCATGATACAAGAACGTCCTGACTTCAAGACACTCGATCCGTCTGATATACTTGAGAGGCTCAACACACATGAGTTCCAACTTTCTGAGAAAAGAGATATCTATGGTCCCAATTATGGCCGAACTCGCGCCTTGAAGGCAAAAGTGGTTTCCTCATCTGAAGAAGAATCTGACTGGGGTTCTGATGATCCTAAAGACATTGGAAAGGAACTTGCCATGCTTGTGAAGAAGTTTCAGAGGTTCACCAAGAAGAAGGGCTTCAGAAAGTCTTCACGATCTAGCTCCAACAATGATGAAGCTTCCACCCATGACCACAAGAAGAGAACCTGCCACAAGTGTAAGAAACCCGGTCACTTCATATCTGCGTGTCCATAGTGGGACAACGAGAAGAAGAAGAAGAAGAGCAAGGAATATGATTCTGATAACAAGAAGAAGAAGAAATCCTCAAAGTCTTCTTCCAAGTCTTCATCACACAAGAAGAGCTCATCAGGCAAGGCTCGTGCCTTTGTTGGCAAGGAAATGGATTCAGAGGAGGAGTCTGCTTCTGAGGAGGCGGAGGTGGAATCTGGAGAGGAGTCCGACCCTGGCGTTGCAAGTCTGGCTCTAGCCACAGCCTATGTTGCCAAGTCCATCTTCAACACTGAAGGCAATGACTTCCACACCAACGCTGAAGCTGATGACATGGACGATCCTGCTCCCACCTACTGCTTCATGGCACGTGGTGCCAAGGTAAAATCACGCGATGCTTCCTTTCAAACATCAAGTGAAGATGACTCTGATTGTGAATCCAAACCCAGCTACAAAACACTTGCTAAAATTGCTACTGAACAACAAAGGGCTATGGAACATACTCAAAAACTGTTAGACAAAAGCGATGACCTGTTGGATGCGGAAACGACACGTTCACAGTCCTTAGTAGAAGACATAAAAAATCTTCATGCTAAGTACCAAGAACTTGAAAGTCTTCATGAGACGCTCTCAACCACATATGAAAAGCTCTCCTATGATTATCTTCAAAGGAAGCAAGAGCTTGAGAAATTGAAAGTGACTCATGAAGATCTTCAAAAAGAGAATGAGTCACTTCGCGCTCAACAGATCAGTCCCGCTCAGGATGGATTTGAACCACCATGTCTAAAATGCATTGAGCGTGATAATGCTACATCTGTTGCTGAATGTTCCACTGCTGCTGCTGTTTCATTGTCTTTAACTACTGATGTGGTTACTAACCCCTCTGCGGAGGATACCACTACTATTGCTGATGAAAATGCTAGGTTGAAGACATTGCTTGAAACAGGGATGTACAAAAGTTTGAAGGGACATCAGACACTCTGCGATGTCCTCAAAAAGCAGACTCTGAACCAAAACCCTAGGAAAGAGGGTGTTGGGTTCGAGAGGAAAATGAATGCTGATGGTTCCTACTAGAAGCCTGAGCAGTATCCCAAAACCACTTGGGTTGCTGCAAAGGAACCTTCAGTGGATCCATCCACTTTATCTGGATTTACCTGTGCTAATCCTATTATCATTGATGAATCATTTGATGCAAACTATAAACTGTTCAAAAATCAGAATGGTGAAGTGTTTGCCAGGTATATTGGTACTAACTGCAGGAATGGACCACCTATGAAGAAGATCTAGGTTCCCAAAAGCTGCCTTGAGAATCTTCCAGTGAATGTCATCATGACACCACCAGGGAAGAAGACAAACCCCAGACCAAAGGCATCATATGGTCCAACGGCTTCATACGAACACAGGACTCACTTGAGTCACCCTAACGCCAATGTTTTGCAGGGAAATCATACTCTGGCTCATGAATATGAGCATGTGTCTTCAAACCACTATGTTCATAGAACTAAGAACTTCTCTGCTTATTCACATGAGTATCATTCATCTCCTGCAAGGCTATTTGCTAGGGCTTCAAAGCCGAAATTCTCAGATGCTGCACTTAGACTCATTGCTTCTAAGCCACCCCTGAAAATGTGGGTGGTGAAGAAGAATTAACTCTCTTTTGCAGAATGTGGTCTCCAGCCAGCAATCAAAGGTGTCCGATATTATTGCTGGGGACCTAAAACATAAAGGGACGCATGATAAAATGACTTACTATGTATTCCACATAAGAATCTCTTATATGTCATACTGTGTGTTCTAATCTTGATCTAAGCTATGATAATCCTAGTGTGCGTCAAATGCTTATGCTTCACAAAATACCTTGTGAAGCCTATCCTCCTAACTGCACTGTAGGGCATGTCACCAAAAGCTTCAGAATGGACTCAACCTTACATCCATCCGACAAGAGCAATATCAGATGTCCATGATGGGTGAGCTGAAGTTCTTCCTTGGTCTTCAAATTCGTCAGCAAAGCAATGGCATCTTCATATCTCATGAAAAATACCTCAAAGATTGTCTGAAGAAGTTTGGAATGGAAGACTGCAAAGGTTATACGACGCCAATGCCAGCCAAACACCATCTTGGTCCCGAGGACAATGGTAAAGAGTTTGATCAAAAGGTATACCGCTCCATGATTGGTTCTTTACTTTATCTATGTGCATCTAGGCCAGATATTATGCTTAGTGTTTGCATGTGTGCTCGATTCCAAGCGGCACCAAAGGAATCGCATCACTTAGTTGTGAAGCGAATTCTTAGATATTTGGCTTACACCCCAACACTCGGATTATGGTATCCCAAGGGCTCAAAATTTGATTTGATTGGATTCTCGGATGCTGATTATGCTGGTGACAAGGTGGATCGCAAGTCTACATCAGGCACATGTCACTTTCTTGGTTGATCACTTGTCTGTTGGTCTTCAAAGAAGCAGAATTGTGTATCACTCTCAATTGCTGAATCTGAATACATTGCTGCTGGATCCTGTTGTGCTCAGCTTCTATGGATGAAGCAAACTCTCAAGGACTATGGCATCAACTTGAAACAAGTACCTCTCTTCTGCGACAATGAGAGTGCCATCAAGATAGCCAACAATCCAGTCCAACACTCGAAGACAAAGCACATTGAAATTCGTCATCACTTTCTCAGAGATCATGTCATGAAGAAAGATATCGATATCATTCACGTCAACACTGAAGAGCAACTGGCAGATATCTTCACAAAGCCATTGGATGAGAAAAGGTTTTGCAAGTTACGGTGTGAGCTAAATATCTTGGAATCCTCTAATGTCCTGTGATCAGGCACTCATCCTAACACATATGCATGTTGATGACTTAGATGTGCAACACACAAAGTAATGTATATCTTCAATCAATGAAGATTTACACTCTGAGTGTGAATACATTAACATGGAATTTGACTTTGGAGCGCCACAATAATTGTGCGCCATGTCTGGGTCTAATACTTCCTATAGGGTGGGTAACGCCACCACCAAATTTCTCCGTTTGAAGTGTTTCACTCATGGCGTTACTTTTGCAAAGACTTCGCATTTGGTTTGTCTTCAGTTTCAATTTATCTTCATGATTTTCTGCGCTATGATGATTTGATTGCATATATATACTAGTGTTCTGTCCTCTACAGCATTCACTTATAGCTATGTCTTCAAGTTGAATCTTTTGAACTAAGTGAATGTGATTGGACCCTAACCTCTCTATGCTTTCTGTCTCAAACTCTATCTGTCCAAATCATATGCATTCTATTGAAACTGTCGAATGTCTTCTCTGCGTCCTAGTCAGCAGAAGGCAAAGAAACAAACATTAAATTTGTTTTAAATGACTTATCTTTATTGTTGAAATCCGGAGAAGCCGGAACAACTCTCCGACATGCCTGGCGGGCGTGGGAACGTGGGACAACTCTGAGTATGTTGCATGCTTGCCACATGCCCCTTAGATGTGAACCGCCAGGGGCACCAGCGTAATTGCGCTGTGCCACTCACCTACTTATAAATAATTGTCCCCTGCGGTAAAGAAATCCTTCTTCCACCTCTCCACCTCGTCAAAACCCTAGCGCCACCACTAGCTCTCGACGACGCCGGCGACGAAGCGCTTAGCTGCCGCGAATTCTCCGACGCCGTCCTCACGCCGGCCGCGGACATCGTCCTCTCCGCCGTCGCTGTAGGTGTCCTCCGTCGCCAAGTTAGGGCACGGTGGGCTGAACTGCTCGGTCTCCTACTCATCCCATCTAGCAGTTCTTCGTGCGGTAATTATAACTCTATTTTTACCACCTTTTTGATCTTCAAGATTCATCCTGTTTACTGAAAGTGGTTTCTGCCTATTCAATGTTAGATCTATTCTGTCTGCGTCTCATACTGCCTAGTCAATTCACTTAGATTTCCTGTCTAGTTTGATTCCTCACTTGTACTTATTCATGGATTGGTACAAATCTAGAACCAACTCACCTATATAAGTGAATGTCTTCGCATCATGAGGTCAATGTCTTCAAACTGATTTATCTTCAAAATCTTCTGAGAATGCATATGACCTCTTCCCCTTCCCTTGCATCTCTAATGCTGTCACAGGTACATGTCCGTGGGAGAATCCCTTGGTTCTCATAGTCTGCATTCGTTTGCAGAATACTTACAGCATCATATCAATTCTCCTGAAGCCAGTTCCTGCTTGACCGGCAAGCGTAAGTCTCTGAAGCCATTGAAACTATTGAAGCCATTCAGTTTGAAGTTCATGGCTGCAGAAAAATCAGCAAGGAAGGGTGGCAGACAGCGCAGAGAAGGAACATCCAAAGATCTGCCTGATGACCTAGCAGAACTCTACAAGACAGATCCTGAAGAGACATATCATCAGCGCAAGACACGAATCCAATGGATTCGACGCTATTGGGCTGAAGAATGGTTCAAGTGAAAATTCGTGACCAAGGAGTATGCAGAGAAGAATGCTATCAAGAGTCCTTGGGGCGATATTCTCTATCGAGGCCTTCAACCCAAGAACAGAGCTGAAGCTATTGCTCAAGACTTCTATCCTTGCATGGTCCGTGGACCTCAGCCTGAGAATGCCGATCCCACATCATTACTCTGGTGTCGTGATGATGCTCTCTTCAAGCGCAACTTCCAGCATGCAAAGGCTTTGGCCAAAGAAAACAAGAAGTCATTGGGATTAGACTTCAACCCTGGTCCCTCTGCTCCTCGTGCTGACGGCTCTCGTGATGCATAACCCAATGTCATCGGCCCCTTCTCCAACCTTGATGGCCTCATCACCTACATCTTGGTTCAGGGTGCCAGAGTAGATCATTCTGATAATGATGCTGACAATGATGAAGCCCCAGCTCCTCCTCCGAAGCAGCAGAAGCAAAAGAAGCTAAAGGCTTCTAAATCAGCACCTCCAAAAGCTTTACGTGCGAAGCCTCTTGCCACTGCACCTCCTGAAGCCAGTGTGCAGTCTGAAGATCAATCCCGTATCTCCAAGAAGACGGAGAAGAAAAAGCAACTTGTCAGGCATACTGATCAAGCCTTGACTCCTGCCGCCATTCTGCAAGAAGAACCCATTGATCTGTCTAGTGATGAAGATCTTGCTGATGATGCCCTTGAGCAACTGATAAAGAGCAAGGAAGAAGCAGAAATCTTCAACAACTTGCCTCTCTTTGATGTGGCAATCATTCATAACTTCATTGATGAGTGGTTCGACACCCCCAATCTCATCTTTGATGATCTACAGCTTCCCATTGGCCTCAGCGTCGCCTTCAATGGCGCCATTGCTTCTGAGCTAGCTCTCGCTCAGCGCATCGTTGAGCTGAAGAACAAGATTGACTATGAAAAGGCTCAGTTCAAGAAGCATGTGGTGAAGCTCAGTGTTCAAGACGTCAGAAACTTCAAGGTCATGCTGCATGAGCTTAAAGAAGCTTTTCTGAAGAAGCGCCAAGAAGCTCAAGACTCTCGTGAGCGCATGAAGAGTTTGGATGATAAGTGTGTGCTTGCCTACAATGAGGCTGAGAAGCGCAAGTCACTTGGCCATCCTGGCATTGACCCCAAGATGGCTGCAAAGAAAAAGAAGAACCTTCCTGCTGACCAGGCTGCACCTTCAAGCCAAGAAGCCCCTCGCATTATCTTCCCAAGCAGCATGACTGGCTCGAAGCCAAAGGTCACCACAACCGCTTCAGAACAGAAGAAGACGAGGGCTGCCGAGGCTGAAGCCAGAAAGAGGAAGAATACTGAAGCCTCTGATGCTGCTCCCTCCAAGAAGAAGCGCAAGACCAAGAAGACTAGGGCTGCTCCCACAGAGCCCTTAGTTGTTGAACCCATTTCAGTGGTTCACCCTGCGTCAGAACATCAAGATAGAAGGATGATAGTTCGTGAGCCTGCTTCCACAGAGGCTCATGAAGCTGAAGATATTCCAGCAGCTGAACCCACCGCTGCTGAAGACATTGGTCATGATGACAATGTTGAAGATGATGAAGTTCTTCCTTAGATCGAACACAACGTGGTATCATCGCATGTTCTTACGAACAGCAAACTCATCAGCATTGGTCATCCTCTGACGCCAATTGCTCAGGATGCATTGTGGGCTGATCACCCACAGCAACAAGAATCCCCAAGTACTCCCCAACAACAACAACAACAAGCTACACCACCTGTGCAAGAAGAAGATGAAGACTTTGAGGCCCAGCCAACTCCATCTCCAAAGGCGTTGCCAGCACTTCGCAGGCTTCACAAAGGACAAAGGCCTCAAGTCCCTCTGTCGAGCGTTCCAGAAGGAGAAGTGCAACGCCAACCTGTTGCATGTCAAGTATTTTCTGAACCCACTCCAACTGTGAATATCTCCATGTCTCAAGCCCAAGCTGCTGAAGACATTACGGCTGCATCAGCCGAAGAGAATCAAGAAGACGTACGTGTCCCTACTCCCCCAGTTATTGAAGAAGTTGTTCCTGATGTGAATGTTCCAGTGCCCGATCCTCCTGTTCATCAAGAGGATGTTGAAAATGTTGAAGCTGCCACCACCAACGCCAATGAAGCCGATGACATTGTCATGGCTGACGCTAATGTGGAGCCTGCACCAACCAGTGTGCCTGAAGCCAATGAGGCCACTGCGCCTGAAGCTAATGAGGCCACTGCACCTGAAGCTAATGAGGCAACTGCTCCCGAAGCACCTGTTGTGCAGCCTGAAGCCTCAGTTGTTGCCCCTACTCCTATTCTGCCACCAAGGCCCCATACAATTGAGCAAGCATACAGTCATGGTCAGCTAACCATTGTTCGATGGCCCATTCTGGTACCTCCGCCTACTGCCTCTGGACCTCAATTTGATTATCATGTTGAGCATAGGCCTCAGGTCCAGAAGCCAAAGCCAAGACTGCCAAGGTTTCCCGGTACTGCAAACTCACCAGGGTCCTTCAATGCTAATGGCTTCAAAAGACACAATACCTTCTTTGACAGCACCAAGAACCCCTACTCCAAACCAAGGATATCATCAGATCGGTTCTGGAGCTATCAGCAGAGAAGCTATTACTCCTGCGTTCTATATGATCAAGGGCACATTTTCCCTCATATGTGCCTTGACAATGAAGCCATTGCTGGACTGTCGTGCTTAGAAGAAGCACTTGATTGCTTTCGTGATGCTGGTCTGCTCAACTTTGTGACAGACAAAGAACACTGGAATGAAGAGCTATTGCTTCAATTCTATGCTACTCTACACATTCGCGGCTACAGCAGAGATATCAAGACATGGGTCCTCGAGTGGATGACCGGAAATGTTCATCATGAAGCCAAAGCTCTTGACATCATTGAGCTTACAGGGCTAGCCACTCCTAGCGAGCTATATGAACCTGATTGTCAGCTACACCGCAATGCATTGGAGAGCATTTTCCATAAGTCAGAACCCAACATGAGCCAGATGTTGAGCATGATGAAGCCCTTGCCATCTGACGCTGAATATCCAATAGAGTTCTTTGTTGAAGACCTTGAGTATCTGCCACGCACAATAAATCATATTATCAGGCGAACTCTATGGCCTATCAAAGGACATTCATTAGCGGCCAAGCTTGAAGGAGCTATGAAGACTTTGGTCTTCTACATTCTCAATGGCATCAGCTTCAATACTCAAGAATTCTTCATCAGGCAACTTCCTGCTTCTGGATCTGATCTGTTTGGTCTGAAGTTTTATGCTCCATGGGTCATGCGCCTCATCAAGTGACACTCATCTGTCAACTATCAACCATCTGCTCGCAATCATCTGATCTTTTTCCAGAGGTTGATATGTCAGTTGAAGCCATATACTCTGACCCTGCCAAGAAGCCTCTTTGTCTTCAGAATGCCGAGCACCAAAGCTTCACTCAACCCATTGAAGGTGTTCAAGCAGCAACACGAATCTATCCATTGGCTGGAAATACTCGTCTGCCTCATCGAGCACCTATTGAAGCCACTGAAAGCACCATTGCCCAAAGGCCTCTAAAGCGTTCTCGCGTTCTCAATGACCGAGAACTTCTTGTGGCCCTTCATCAGAAACAGGATAAACGTCACTTTTGGCTCAAGAGACAGATGCAAAGCCTCTTGGTGGATGTCAATCGCATTCGTAACCATGCCACCAAGAATGCATTTGTTGCTCATGAGACTTGCCGACGATCATGGAAGAGCTTGACCCTGCTTAGTGCTGAAGCAGATCTTCAAGATGATGGTTTCAATGAAAGATTTCAGTTTGACTCCACTCCTCCACGGACTGCTGTCCTATGTCGCACTCCATCTCTTGAAGACTCTGAATATTCTTCCTCCGCGGCAACTATCAATGCCAGAGTGATCGATGATGAAGATGATGCTACTTCACCACCTCCTACTGCTGCACGCATCGACACTGCACCAAGTTCGTATGCACCGCCAACCAACAACGATAACCCTGCTGCTTCACCTGCTCATGAGAACGAGTAGATGCTCTATGTCTTCAAACCTTTTTGGTCCTTACTGACAAAAGGGGGAGAAGCGTATGAGTTGACAGTCTTCAAGCAGGTTCATATGGGCGGTTGCATTATATTTTGCCTCGTGCTTACAACTCTTGCTTTTTAAAACATTTGGTTCTTTGAGTTGTAACACCTAAACTTGATGGTCGTCTACTACTTATTTGCTTTACTGTGATGCGATGATAAATTCTGCATGTGCGATGATAACTTCCGCACTTAGATCATTCTGCAGACGTCCATTTTTCATTATGCATGTCATTCTACTTGCTATATAATTTCATGCATGATGAATTATCTTCATAAGTTGAAGTGGATCTCCACAAGTACAACCTGCCATGTGCATTTCCATTCCAAAAGCAAATTACTTATATGCACATCTTCAGGGGGAGCCCTTGCTACTTATGAAGACAATTCCCTATCCTTTACAATTTCACATACTTTATCCCCGTTGAAAACTTCAACCAGTTTGTCATCAATCACCAAAAAGGGGGAGATTGTAAGTGCATCTAGTGCCACCCCTAGTTGGTTTTGGAGTATTGACGACAAAGTTGGTTGAGGGACTAATGCGTTTGTGAGAATTGCAGGATAACGCAGGTAGTGTCCCTCATTGATTCGGTTTACCTACCAGAGATGACCCCTAAAAATGTATGAAGACATTGAAGACAATGGTGGTATGAGAAGATATTCATATTGAAGACTATGACATGAGAAGACATTGCGTGAAGACTATGGAGCGTGAAGACTGTGTGGTTTCGTTGTTTCCTTTTCTTCTTTGTTGAGTCATAGGAACCACCGTACTGTTAAGTGGGGTCCAAGTGAACTAAGTCAGAGTGACTGAAGTGATGCTCAACCCAACTCCTATGTCTTCGAGCGAAGATAATGAGAGCAAATCTTATCCAGAGCTGGATGAGTCAGCTTTGCTTGTAGCCCAAGTAAAGTTGCCGTGTGTGTTTGAAATCTGACCGTTGGAACACATGTCAGTTCCTTAGTGAACCAGGGTCATTTCGGACAAATCAGGTCGGGTTGCCTTGTGGCTATAAATAGCCCACCCCCTACACCATAAATTGGTGGCTGCTCAGAGTTAGTGCACGGCTTTTGTCATTTGAGAGCAACCCACCTCGAAGCATTTGAGAGAGAGAAATCCTTGCGAGGACAAAGCCCAAACACCCAGAGCCAAAGAGTGTTAGGCATCACTGAAGTCTTTCTGTCTGTGTGACTTGAAGACTTATTACACTTGAGGACTGTGAATCCTCCAGCCGGTTAGGCGTCGCGTTCTGAGCATCCAAGAGTCATTGTGGATCGCCGGTGAACAAAGTCTGTGAAGGTTCGGAAGTCTACCTTGAAGACTTAACAGAGTGATTGGGCGAGGACTGTGTGTTCTTAGCTCAAGGAGAATATCACAAATTTCACAAAGATTCCAAGCATAACACAACAAACGGTTTATTTGATCCCATAAGAGAGCCCCTTTTTGTGACACACGATGATGCACAAAATGAGCATGCTCATCTAAAGATTTCCCATCAACTAGGCTAGTTGGGGTTTCAGCACGAGCGCATAAGGATCGAAGATGATCCAAGTAGAACACTTTAAGTGAATCCATATCAATAGATTTTTAGCAAGCAAGGATGCAAGCAAATAGAAGGCACAAGCAAACATAAAGGCAAGCGAAAGAGAGAGAGGAGATTGGGAAAGAGGGGGCAAATAAAACGGCAAGGGTGAAGTGGGGGAGAGGAAAACGAGAGGAAAATGGCAAATAATGTAATGCGAGGGAGATGAGTTTGTGATGGCTACTTGGTATGTCTTGACTTGATCGAAGACCTCCCTGGCAACAGCGCCAGAAATCCTTTTTGCTACATCTTGAGCTTGCATTGGTATTCCTTGAAGAGGAAAGGGTGATGCAGCAATAGTAGCATAAGTATTTCCCTCAGTTTTTTAGAACCAAGGTATCAATCCAGTAGGAGGCTCCTCAAAAGTCCCATGCACCTACACAAACAAACAAAGAACTCGCAACCAACGCAATAAAGGGGTTGTCAATCCCTTCACGGCCACTTGCAAAAGTGAGATCTGATAGAGATAATATGATAAGATAAATATATTTTTGGTATTTTATAATATAGATTGGAAAAGTAAAGATACAAATAAAAGTAAATTGAAAGCTTATATGATAAGAGATAGACCCGGGGCCATAGGTTTCACTAGTGACTTCTCTCAAGATCGCATAAGTATTATGGTGGGTGAACAAATTACTGTCGAGCAATTGATAGAAAAGCGAATAATTATGAGATTATCTAGGCATGATCATGTATATAGGCATCACGTCCGTGACAAGTAGACCGACTCCTTCCTGCATCTACTACTATTACTCCACACATCGACCGCTATCCAGCATGCATCTAGAGTATTAAGTTCATAAAGAACAGAGTAACGCATTAAGAAAGATGACATGATGTAAAGGGATAAACTCATGCAATATGATATAAACCCCATATTTTTATCCTCGATGGCAACAGTACAATACGTGCCTTGCTGCCCCTGCTGTCACTGGGAAAGGACACCGCGAGAATGAACCCAAAGCTAAGCACTTCTCCCATTGCAAGAAAGATCAATCTAGTAGGCCAAACCAAACTGATAATTCAAAGAGACTTGCAAAGATAACTTAATCACACATAAAATAATTCAGAGGAGATTCAAATATTTCTCATAGATAACTTAATCATAAACCCACAATTCATCAAATCTCGACAAACACACCGCAAAAAGAGTTACATCGAATAGATCTCCAAGAAGATCGAGGAGAACAAGGTATTGAGATCCAAAAAGAGAGAAGAAGCCATCTAGCTATTAACTATGGACCCGAAGGTCTGTGGTAAACTACTCACAACTCATCGGGGGGGCTATGGTGTTGATGTAGAAGCCCTCCGTGGTCGATTCCCCCTCCGGCGGAGCACCGGCGAAGGCTCCAAGATGGGATCTTGCGGATACAGAAGTTTACGATGGTGCAAATAGTTTTTCGTGGCCGCACCTGATGTTCTCGGGGTACGTGGGTATATATAGGAGGAAGAAGTAGGTCGGTGGACGCCCGAGGGGCCCACGAGATAGGGGGGCATGCCCAGTAGGGGTGGGCGCGCCCTCCACCCTCGTGGCCGCCTCGATTGCTTCTTGACTTGCACTCCAAGTCTTCTAGACCACGTTCGTTCCAAAAATCACACTCCCGAAGGTTTCATTCCGTTTGGACTCCGTTTGATATTCCTTTTCTTCGAAATACTGAAATAGGCAAAAAACAACAATATGGGCTGGGCCTCCGGTTAGTAGGTTAGTCCCAAAAATGATATAAATGTGTAAAGTAAAGCCCATAAACATCCAAAACGGTTAATATAATAGCATGGAACAATCAAAAATTATAGATACATTGGAGACATATCAATAGTCAAGATGAGCAAGGGTCGGTTGTGCTTTTTAAGCACTTGTTGATGAAGTATCGTTCCTACCTGAGGCAAGCGCACTTCAATCGCAAGCATCTAAACGAAATTTCTGTAAAGTCTCCGGTGCTACATTTATCAGACAGTGACTGGAATAATCTTGTTACACATTGGTCTCGTCTACAACGTAAGGTACTATCTATGATATGAAGGAAATATGCCCTAGAGGCAATAATAAAGTTATTATTTATTTCCTCATATCATGATAAATGTTTATTATTCATGCTAGAATTGTATTAACCGGAAACATAATACATGTGTGAATACATAGACAAACATAGTGTCACTAGTATGCCTCTACTTGACTAGCTCGTTGATCAAAGATGGTTGTGTTTCCTAGCCATAGACATGAGTTGTCATTTGATTAACAGGATCACATCATTAGGAGAATGATGTGATTGACTTGACCCATTCCGTTAGCTTAGCATTTGACTGTTTAGTATGTTGCTATTGCTTTCTTCATGACTAATACATGTCCTATGACTATGGGATTATGCAACTCCCGTTTACCAGAGGAACACTTTGTGTGCTACCAAACGTCATAACATAACTGGGTGATAATAAAGGAGCTCTACAGGTGTCTCCAAAGGTACATGTTGAGTTGGCGTATTTCGAGATTAGGATTTGTCACTCCGACTGTCGGAGAGGTATCTCTGGGCCCTCTCAGTAATGCACATCACTATAAGCCTTGCAAGCAATGTACCTAATGAGTTAGTTGCGGGATGATGCATTACATAACGAGTAAAGAGACTTGCCGGTTGAACTAGGTATTGAGATACCGGCAATCGAATCTCAGGCAAGTAACATACCGATGACAAAGGGAACAACGTATGTTGTTATGCGGTTTGACCGATAAAGATCTTCGTAGAATATGTAGGAGCCAATATGAGCATCCAGGTTCCGCTATTGGTTATTGACCGGAGACGTGTCTCGGTCATGTCTACATAGTTCTCGAACCCGTACGGTCCGCACGCTTAAAGTTCGGTGACGATCGGTATTATGAGTTTATGTGTTTTGATGTACCGAAGGTAGTTCAGAGTCCCGGATGAGATTGGGGACATGACGAGGATATTGGACGACTATATTCGGACTTCGAAAAGGTTCCGAGTGATTCGGGTATTTTTCGGAGTAGCAGAGAGTTACAGGAATTCGCCGGGGAGTATATGGGCCTTATTGGGTCATACGGGAATAGAGGAGAGAGGCGAAAAGGAAGGAGGCGCGTGCCCCCCCTCTTGTCCGAATTGGACAAGGGGTGCAGCCCCCTTTTCCTTCTCCCTCTCCCCCTCTTTCCTTCTCTCCTACTCCGGAGAGGAAAGGGGAATCCTACTAGGACTTGGGAGTCCTAGTAGGACTCCCCACACTTGGCGCGCCCTCCTCTAGGGCTGGCCTCTCCCTCCCTCCTTTATATACGGGGGCAGGGGGCACCTCTAGACACGACAATTGATCTCTTGATCTCTTAGCCATGTGCGGTGCCCCCCTCCACCATATTCCACCTCGGTAATATTGTAGCAGTGCTTAGGCGAAGCCCTGCGTCGGTAGCATCATCAAGACCATCGCCACGCCGTCGTGCTGACGGAACTCTCCCTCAAAGCTCGGCTGGATCGGAGTTCGAGGGATGTCATCGAGCTGAATGTGCGCTGAACTTGGAGGTGCCGTACGTTCGGTACTTGGATCGGTCGGATCATGAAGACGTACGACTACATCAACTGCATTGTGCTAACGCTTTCGCTTTCGGTCTACGAGGGTACGTGGACACACTCTCCACTCTCGTTGCTATGTGTCACCATGATCCTGTGTGTGCGTAGGATTTTTTTTTAAATTACTACGTTCCCCAACAATGGCATCTGAGCCAGGTTTTATGCATAGATGTTATATGCACGAGTAGAACACAAGTGAGTTGTGGGCGATACAAGTCATACTGCTTACCAGCCTGTCATACTTTGGTTCGGCGGTATTGTTGGATGAAGCGGCCCGGACCGACATTACGCGTATGCTTATGCGAGACTAGTTCTACCAATGTGCTTTGCACATAGGTGGCTGGCGGGTGTCAGTTTCACCAACTTTAGTTGAACCAAGTGTGGCTACGCCCGATCCTTGAGAAGGTTAAAACAGCACTAACTTGACGAACTATCGTTGTGGTTTTGATGAGTAGGTAAGAACGGTTCTTGCTCAGCCTGTCGCAGCCACGTAAAACTTACAACAACAAAGTAGAGGACGCCTAACATGTTTTTGCAGGGCATGTTGTGATGTGATATGGTCAAGACATGATGCTAAATTTTATTGTATGAGATGATCATGTTTTGTAACAAAGTTATCGGCAACTAGCAGGAGCCATTTGGTTGTTGCTTTATTGTATGCAATGCAATCGCCCTGTAATTGCTTTACTTTATCACTAAGCGGTAGCGCTAGTCGTAGAAGCAATAGGTGGTGAAATGACAACGATGCTACGATGAAGATCAAGGTGTCGCGCCAGTGATGATGGTGATCATGACGGTGCTTCGGAGATGGTGATCACAAGCACAAGATGATGATGGCCATATCATATCACTTATATTGATTGCATGTGATGTTTATCCTTTATGCATCTTATTTTGCTTTGTTGACGGTAGCACTATAAGATGATATCTCGCTAGATTTCAAAGTATAAGTGTTCTCCCTGAGTATGCACCATTGTGAAAGTTCTTCGTGCTGAGACACCACGTGATGATCGGGTGTGATAGGCTCTACGTTCAAATACAACGGGTGCAAAACAGTTGCACACGCGGAATACTCAGGTTAAACTTGACGAGCCTAGCATATACAGATATGGCCTCGGAACACTGAGACCGAAAGGTCGAGCGTGAATCATATAGTAGATATGATCAACATAGTGATGTTCACCATTGAAAACTACTCCATCTCACGTGATGATCGGACATGGTTTAGTTGATTTGGATCACGTGATCACTTAGATGATTAGAGGGATGTCTATCTAAGTGGGAGTTCTTAAGTAATATGATTAATTGAACTTTAATTTATCATGAACTTAGTCCTGGTAGTATTTTGCAAATAATGTTGTAGATCAATAGCTCGCGTTGTTGCTTCCATATGTTTTATATGTGTTCCTAGAGAAAACTAAGTTGAAAAATGATAGTAGCAATGATGCGGACTGGGTCCATAATCTGAGGTTTATCCTCATTGTTGCACAGAAGAATTATATCCTTAATGCACCGCTAGGTGACATACCTATTGCGGGAGCAGATGCAGAAGTTATAAATGTTTGGCTAGTTCAATATGATGACTACTTGATAGTTTTGTGCACCATGCTTAACAGCTTAGAATCAGGACTTCAAAGACATTTTGAACGTCATGGACCATATGAGATGTTCCAGGAGTTGAAGTTAATATTTCAAGCAAATACCCGAGTTGAGAGATTTGAAGTCTCTAACAAGTTCTATAGCTAAAAGATGGAGGAGAATTGCTCAACTAGTGAGCATGTGCTCAGATTGTCTGGGTACTACAATCGCTTGAATCAAGTGGGAGTTAATCTTCCAGATAAGATAGTGATTGACAGAGTTCTCTTGTCACCATCACCAAGTTACTAGAACTTTGTGATGAACTATAGTATGCAAGGGATGACGAAAACGATTCCCGAGCTCTTTGTGATGTTGAAATCGATGAAGGTAGAAATCAAGAAAGAGCATCAAGTGTTGATGATTGACAAGACCACTAGTTTCAAGAAAAGGGAAAAGGGAAAGAAAGGGAACTTCAAGTAGAATGGCAAGCAAGTTTTCACTCCCGTGAAGAATCCCAAAGCTGGACCAAAGCCTAAAACTGAGTGCTTCTACTTCAAAGGAAATGGTCATTGGAAGTGGAAATTCCCTGAATATTTGGTGAATAAGTAGGATGGCAAAGTGAACAAGGGTATATTTGATATACAGGTTATTGATGTGTACCATACTAGTGTTTATAGTAGCCCATAAGTGTTTGATACTTGTTCGGTTGCTAAAAGTTAGTAACTCGAAACAGGAGTTACAGAATAAACAGAGACTAGTTGAGGGTGAAGTGACGATGTGTGTTGGAAGTAGTTCCAAGATTGATATGATCATCATCGCACACTCCCTATGCTTTTGGGATTAGTGTTAAACCTAAATAAATGTTATTTGGCATTTGCGTTGAGCATGAATATCATTTGATCATGTTTATTGCAATACGGTTATTCATTTAAAGTTAGAGAATAATTGTTGTTCTGTTTACATGAATAAAACCTTCGATGGTCATACACCCAATGAAAATAGTTTGTTGGATCTCGATCATAGTGATACACATATTCATAATATTGATGTCAAAGATGCAAAGTTGATAATGATAGTGCAACTTATTTGTGGCACTGCCGTTTAGGTCATATTGGTGTAAAGCGCATGAAGAAACTCCATAAAGATGGATTTTTGGAATCACTTGGTTATGAATCATTTGATGCTTGCGAACCGTGCCTTTTGGGCAAGATGACTAAAACTCCGTTCTCCGGAACAATGGAACGAGCTACTGACTTGTTGGAAATAATACATACCGATGTATGCGGTCCAATGAGTGTTGATGCTCGTGGCGAGTATCGTTATTCTTCTGACCTTCACAAATGATTTGAGCAGATATGAGTATATCTACTTAATGAAGCACAAGTCTGAAACATTTGAAAAGTTCAAAGAGTTTTAGAGTGAAGTGGAGAATCATCGTAACAAGAAAGTAAAGTTTCTACAATCTGATCAAAGAGGAAAATATTTGAGTTCTGAGTTTGGCCTTCATTTAAATATAATGTGGAATAGTTTCATAGCTCACGCCACATGGAACACCACAGCGTAATGGTGTATCCGAACATCGTAACCGCACTTTATTGGATGTGGTACGATCTATGATGTCTCTTACCGATTTACCACTATCGTTTTGGGGTTATGCATTAGAGACAGCTGCATTCACTTTAAATAAGGTACCATTAAAATCCGTTTGAGACGACGCCTTATGAACTGTGGTTTGGCAAAGAAACCAAAGTTTTCATTTCTTAAATTTTGGGGTTGCGATGCTTATGTGAAAAAGTTTCAACCTGATAAGCTCGAACCCAAATCGGAGAAATGTGTCTTCATAGAATACCCAAAGGAAACTGTTGGGTACACCTTCTATCACAGATCCGAAGGCAAGATATTCGTTGCTAAGATGGATCTTTTCTAGAGAAGGAGTTTCTCTCGAAAGAAGAGAGTGGGAGGAAAGTAGAGCTTGATAAGATAATTGTACCTTCTCCCGAATTGGAAAGTAGTTCATCACAAAAATCAGTTCCAGTGATTCCTACACCAAATAGTGAGGAAGCTAATGATGATGATCATGAAACTTTAGATTAAGTTACTACAGAACCTCGTAGGTCTTCCAAAGTACAGTCCACACCAGAGTGGTACGGTAATCCTGTTCTGGAAGTCATGTTACTAGACCATGGTGAACCTACGAACTATGAGGAAGCGATGATGAGCCCAGATTCCGTGAAATGGCTGGAGGCCATGAAATCTGAGATGGGATCCATGTATGAGAACAAAGTGTGGACTTTGGTGGAGTTGCCCGATGATCGGCAAGCCATATTGTATAAATGGATCTTCAAGAGGAAGACAGATGCTGATAATAGTGTTACTATCTACAAAGCTAGACTTGTCACAAAAAGTTTTTCGACAAGTTGAAGGTGTTGAATACGATAAGATTTTCTCACTCGTATCGATGCTTAAGTCTGTCCGAATCATGTTAGCAATTGCCACATTTTATGAAATTTCGCAAATGGATGTCAAAACTACATTCCTTAATGGATTTATTAAAGAAGAGTTGTATATGATACAACCAGAAGGTTTTGCCAATCCTAAAGGTGCTAACAAAGTGAACAAGCTCCAGTGATCCATCTATGGACTGGTGCAAGCATCTCGGAGTTGGAATATACGCTTTGATGAGTTGATCAAAGCATATGGTTTTATACAGACTTTTGGAGAAGCTTGTATTTACAAGAAAGTGAGTGGGAGCACTACAGCATTTCTGATAAGTATATGTGAATAACATATTGTTGATCGGAAATAATGTAGAATTTTCTGGAAAGCATAAAGGAGTATTTGAAAAGAGTTTTTCAAAGAAAGACCTAGGTGAAGATGCTTACACATTGAGCATCAAGATCTATAGAGATAGATCAAGACACTTGATAAGATTTTTCAATGAGTACATACCTTGATAAGATTTTGAAGTAATTCAAAATGGAACAGCCAAAGAAGGAGTTCTTGCCTGTGTTGCAAGGTGTGAACTTGAGTAAGACTCAAAACCCGACCATGGCAGAAAATAGAAAAAGAATGAAAAGTCATTCCCTATCCCTCAGTCATAGGTTCTATAAAGTATGCTATGTTGTGTAGCAGACCTATTGTATACCTTGCTCTGAGTTTGGCAAGGGAGTACAATTTTGATCTAGGAGTAGATCACTGGACAACAGTCAAGAATATCCTTAGTGAGGACTAAGGATATATTTCTCGATTATGGGGGTGATAAAAGAGCCCGTCGTAAAGAGTTACATCGGTGCAAGCTTTTACACCGATCCAGATGACTCTAAGTCTCCATCTAGATACATATTGAAAGTGGGAGCAATTAGCTAGAGTAGCTCTGTGCAGAGCATTGTAGACATAAAATATTTGCAAAATACATACGCCTCTGAATGTGACAGACCCATTGACTAAACTTCTTTCATGAGCAAAACATGATCATACCTTAGTAGTCTTTGGGTGTTAATCACATAGCAATGTGAACTAGATTATTGACTCTAATGAACCCTTTGGGTGTTGATCACATGAAGATCTGAATTATGGGTATTAATCACATACAGATGTGAATATTGGTGTTAAATCACATGATGATGTGAACTAGATTATTGACTCGAGTGCAAGTGGGAGACCGAAGGAAATATGCCCTAGAGGCAATAATAAAGTTATTATTTATTTCCTCATATCATGATAAATGTTTATTATTCATGCTAGAATTGTATTAACCGGAAACATAATACATGTGTGAATACATAGACAAACATAGTGTCACTAGTATGCCTCTACTTGACTAGCTCGTTGAGCAAAGATGGTTGTGTTTCCTAGCCATAGACATGAGTTGTCATTTTATTAACGGGATCACATCATTAAGAGAATGATGTGATTGACTAGACCCATTCCGTTAGCCTAGCACTTGATCGTTTAGTATGTAGCTATTGCTTTCTTCATGACTTATACATGTTCCTATGACTATGAGATTATACAACTCCCGTTTACCGGAGGAACACTTTGTGTGCTACCAAACATCACAACGTAACTGGTTGATTATAAAGGAGCTCTACAGGTGTCTCCGAAGGTACATGTTGAGTTGGCGTATTTCGAGATTAGGATTTGTCACTCGTCGGAGAGGTATCTCTGGGCCCTCTTGGTAATGCACATCACTATAAGCCTTGCAAGCAATGTAGCTAATGAGTTAGTTGCGGGATGATGCATTACATAACGAGTAAAGAAACTTGCCGGTAACGAGATTGAACTAGGTACGGAGATACCGACGATCGAATCTCGGGCAAGTAACATATCGATGACAAAGGGAACAACATATGTTGTTATGCGGTTTGACCGATAAAGATCTTCATAGAATATGTAGGAGACAATATGAGCATCCAGGTTCCGCTATTGGTTATTGACCGGAGACGTGTCTCGGTCATGTCTACATAGTTCTCGAACCCGTAGGGTCCGCACGCTTAAAGTTCGGTGACGATCGGTATTATGAGTTTATGTGTTTTGATGTACCGAAGGTAGTTCAGATTCCCGTATGAGATCGGGGACATGACGAGGAGTCTCGAAATGGTCGAGACGTAAAGATCGAGATATTGGATGACTATATTCGGACTTCGGAAAGGTTCCGAGTGATTCGGGTATTTTTCGGAGTACCGGAGAGTTACGGGAATTCGCCGGGGAGTATATGGGCCTTATCGAGCCATACGAGAATAGAGCAGAGAGACGAAAAGGAAGGAGGCACCCCCCTATGGTCCGAATTAGACAAGGGGTGCAGCCCCCTTTTCCTTCTCCCTCTCCCCCTCTTTCCTTCTCTCCTACTCCAGAAAGGAAAGGGGAATCCTACTAGGACTTGGGAGTCCTAGTAGGACTCCCCACACTTGGCACGCCCTCCTCTAGGGCCGGCCTCTCCCTCCCTCCTTTATATACGGCGGCAGGGGGGCACCTCTAGACACAACAATTGATCTCTTGATCTCTTAGCTGTGTGCGGTGCCCCCCTCCACCATATTCCACCTCGGTAATATCATAGTAGTGCTTAGGCGAAGCCCTGCGTTGGTAGCATCACCAACACCGTCACCACGCCGTCATGCTGACGGAACTCTCCCTCGAAGCTCGGCTGGATCGAAGTTCGAGGGACGTCATCGAGTTGAACGTGTGCTGAACTCGGAGGTGCCACACGTTCAGTACTTGGATCGGTTGGATCATGAAGACGTACGACTACATCAACCGCGTTGTGCTAACGCTTCCGCTTTCGGTCTACGAGGGTACGTGGACACACTCTCCCCTCTCGTTGTTATGCATCACCATGATCCTATGTGTGCGTAGGAATTTTTTTGAAATTACTACGTTCCCAACATGATATCACATCACAATTTGAACTACATTTCTGCATGTGCCTTAATGTCTCACTTGTACGAAAAATGTTTGCAGAAAAACATTCATTCTTAAGGGACCACATAATCTCGCAACTATACTGCACACTGTGTTGCTCTTGTGAGTACCTCTTGCCCTGTATGACCATACTTACTTTCGTAGCTGGTTGATTATGTAGCATCACTGCACATGTTAGCCTCGTTATCCTTCATTTGGTGGACATTATAAGATCGGTATCAACTCTTACATAAATTTAAAATCAACCAATGCTTTTGAAGAGGTTTAGCTCTGCAGTCCTCTTGTAAAGACTGAATGCCGTCTAACACTATACTTATATTAACAGCTACTCCATCCGTCCCATAATATATGAGCATTTTGTATAGTACACCAGTGTTCAAAACACTCTTATATTATGGGAAGAGGGATTGGTTCATTGTGTAGCATTCTGCATCTTATCTCCCTCACCCATCATTTACTGAAAATATCATATCTATATTAATCTTACCAAAAAGTTGAATACACAGACAATGTCGGTGCAGAAGTGTAGCCCATTGCTCTTGTTAGTACATTTTGTCCTATAACGCTTGTACTTCCACGGATTGATAGTTGATTATGTAGCATCAATCTGCATCTTATCTTCATTATCCTCTATCCCTTCAAATATTATCATATCTATAATTACTCTCTAGAAAATGTAGAGTACAGGCAATGCTTATGAAGAAGATTATGTGTTGAAATTCTTGAGTTATCCTTCCCTTGACATGGAGAAGGCCATTATAAAGCCGGTGTTAACTGTTAATGTAAGTCAGTCCTTCTAAAGCCTTTATCCTCAACTATTGTTTAATTTTCTCATACTCCCTATCGTCAACTACTGTTTAGTTCGTTGTTTCTATCAAAATGCATGTTCGCAACAACTGTAAGATCCAAGTTTTACTTGTAAAACCAAATTCCTTATTCATACTATGCACATTACTCAATACTCCCTATATGTATGTTTGTTTTTTTGGATCTATAATCCAGTGTGTGGTGAAGCAGCCCATGTTTGCACCTTGTAATCTCCAGTTTTATCTTACTGATGCGCTTGATGATATGAACAACATGCCATGCACATTAACCAAAATAGATACAATGATTGTATTTGCCTTTCATCTATGCTTGTTTTGTTGACATGGTAATCCAGTAGTGTGGTGAAGCTCCCCGCATTATGAACAATGCCAAATTATGCTATTGATATTTTGAACTTACTCTTTATTTTCTAATTTGAAATTGGATGGAATTGACAGCACAGTTACCATCTTTGTTTATTCACGCGCAAAACCTATCATCTCTCTGTTTGTTTCATGGTGATATGCTTGATGGCATGCACAAGTCTGCCGAAGGCTGTGAGACAAACCCAACATACATAGCAAAGAAGGCAAAAAAATCTTGAAGATAGCGAGACAACCCCAAAGTCTTGTCTTGATGCAGTGTTCAAGTTCCTTGAGACTAGTAGTCAGACAAGCTCACAGAATTCGATGTCTGAATTAGTTCGACTTCTTCAGTCCCAAGTTCTAGCAGAAAGGCATTCTACAAATCAACCTTGACTTGAAGTCCTATCTCTAAGAAAGATTGTGGAGAACATGAGAACCTCATTGCAAAATAGCTACACCTGGAAGCTACGACTGACATGCTAGGCTGGTCTCACATCCTTGCTCAGCAACTTGCGCAACAGTTCCCACGCAAGGCTAAACTTTCTTGAACTGTCTTGGAAGTGTTCTTGGTTCAGTATTATTTTGTTACGCTGCAATGGCGCCTAGTTTTTGTAATCTGCTTCTTCGTTGCGCTTTATGATCACTGGTGGTGAACTTTGATGCGTAGTGGATGTAATATACCATAAGTCCTTTATTGTATAGTGTAAGCTTATCCTAAGTTACTATGCCGTAATTTCTTTATTGTGTAAAGTAGGTTTGTTCTTAATTCCTACTAGTTAGCGTGTGTGCCATCATTCGGTATCTGAAGAAAAAAAGGAGAAAATCTGATGTAATCGACTGGGCCAAAACATTCGCCTCTAACGGGCCTGCATTTTAGCGGGCCACAATTGGGCCGACCTACAAATTTCTTGGGCCTAAAAGGCCATTGGGGCCTTCACACTTTGCGACTGGCCCACAACTTACACGGGCCTATATTCGGCCCAAAGTTTAGTTGGGCCTTTAGTGGACCCAGCGCTTAGTTGGCCCATGTAGCTTTGGGCCATTAACAGGCTGAATATTCTGCTGGCATGTTACGGCCCAGAAGAAACCATGGGCCTTTAGCAGGCCAAAATGCATGTTGGGCCTCAATTTTCACTAGTCGTGAACGGGCCTTCAGCAGGCTGAAATGTATACTGGGACATTATTGGCCGAGTTATATGACGGGCCATTACCAGGCCGAAACATATCTCGGGCCTTAGTTGGCTCACTGATATTATGAGCCTTTAAGAGGACAAAAGCTTAGTAGAGGCATCAACGGGCCGAATTATACGACTAGCCTTTAGCAGGCCCAAAGTCATGTTGGGATGAACTATTGCCACCTTTATCACGGGGCGTTAGAGGGCCGGATGTCGCATCGGACCATATATGCCCCATGGGCAGCACGTGCCATTCACATGACGAAAGACACACCGGGCTGAAATGGGCCCATGTCTACACTGGACCTCTAACAGGCCGAAATGTCATTGGGCCATAATTGGGCCCAAATATTTGGCGAACAATTAACGGGCCAGATCTGGCTTCGGGCCGTAAATGGGCTGTCTTTAAATAGGCCGTTATTGGGCTGGCCCACTAGTACCTGAGTAAATACTATGGGCCTTCGACTGGGCCGGCCTTTTTAACCTATATGGGCTTTTGTCAGGCCCTACCATGTGTCGACGTATCATAGGCATGTCTCCTCCATTAGACGGATGACATCTGGCCCACCAAGGATCCGACACGTGTTTCCTTCAGCCAATGATGATTTTACACGTGGAAAATCCTCATTGGTTCGGGCTGTTAATGGGTTATCGGATCCAAACCGGAACCCGATAGCTTAACAACGACCCGTTACGGTGGATATCACCTGTCGGTTACCCTTGACGAAAGCACTTCCATGATGCGCCATTTATTGTCATGGAAGTGGACACTTCCGTGATGATAATTTTGGAATTGTCATGGAACACTTCTACGACAACACAGGTATGACTATCTTGATTCTGTCATAAAATCGTTGTAACACCTGCAAAATCATGCTACGGTAATCCCCTGTTGATGGTGCCATGTCATCATCTTATTGTTGCTAATCCTCATTCTCATTCAAACACCATTCAACTTCAAATTCAAATTAAAGTCAAAATTCAAAATGCTCAAACATGAAAACTAAAATGTTCATCATGTGGAAAGTATTCTTCTGGTAATATTGGTGATGAACTAACATTTTTCCAAAATGTCTAAGTTCCCTAAACTAGTTAAAACTGTGGCTAAAGCAATTAATTAAATGCCTATTTAATTTATAAAAATTGCAAACTATTTCAAAAGCCTCACAATCTTTTTGTGGCAGTGCCCAATAATTCTTTGAAATTATTTTGTTCAGTAGCATAATTTTGCAAAGTCAATGGTGGCTAAAAGCAAATGCAAAAGCTGCTGAAAAAAAAGCAAAGAAAAGGAGAAAAGGAAAAGCAGAGGGGAGAGAGAGCCCCTGCCCCACTTGGGCTCCGGCCCACCGGCGCCAGCTGGCCCAGCTAGGCCGGCCCACGCCCACTCCCTGGTCGCTCTCCCCTCCCTCATGTTCCCCCGGTGCGCGCCGCTACAGGGGCTCGTCGCCGCCTGACCACCTCGCCGGCAACGCCGCGGGTGGATAAGAGCCCCCCCCCTCCGGCTCCTCGAGGTCTCCCCCACCTACCTCCACCCACTCACAGATTCCCCTCGCCCGCTCCTTGCCTCTCCCCCTCGTTCCCCATCGACGCTCCAGCACGGTCGCCACCATTCTCCGTCGTCCCCGCGGCTACCGGCGTCCCCGAGCCTGGCAACCGAGCCTGGGAGGTGCGCCATCCTCGTCCATCAGCTGGAGTCGGGGAGGTCGGCGATGTCGGCATCGCCCTCTTCCCCTTCTCGGTGGCCACCGGCAATCACCGGCGCCACAGGCCTCCCTCTGTGCTCCCGAACCTCGAGAGGCCTCCGTGTGCCTGCCCTGTAAGCTCCGCCTCCTTCCTCCCCGTCCTTGCACTGTTTCCTCCTTCCCTAGCTAGCTGGCCATAAGCGCCGGCTCCGCCATCCGCCATTGCTGCCGCGCACGAGCTCCCGAGCTCTTCCTGCTCCGTCTAGTCCTAGTAGCGCGCTGCTGGAGGACGGTTGATCCCGCCTAGCCCTTTCGCCTGAGCTGTAGCATGCCGTAGCACCTTTTCCGCCGCCGATCGTAGCCGCTCCGCCACGGACCTTGTCGTCGGCGACGTTTTCGGCCAGGTCCGGCGATGCCACCACCACCACTCAACGCGCGGTCGAGTGACCGTTCGAACGTGCCTAGTCACACCCCTTTCCGTGCCCCGTACGCGTTTTCCGGCCAACTCCGGTGACGCACCACCGCGGGTAGGCTCGTCGGCGTCACTCTATCGCCTGCGCTGACCTGGCGCCGACGTGGCACCGCCTGGGCCACTGGCCAGTGGGCCTAATGGGTCCCGCTGGCCCGATTAACCCAGCCAACTGCTGACCAAGCAGCCTAGTGCCACTAACACGCGGGCCTCACTGCTATTAATTAATTAAAATGTTTGAATAATTAAAACCTAATTAGTTACTAATTAGAGACTGACATGTGGGGCCTAGTAGCTATTTAACCTCAGATTAGTTTAATATAAAATTTGCTAATTACAGTGGCTGACATGTGGGCGCCACCTGTCTGGTTTGACTGGTTAGCCAACCTGTTGACCTGCTGACGTTAGCATTGCATCATGCTGATGTCATAATTCCCTTTTCTGTTAATTTAAATAATTCCAGAAAATGGTTTAATCTTTGAAAATTCATACAAAATAAACCGTTGCTCGGTTGGAAAAACTTTATACATGAAAGTTTCTCAGAACGACTAGACGAACCCAAATAAGCTAACCACATACCTGTCAGATGCTTATAACTATCTGAACATGGAACATTCCCCTCCCTTCATCTGTCTGACATAGGTCCGGAACCGGGAATACATTTCCAGTTGAATTCCCCCCTTCACCTATATCGTGTAGACATACGTTAGGTCACACCCGGCACAGCATATTGCCACGTTATGCTTTGTGATGCTATGTTTGCTTTATATTTACTGTTTCTTCCCCCTCTTCTCTCCGGTAGACCTCGAGACCGATGCTGCCCCTATGATCGACTACGTCGACGAGGACCCCTCCTTGCCGGAGCAACCAGGCAAGCCCCCCCCCCTTTGATCATCCCGATATCGCCCATTTCATTCTCTCATGATTGCATTAGATTTTGCTACTATTATTGTTTGCGGCTATTCTGATGCATAGCCTGCTTTTGTATCTGTTGTTGTACCTTACCTGCTTATCCTAAACTGCTTAGTATAGGTTGGTTAGTGATCCATCAGTGACCCCCACCTTGTCCTTGTTGCCCCTGCTTCATCATCGATGACTCGATCAACGTGATCGACGACCAGAGCCCGACACCTCACATCACATCACATCACGCCCCTTTTGTTGCTCGACTCTGCAGAGTTACCATTGAGTGTCGAGGGTGGAACCTCATACATCACTCCTGATGAGATCTTTGTAGTGTAGCTATTCAGTCATGGTCATCGAGGGTGATTTCCTCCTTAACCACTTCCGATATGACTCTGTCGTGCAACCCCTCAAGTGTCAACATCGAGGGTGGTTCCTCTTACGTTCACCTTGATGATTACATCGAGTGGAATCCACCGAGGGTGGCTCCTCAGTGTTCCCCTTGTTGTTAGACACCCGGTTACGATGATTACTATGACTTTACACTGAACCATGTTGCTAAAGATGGGTCGGCCCTGAGGGTTACCCGCGCGAGCTGAATTGCGAGTGATGTGGAGTCGGGTTGACCTGGAAGGTGCCCACGAGATAATTACGAGGCGTGGCCGGGCATTCTTAGCCCTTGCCGCAAGTCCTCGAGACAGGGCGATGGGGTCACATCTTTCGTGAGTCGCTGCTTGTTACCGTGCGTTCCTAATCCACTGCGATTTGGATATTTGATCTGAGGGGCCTCTGGCCTGATAGCACTAACCATCATGTGGGCATAGTATGGGCATTCTGCGTCGTATGCATCAGCCGAAGCTTAATAGACGTCAGCAACTGAGCGCCGCGCGCCAGGTTGGAATGCGTAAGCACCTGCCTTTTTAAGGAGGTAGCTAGGTCTGCTCACCGGCCGCCCACGCAACGTGCAGGAGTTCCCGGGGAGATGGCCCATGACCGCTGGGGGCATAGGTTTAGTCTGGCATGCTGACCTCTCTATTAATCCTAGGTCGGTTGCGGCGTATTGTTTGGTCGAGGCCAGGCATGACCTAGGAAAGTGTGTCCGGCCGGAGTTAATTGAGCGTGGTGGGTAAGTTAGTGCATCCCTACAGGGAAGAAAACATCTATTGATAGCCTGTCCTACAGTAACGGACACTCGGAGTTGTATCCCGATCGATACAACTAGAACTGGATGTTGAGGCATGATTTAGATATGTTGCTGAGTCGAGAAAGGATCTCGGAGCGTTGATACAACAACATAAATATGACTTATGTTATACTACTCTACTCCCTCATGTTGCTGCAAGATGGTGGTTTCCAGAAGATGCTAGTCTTCGATAGGACTAGCTTTTCCTCTTCTCTTCTGGCATTCTGCAGTTCAGTCCACAGATACAGCCCATTTCAATTTACACCGATGCATATGTAGTGTAGATCCTTGCTTGCGAGTACTTTGGATGAGCACTCACGGTTGCTTTGCTCCCTCTTTTCCATTCTTCTCGGATGACACAACCAGATGATGGAGTCTAGGAGCCAGATGCCACCTTCGACAACGACTACTACAAACCCGAGGGTGCCTACTACTACGTGGATACCGCCGACGACCAGGAGTAGTTAGGAGGCTCCTAGGCAGGAGGCCTTGCCTTTTCGATCATGTTGCTTTTGTGCTAGCCTTCTTAAGGCAAACTTCTTTATCTCATGTCTTGTAACGCCCACGATGCGGCTATATCTCCCACGTGTCGAAGCACGACTTAGAGGCATAACCGCATGGCGGTTTTGTCGCAAGAAGGGTCATCTTCACACAATCCCATGTAATGAACAAGAATGGGATAAAGAGAGTTGGCTTACAATCGCCTCTTCACACAATACATAAATAAGATCCATACATCATTCAAAATACACTCATAGACCGACTACGGTCAAATCCAAATAAAAAGAAGATAACCCAAAATGCTAGATCCCCGATCGTCCCGACTGGGCTCCTCTACTGATCATCTGGAAACGAAACATAGTAACGACCAAGATCCTCGTCAAACTCCCACTTGAGCTCGGTTGTGCCACTTGCGCTAGTATCCTCGGCACCTGCATCTGTTTTGGTAGAATCTATGAGTCATGAGGACTCAGCAATCTCACACCCGCGAGATCAAGACTATTTAAACTCATAGGTAGGAAAAGGGGTAGTCTGGTGGAGCTGCAGCAAGCACTAAGCATATATGGTGGCAAACATACGCAAGTGAGAGCGAGAAAAGAAGCAACGCGTCCGTCGAGAAGCTAGAAGTGATCAAGAAGTGATCCTGAAACTACTTACGGTCATGCATAACTCAAACCGTGTTCACTTCCCGGACTCCGCCGAGAAGAGACCATCACGGCTACACACGCGGTTGATGCATTTTAATGAAGTCAAGTGTCAAGTTATCTACAACCGGACATTAACAAATTCCCATCTGCCTCATAACCGCGGGCTCGGCTTTCGAAAGATAATATACCCTATAGGGGTGTCCCAACTTAGCCCATCACAAGCTCTCACGGTCAACGAAGGATATACCTTCTCCCGGGAACACCCGATCAGTCTCGGAATCCCGGTTCGCAAGACATTTCGACAATGGTAAAACAAGACCAGCAAAGCCGCCCGATGTGCCAACAAATCCCGATAGGAGTCGCACGTATCTCATTCTCAGGGACCACCGGATGGGCAAGACGTCGGGTTGGTATAGACCCTGGTTGCCTAGGGGCCGCCGGACATCACCCAGGTTGGACCAGCATTCGAAGGAACACTGGTCCGGGGGGGTAAATAAAGATGACCCTCAGGCTCGCGAAAACCCAAGGGAAAAAGGCTTAGGTGGCAAATGGTAAAACCAAGATTGGGCCTTGCTCGAGGAGTTTTATTCAAAGCGAACTGTCAAGGGGGTCCCATAAATCACCCAACCGCGTAAGGAACACAAAATCAAGGAACATAACACCGGTATGATGGAAACTAGGGTGGAAAGAGTGGAACAAAACACCAGGCATAAGGCCGAGCCTTCCACCCTTTACCAAGTATATAAGGTGCATTAATTAAACAAGAGATATTGTGATATCCCAAAATATCCATGTTCCAACAAGGAACGAACTTCATCTTCACCTGCAACTAGCAACGCTATAAGAGGGGCTGAGCAAAAGCGGTGACATAGCCAAACAACGATTTGCTAGGAAAGGATGGTTAGAGGCTTGACATGGCAATATGGGAGGCATGATAAACAATGGCAGGTAGAGCTAACATAACGATAGAGCGAGCAACTAGCAAAGCAAAGATAGAAGTGATATCGAAGGTATGGTCATCTTGCCTGCAAAGTTCTCAGAGTTTTCGAAGGCTTGATCCTCGTAAGCGCTCTCAACAGGTTCCTCGTGCACGTACTCGTCTCCCGGCTCTACCCAAAGCAAGAACACAAGCAATGGAACCACAATCAAACATGGAGCAATGCACAAGCAACATGATGCAATACATGACATGATATGCGAGATGTGATATGCAATGCATATGCGGGCTCCGGAAGGGAAAATGATGAACAAGGCATCAACTTGGAAAACCAAGTATGCCGCTGGAAAGATGAGATGATTTCGGTTGAAATCGATATAAAGATCGCCGGGAACGGATGCACGGTTTGCAAATGGCAAGCAAAACGAGAATGACACAATTCTGCGATTAACAGCACGATGCTACTTAGCATGCAACAAGAATCTATGGTACAGCACCCCAATATAATAACAAAGCATATGGCAGTGATCTACAGGAGATGCTTGACAAAATAGGAACACTGAGCTACGGCTAAATCACACCATAACTGGTTCAAACAAGCATGGCAAAAGTGCAAAAGGTATCAGGTTGGACATGGCATAAACAGCATCAGGTAGCAATGTTCAGAGCAAGCAATCAACTTGCTACAGGAACTTATAATAGCAAAACAAGGCATTACATGATTCTACTCAAAGCATAGAACAAAAGTCCCTTACTGACCATGAGCCAAAAAGGATCAGAAGAAATGATGGCATCCATGTAAACATAGCAAGTTCCGTTAACAGATTCAGCAAACAGGGCATGGCATTGACAGAATTATGAAGGCATCTTCGCGAGCTCGATTCACTCACCACAAGTCATTGAATGACAGGATAAGCATAACATCAGCAAGAAGACATGTTTATGAAGCTATCCATGGCAATAACAAGTTCATAGCATGCAAGGATCAACTACAACAACCTTGGCAAAATTGAATAACATGTAAACAATCTGCCAGGAAACATTTTGTAGCAAAAGTAGAGCACGAAAATGACATGCTAGACTACCCCATAATTGCAAAAAGGGGCATGAATGGATAGAGCATATCCATTGGTACAAAACATCCTTACTGAAGTATCTCAAAATATGCATGGATCTCTCTGTAGCATCAAGTTTACCTGGCATCAAAATAACAGCAGAACAGGGACTGAAATCAGCAACATCACGAGGCCTAGTTTACATGCTTATGCTAGTCACCACATTCATCACAAAAATACATGGCATACACCCCTGTAAATATGTCATGACATAGTTCAAAAAATATGTAGAGCTCATGCCCATAAGATGCACACAATAAATGTAGCAAAAATGACAAATGCACACATTCTGTTAAGAAACAGGAACTAACATTATATAGCACTCTTGCAACAGAGATTCGGGCATCTAGATGACCTCAAATGAATATGGCCCAATGGAACAAAATGAAGAGCACATCCTCATGAACATTTTGATATATTATGCACATGAAACGGATCTACGATGACGGAGTTATGATGTGATGAACAAGGCTATAAAATATTGCAGACTTAGAGGAAAATCGAAGTCAACCCTAGGTTATTCCAGATCTTGATCCGGCTCGTGGATCGAGGTTCGCTGGAGCAGCTCGGAGCAGCTCGCCGGAGCAGGGAGATGGCCGGAGAGGAAGGTCGGGGGCGACCGGATCCGGCCGGGGACGCGGTCGGGCGCGAGGAGGCGACGGGGAGGCGCCAGGGCGTGGCGGCGACGTCCGACGGCGGAGGAGGCCGGCGA
>NC_041391.1:432331344-432340839 GCF_002162155.2 Triticum dicoccoides | reverse complement strand
CGGCGGGACTCGCGGGCGGCAGAGATGGGCTCGAGGGGGGCCGACCCGGGCCTCGGCGGGCCGGCGGCGGAGGGCGGCTGCGGCGCCATGTGACGGTCTACGAGAGGTCAGGCGGCGGGGGCGGACGCGTCCAGCATCGCCCGGACGTGTCCGGCGGCGCGAGGGGAGCGGTAGCTAGGGTTGGACTGCGAAAATTCCGGGGGGGAAGCACATATTTAGAGGTGGAGGGAGCTAGGAGGCTCCAAATGGAGTGCGGTTTTCGCCCACACGATCATGATCCAACGACGGGGAGCATGGAAGTGACTTAGATGGGTTATTGGGCTGTTTTGGAGGGGTGTTGGGCTGCAACCCAAAAGAGTCCTTTGCGGTTATGCGGTTAACCGTTGCAGTATCAAACGACCTCCAAATGGCACGAAACTTGACAGGTGGTCTACCAGTGGTGTACCAAGGCCACTTGGCAATCCTCCGTCCATTCCGAGAATGTTTTAACACCCGCACACGAAAAGAGACAAGAGGGGTGTGCCGGTGCACGTGGGAGTGTCGGATTGCAAAACGGACAACGGGGAAAATGCTCGGATGCATGAGACAAACACGTATGCAAATGAGATGCACATGATGACATGGTATAAGATGCATGACATGAGAAAAATGCAAAATAAAAGACAAAAACCCAACCACGGAGGGAATATCATAACACATAGCCGAAAATGGCAAGAGTTGAAGTTACAAAGATGGAAAGTTACATCCGGGGTGTTACAACACTCCACCACTACAAGAGGATCTCGTCCCGAGATTTAGGACTGAAAGAACTCCGGATATTCGGAACGGAGGTGATCCTCGCGCTCCCAGGTGGCTTCTCGGTCGGAATGGTGTGACCACTTCACTTTCAGGAATTTGATTGACTTGTTGCGAGTCTTGCGCTCGGTTTCTTCAAGAATAGCAACGGGGTTCTCATGATAAGAGATATCTTCTTGGAGGTCAATTTCTTCAAAGTTGATAGTGCACTCAGGAGTCTTGAAGCACTTGCGAAGCTGTGACACGTGAAACACATCGTGCACATTTGCAAAGTTGGATGGAAGCTCGAGTTGATAGGCGAGATCGCCTCTTTTGCCAATGATCTTGAAAGGACCCACGTATCTAGGGGCAAGCTTCCCTTTGATACCGAAGCGACGAGTGCCTTTCATTGGAGAGACACGGAGGTAGACATGGTCTCCGATTTCAAAAGCCAAATCATGGTGCTTGCTATCATAGTAACTCTTCTGGCGCGATTACGCGGCTTTGATCAAGTCGTTGCCAAGAAGTTGGCGTTCACCTGTCTCGGACCAATTGAGAGGAGTACGGCACTTTCTGCCATAGAGAATTTCGAATGGGGCCTTGCCCGAACTCGCTTGGAAGCTGTTGTTGTAGGAGAACTCGGCATATGGAAGACAATCTTCCCACTTCATACCGAAAGAGATGACACAAGCCCTGAGCATGTCTTCAAGGATTTGATTGACTCGCTCGACTTGGCCACTTCTTTGAGGATGGAAAGCTGTGCTGAAACGAATGTTGGTGCCCATGGCCTTCTGAAAGGATTCCCAGAACCTAGAAGTGAAGATGCTTCCACAATTTGAAGAGATCAATTGTGGAATGCCGTGCAAGGAGACAATTCTGGAGGTGTATAGCTCTGCCAGCTGAGCTGTTGTGATAGATTCTTTGATAGGAAGAAAATGAGCCACTTTAGTAAGCTTGTCAATGACAACGAAGATAGCATCATTTCCACGCTTGGACTTAGGAAATCCAGTCACGAAGTCCATCTCGATATGGTCAAACTTCCATTCCGGAATAGCAAGAGGTTGGAGGAGACCATCTGGTCGTTGGTGTTCTGCTTTCACCCTTCTGCAGACATCACATACGTTCACGAATTGAGCAATTTCTCGCTTCATTTGAGTCCACCAATACGACTGCTTGAGGTCATGGTACATCTTCGTACTTCCAGGATGAATGGATAGGAGGGAATTGTGTGCCTCATTCATGATGACTTTTCTCAGATCGCCTTTGGGAACCACAATTTGATCCTCGAAGAAAAGAGTATCTTTGTCATCCAAGCGATAACACTTGTATTTGGAAATGCCCTTGTCAATACCACGTTTCACCTTCTTCACCATGGTATCCAGGAGTTGTGCCTCACGAATTTGATCTTCCAAAGTAGGAGAGACTATGAGGTTGGCAAGAAAGCCTTGAGGAACAACTTGAAGATTCAGCTTGCGGAAAGCTTCACAAAGATCCGGTTGGAAGGGCTTGAGAATTAAAATATTGCAATAAGCCTTTCTGCTCAGAGCATCTGCAATCACATTTGCCTTGCCAGGAGTATATTCAATACTCGGATTGTACTCTTGAATCATTTCAACCCATCGAGTTTGCCTGAGGTTGAGGTTGGGTTGAGTGAAGATATACTTGAGGCTCTTGTGATCGGTGAAAATGTCCACTTGCCTTCCCGATAAGAGATGTCTCCATGTTATCAATGCATGGACAACTGCCGCCACCTCAAGATCGTGAGTGGGGTAGTTCTTTTCGTTGGGATTCAACTGACGAGAGGTATAGGCCACAACTTTCTTCTCTTGCATTAACACAGCACCGAGACCTTGAAGAGAAGCATCACAGAAAACTTCAAATGGCTTGGATTCATCAGGAGGAGTTAAGACAGGAGCTGTGACTAGCTTCTCTTTGAGGGTGTTGAAAGCAACATCACACTCAGGCGTCCAGACATACTTGACATGCTTCTGGAGGAGGTTGGAAAGAGGCTTTGCCATCTTAGAGAAGTTCTCAACGAATCTTCGGCAATAGCTTGCAAGACCAAGAAAACTGCGGAGCTGCTTGACATTCTGAGGAGGTTCCCAATTCACAACTGCAGACAGCTTCGCTGGATTAACAGGAATGCCCTTGGCGGAGATGATATGACCAAGGTAAGGAACTTCATCAAGCCAGAACTCACATTTGGAAAACTTCGCATAGAATTGATACTCTCTGAGCTTGTCGAGCACCAATCGCAAAAGTTTGGCATGATCCTTCTTATTCTTGGAGAAGACCAAGATATCATCGAGATACACCAGAACGAATTCATTGGTGTAGGGGTTGAATATAAAGTTCATCATACGAGAGAAAGTTGGAGGAGCATTGACAAGGCCGAAAGACATGACAGTATATTCATAAGAACCAAAGCTTGTTCTGAATGCTGTCTTGGGAATATCTTGTTCACAAATGCAAATCTGATGATAACCCATACGGAGGTCAAGCTTGGAGAAAACTTTAGCACCTTTGAGTTGCTCGAAAAGCTCATTGATGTTGGGAAGTGGATACTTGTTCTTGATTGTCTTCTTGTTTAATGGACGGTAATCAACACAAAGTCGGTCCGTGCCATCCTTCTTCTGGACAAAAAGAACTCCACAACCCCATGGAGATGAACTCGGTCTGATCAAACCCAGACTCTCTTGTTCATCGAGTTGTTTCTTCAATTCCTTCAGCTCCTTGGGTCCAAGCTTGTAAGGACGCTTGCAAACGGGTTCAGTGCCAGGATCTAGATCGATAACGAACTCAACTGGCCGATGAGGAGGCATACCCGGAAGCTCTTCTGGAAAGACATCTTGGTACTCACAAATGACTGGAATCTAAGAGATAGCATCCAACTAGCCCTTCTCATTGAGAGAAAACAACCGAATGGTTTCATCACGAGCGACATAGATGATAACATCCTCAGAAGAGTGTGTCAATTGAATTTCACTGGCAGCACAATCAAGCTGAGCCTTGTGCTTAGAAAGCCAGTCCATCCCGAGAATTAGATCAATATCAGAGTCGCTAAGAACCATTGGAGAAGATAGAAATCTATAGTCTCCCATCTTGATAGAAACATCCGAAGCCATCATTTTGGTGTTCATGAATAAACCCAGAGAGGAAACCGCTATCGGCTTAGGCAGATCAACAGTATGCAAATCGTGCATGGATGCAAAAGGCTTTGATATGAATGAAATAGAAGCACCCGTATCAAATAAAACTTTTGCTGGAATATCATTAACTGGAAGATTACCCATTATCACATCAGTAGATTCCTCCGCTTGCGCTGCATTCATCATGTTCACCTTTGCAGACTTGGAATTATGCTTGACCACAGCATTGCTTGAAGATCTCACAGGAGGAGGACGAGGAAGGCGCCTTTGGTCGAAGCACTTGTTCGCGTAGTGACCTTTCTGCTGGCACTTGTTGCAAGTCACTTCTGAGAGCGGACGATGATAAGGAGCATTTGACCTTGGAGCTTGAGGCTGGGACTTGTTCGGATAGCCTCGGTTGGGTGGGTGGGAAGATCCACGACAACCTGAGTTCTTTTGCTGGTAAGGCTGACGAAACGGAGGAGGAGGAAGGTAGAACTTCTGCTGCTTAGCTGCCACTTGTGAGGAAGAAGAAGATTGAACTGCATTCCTGATTCTCTTCTTAGAAGCCTCACACTTGAGTTGAGCACCTTCTTGCTTGAGTGCCATATTGTAGAATTGATCAAACTGAGTAGGCTCAACAAGAACGAGAGCTAACTGCAGATCCTCTCTGAGGCCACCTCTGAATTTATAAACCATACTCTTCTCATCCGGAACGTCTTGTTTAGCAAAGCGAGCAAGTTTCTGAAACTTCTTGTTGTATTCGTACACTGACATGTTGCCTTGCTTGATATTGCGGAACTCCTCACGCTTGCTCTCAACAACACTGGTAGGAATGTGGTGAGCTTTAAAGTCCCGGCAGAAGTCAGTCCAAGTAATCACTCAACCTCCTCTGGAATCCTTGTATTGCTGGAACCAATCAGCTGCTTGGTCCTTGAGCTGAAAAGAAGCAAACTTGACGTAGTCCTCAGGCCTAACATTGCTACATTCAAAATGCTTGTTGATATCCATGAGCCAATCGTCGGCGTCTGTGGCCTCGGCACAGTAGCTGAAAGACTTCGGCTGATTTGCAAGGAACTAGTTGAGGGTAGGAAACTGAGGCTGATGATTGAACTGCCCTTGACCTTGATTCCCTTGGTTTCCTTGGCCTTGGTTGCGCTCTCGCATCAGCTGAATCAACAACTGAGCGTTGGCATTTGTGGTTGCCATCAAAGCTTGCCATGCCTCCGGAGGCAGAGGTGGAGGTGGAGGGTTCGCCTGACTCCCATCATTGCGTTCCGGATTCTGACGCGTTGGTGGAGCCATCCTGAAGAGGGTGACATCTGTTAGCATCTTGATAGACAGATAGACAAGTTGAATCAACGGATAGAAATTGCAACATATAGTCTTCACAATAAACATTCGAACAAGGATGAACAAATGAATTCCCGAAGCTAACATCACACATCCATTAAGGTGAGAAGCCACATGATAAGAGATTGAAGAATGAAATAAACAAGGTACAACTGGAACAAATAAGTGGTAAGGATTACCCAATCACAAACCAAATATCTGCGGGAAGAAATGCTAGAGGTACTTGAATCCCACCTAAAAACTCTCGAAACTTTCTGGTTATGCAATCAGGTGTTGGGGATACAGGGGAAGCAATATATCTCACCCAAACTAACAATCCCTACATCCAGCTGTATCCATCCGTCAACACATAACCAAGAAACCTTCGGAAATCGTGTACCTCAACCTTCGAAAAGCATCCGTTATACGAGTCATGGCAATACTCCCGAACTCCCCAGTACTGGGTGACGTTGAGGTTATCTCACCAACAACTGCATAAAAGAGATTTTCGATGTCGACAAAACTCAGGTATTCCAGAACTGCAATGATAAAATTGTGACAACAACACCTCGGAGCTCAACTCCCCGGGTCACTGCCACATAAAAGACAGGAGGCACCAAGAACAATGTTCTTGTCACAAAACCATCGGAACGATTCCAAGATACCTGCGTGATCCTAAAAAAAATTTAGTGAAATTTGAGGAGAGGAAAGTCAAAACATCTACGTCAGGAGACCTCACGAGAGCGACGAAGGGACTGAGGAGTAAAAAGAATCCTACTCTCCGATATATATAATCCTAAGGCTCAAAACATTTTTTGATCTAGACACAACAACGCCAGCAATCAATCAAGCAGGGGGCTCCTAAGTCGGGGATGGCTCTGATTACCAACTTGTAACGCCCACGATGCGGCTATATCTCCCACGTGTCGAAGCACGACTTAGAGGCATAACCGCATGGTGGTTTTGTCGCAAGAAGGGTCATCTTCACACAATCCCATGTAATGAACAAGAATGGGATAAAGAGAGTTGGCTTACAATCGCCACTTCACACAATACATAAATAAGATCCATACATCATTCAAAATACACTCATAGACCGACTACGGTCAAATCCAAATAAAAAGAAGATAACCCCAAATGCTAGATCCCCGATCGTCCCGACTGGGCTCCGCTACTAATCATCTGGAAACGAAACATAGTAATGACCAAGATCCTCGTCAAACTCCCACTTGAGCTTGGTTGCGCCACTTGCGCTGGTATCCTCGGCACCTGCATCTGTTTTGGTGGAATCTGTGAGTCACGAGGACTCACAATCTCACACCCGCGAGATCAAGACTATTTAAGCTCATAGGTAGGAAAAGGGGTAATCTGGTGGAGCTGCAGCAAGCACTAAGCATATATGGTGGCTAATATACGCAAGTGAGAGCGAGAAGAGAAGCAACGCGTCGGTCGAGAAGCAAGAAGTGATCCTGAAACTACTTACGGTCATACATAACTCAAACCGTGTTCACTTCCCGGACTCCGCCGAGAAGAGACCATCATGGCTACACACGCGGTTGATGCATTTTAATGAAGTCAAGTGTCAAGTTATCTACAACCGAACATTAACAAATTCTCATCTGCCTCATAACCGCGGGCACGGCTTTCGAAAGATAATATACCCTACAGGGGTGTCCCAACTTAGCCCATCACAAGCTCTCACAGTCAACGAAGGATATACCTTCTCTCGGGAAGACCCGATGAGTCTCGGAATCCTGGTTCGCAAGACATTTCGACAATGGTAAAAGAAGACCAGCAAAGCCGCCCGATGTGCCGACAAATCCGGATAGGAGTCGCACGTATCTCGTTCTCAGGGCACACCTGATGGGCAAGACGTCAGGTTGGTATAGACCCTGGTTGCCTAGGGGCCGCCGGACATCGCCCAGGTTGGACCAGCATTCGAAGGAACACTGGCCGGGGGGGTAAATAAAGATGACCCTCGGGCTCGCAAAAACCCAAGGGAAAAAGGCTTAGGTGGCAAATGGTAAAACCAAGATTGGGCCTTGCTGGAGGATTTTTATTCAAAGCGAACTGTCAAGGGGGTCCCATAAATCACCCAACCGCGTAAGGAACGCAAAATCAAGGAACATAACACCGGTATGACGGAAACTAGGGCGGCAAGAGTGGAACAAAACACCAGGCATAAGGCCGAGCCTTCCACCCTTTACCAAGTATATAAGGTGCATTAATTAAACAAGAGATATTGTGATATCCCAAAATATCCATGTTCCAACAAGGAACGAACTTCATCTTCACCTGCAACTAGCAACACTATAAGAGGGGCTGAGCAAAAGCGGTGACATGGCCAAACAACGGTTTGCTAGGAAAGGATGGTTAGAGGCTTGACATGGCAATATGGGAGGCATGATAAACAATGGCAGGTAGAGCTAACATAACGATAGAGCAAGCAACTAGCAAAACAAAGATAGAAGTGATATGAAGGTATGGTCATCTTGCCTGCAAAGTTCTCAGAGTTGTCGAAGGCTTGATCCTCGTAAGCGTTCTCAACAGGTTCCTCGTGCACGTACTCGTCTCCCGGCTCTACCCAAAGCAAGAACACAAGCAATGGAACCACCATCAAACATGGAGCAATGCACAAGCAACATGATGCAATACATGACAAGATATGCGAGATGTGATATGCAATGCATATGCGGGTTCCGGAAGGGAAAATGATGAACAAGGCATCAACTTGGAAAACCAAGTATGCCGCTGGAAAGATGATATGATTTCGGTTGAAATAAATATAAAGATCGCCGGGAACGGATGCACGGTTTGCAAATGGCAAGCAAAACAAGAATGACACAATTCTGCGATTAACAGCACGATGCTACTTAGCATGCAACAAGAATCTATGCTACAGCACCCCAATATAATAACAAAGCATATGGCAGTGATCTCTAGGAGATGCTTGACGAAAGAGGAACACTGAGCTACAGCTAAATCACACCATAACTGGTTCAAACAAGCATGGCAAAAGTGCAAAAGATATCAGGTTGGACATGGCATAAACAGCATCAGGTAGCAATGTTCAGAGCAAGCAATCAACTTGCTACAGGAACTTATAATAGCAAAACAAGGCATGACATGATTCTACTCAAAGCATAGAACAAAAGTCCCTTACTGACCATGAGCCAAAAAGGATCAGAAGAAATGATGGCATCCATGTAAACATAGCAAGTTCCGTTAACAGATTCAGCAAACAGGGCATGGCATTGACAGAATTTGAAGGCATCTTCGCGAGCTCGATTCACTCACCACAAGTCATTGCATGACAAGATAAGCATAACATCAGCAAGAAGACATGTTTATGAAGCTATCCATGGCAAGAACAAGTTCATAGCATGCAAGGATCAACTACAACAACCTTGGCAAAATTGAATAACATGTAAACAATCTGCCAGGAAACATTTTGTAGCAAAAGTAGAGCACGAAAATGACATGCTAGACTACTCCATAATTGCAAAAAAGGGGCATGAATGGATAGAGCATATCCATTGGTACAAAACATCCTTACTGAAGTATCTCAAAATATGCATGGATCTCTCTGTAGCATCAAGTTTACATGGCATCAAAATAACAGCAGAACAGGGACTGAAATCAGCAACATCACGAGGCCTAGTTTACATGCTTGTGCTAGTCACCACATTGATCACAAAAATACATGGCATACACCCCTGTAAAGATGGCATGGCATTGTTCAAAACATATGTAGAGCTCATGCCCATAAGATGCACACAATAAATGTAGCAAAAATGACAAATGCACACATTCTGTTAAGAAACAGGAACTAACATTATATAGCACTCTTGCAACAGATATTCAGGCATCTAGATGACCTCAAATGAATATGGCCCAATGGAACAAAATCAAGAGCACATCCTCACGAACATTTTGATATATTATGCACATGAAACGGAGCTACGATGGCGGAGTTATGATGCAATGAACAAGGCTATAAAATACTGCAGACTTGGAGGAAAATCGAAGTCAACCCTAGGTTATTCCAGATATGGATCCGGCTCGTGGATCGAGGTTCGCTAGAGCAGCTCGAAGCAGCTCGCCGGAGCAGGGAGATGGCCGGAGAGGAAGGTCGGGGGCGACCGGATCCGGCCAGGGACGCGGTAGGCCGCGAGGAGGCGACGGGGAGGCAACGGGGCGCGGCGGCGATGTCCGGCGGCGGCGGAGGCCGGCGACGGCGCTTGGGGAGGCGGTCAGCGCA
>NC_041391.1:432299076-432330722 GCF_002162155.2 Triticum dicoccoides | reverse complement strand
GCTACGGCGCCATGTGGCGGGCTGCGAGAGGTCGGGCGGCGGGGGCGGACGCGTCCGGCGTTGCCCGGACATGTCCGGCGGCACGAGGGGAGCGGTAGCTAGGGTTGGACTGCGAGAATTCCGGGGGGGGGACCACCTATTTATAGGTGGAGGGAGCTAGGAGGCTCCAAATGGAGTGCGGTTTTCACCCACACGATCGTGATCCGACGACGGGGAGCATGGAAGTGACTTAGATGGGTTATTGGGCTGTTTTGGAGGGGTGTTGGGCTGCAACCCAAAAGAGGCCTTTGCGGTTATGAAGTTAACCGTTGGAGTATCAAACAACCTCCAAATGGCACGAAACTTGACAGGTGGTCTACCGGTGGTGTACCAAGGCCACTTGGCAGGCCTCGGTCCATTCCGAGAACATTTTAACACCCGCACACGAAAAGAGACAAGAGGGGTGCGCAGGTGCACGTGGGAGTGTCGGATTGCAAAACGGACAACGGGGAAAATGCTCGGATGCATGAGACGAACACGTATGCAAATGAGATGCACATGATGACATGATATAAGATGCATGACATGAGCAAAATGCAAAACAAAAGACAAAAACCCAACCACGGAGGGAATATCATAACACATAGCCGAAAATGGCAAGAGTTGAAGTTACAAAGATGGAAAGTTACATCAGGGGTGTTACATGTCTGTACTCAGATATTGTTGCTTCCGCTGACTCATTTGTATTCGAGCTGATGTATTCGAGCCCTCGAGGCCACTATCTTGTAATATAAAGCTTGTGTTATTTTAATTTGTGTCTAGAGTTGTGTTGTGATATCTTCCCGTGAGTCCCTGATCTTGATCGTACACATTTGTGTGTATGATTAGTGTACAACTGAATTGGGGGCGTCACAATCGTCATGGATGTACATGCATGACAAAAAAAGGTGACCTGCCGTGACAAACACGTATCATCACGGAAGTGGTTTTTTTGTAATGAATGATCCTTCTTGGTGAAGAGGAGGGTCTGCATCGAAGCTAGGGTCCTCCTCCGCTGGAATCCTCGAATGACCGAGGTCTTGTCGACCTCCTCGGTGTACTAGCACATCGGGCGAGTTTGGGCCTAAAGATGTTGAACACCACGCTTGAGCGCCATGTACATCACATCAATCAATGTGACCTTCAGACTGATGAAATGTTGCACCTCGCCATAAGCCTGGGCAGCTCCTCCGTGTCCTCCCAGGCATTGTTCTTGAAAATCTATGAGTGGATCCATGTTGGGGGAGTGGCAGTAAAGGGGGTGGCGATGCCTTCTCGATTACCTAGGGGCACATCGGCCATGTAGAACCACTTCTCTTGACAGTTGTTCACAGTCTCGATAAATTTTCCCTCCAGCCATATCGAGTTTAACGTCCTGTTTATCATGGTGGCCCCACATTTAGTTGGCTTGGAGCCGTTTGTCTGCATCTTGATGCATAAGAGCTTCAACCAAAACCCGAAGTGAGGCTCGATGCAGAGGAAGGCCTAGTAGAACGTGACATAGCAGGTGATGTGGAAGATGGAGTTGGGGGCGAGAACATGGATTTGAAGGCTATAAAAATAGAGAAGCCCTTGAGGGAAGGGGTGAATCGAAAAACCCAGACCTCGGAGGAGGTGGAAGAGAAAGGCTACATGCTCACTGGAGCGAGTTTCGGGCACCCTGGCCGAAGTACGTGTACAATCCGGCCCCGGGACCAAGGGAGAGCGAGTGACGGCCATCTCGGCGGGTGGTAAGTACCCATTGCCCCGGAAAGCATTCACCTCCCCCTTTATGACGACCGAGGGCTTCCACAGCCCCTATAGTGCTTGACTTCTGGCCCTCGACGATGAATTTCTTCCGCCCTTCACTGCGGAGGCGGAGGCACCCTCACCGGCCATCTCTTGGTGAGGAAGGGAGGAAGGATGAGTTGGGGGATTTTGATTTGAGGATGAGGGAGGGAGGCAATGAGGGGATTGAGAAAGTTAAGCTGAAATGCCCTCACCTTTTCACCTCTTATAGCAAGAATGTCAATCGCACGTCACGCGTGGCAGTAATTTCGCATTTTCCCCATGCATCGTGCGTTAAGCGCGCGCAAGGATAGAGGGGTTTTGTTGCTAATGTTGCTGAAAATCCGGCGCACGATCTCCTTTTTATGATTTGATACATCGATGGCAGAGGCCTCGAGCCATGATTTTATTCCATGATGGCCTTTGAAATGATGGCACACAGCGGCAGAGCATGGTGACGCTTCGGGTCGGTCAAGGCTAATGCTTCGCCACTTAAGCGACCCGCCTAGGGAGTTGGTCCTTGAATCCAAGACCGCTTTTGGGTGTTGCAGGAATCTTTTCTTTAAATATATATATGACACTGGGATACCCTGGATATCCAAGGTATGCGACTCCTCGACCCAAAATGAAATTGCTTCAGAAGGCTACATGGGAGTTGAACCAGCTTGCAAGGTTGAAGACGGGAGATTAAGAGCAGCTCAGGGAGGGCCGAGGTGTGTCCTCGGCCTGAAGACCAGTTCAAGGGCTACTGATGAAGTCCTAGATTAAGGGGTGTTCGGCGAGTTGGTTACCAGTCTCTTGGATGGGCCGAGAACCCCCCCCCTAAGCCCAGTCTCTTGGATGGGTCGGGAACCCCCCTAAGCCCATCACCAGTTATCCTAATTCGTCTACATCAGGAAGGAAATATCCAAAGACTTGGGTGTCAAAAAAAGATCTGAAGACTTGGTGCAGACTTCATGGCATAGAGATAGACTCTGGCATGTTTGACCCTAGATACAACCAAGCTATTTGTAACCCCTATGCACCCGATACCTAATATAAATCGAGGATCGTGATATCCTTAAGGGTCCGAAAAAAAGAATCAACAAACTAAAAAAAGATTTAGAAAAAATACAGAGAGGGCATGTGAATGCTACCTGTCTTGCACGTCAAAAGGAGACTATTGTATTGATTGAAAATTTATTGGAACAAGAGGAGATACACTGGCTACAACGGGGTCGAGCAAACTGGTTATTGCATGGTGACCGCAATGCTTCTTTTTTCCATAACGCCGCAAGAGCTAGAAAGAAGAGGAATCAGATAAAAAAATTGCTTGACTATAATGGGGTTTGGGTAAAAGACACGGAGATGAAGAATCGTATTTTGGGGTATTTTTCTAACCTGTTTACTTCAGAAGTTAATCAACCGAACCATGAGGTCCTCTCCCTTGTAAAAAGAAAAGTAACGAATGAGATGAATAGGGCTCTCCTTGCCCCCTACACGGCTGAAGAGGTTAGGAAGGCACTTTTTGACATTTGTGATTTAAAGGCGCCGGGGCCAGATGGCCTTCACGCCATTTTTTATAAGAGAATTTGGGCTATGTTAGGGGATGATTTGACTGAGGAGGTTCTCCAAGCAGTGAATACCTGTACTATACCTGATGGTTGGAATGATACTACAATAGTAATGATTCCAAAAGTTAACTCCCAGGAAAAGTAACTCAATTTAGACCAATCAGTTTGTGCAATGTGGTGTATAAAGTCATTTCAAAGATGATTGCTGCTCGTCTGAAGACAATCCTCCTAGATATTATTAGCCCTACCCAAAGTGCTTCTGTGCCTGGAAGAATGATTACAGATAACATCTTAGTGGCTTATGAATGTTTCCATAAAATAAAAAATAAAAGGACTGGTAAAGAGGGCCTGTGTGCAATAAAACTGGACATGCACAAAGCATATGACCGAGTGGAGTGGCCTTTCTTAAAGGAAATCATGTTGAGACTAGGCTTTCAGTAGGATTGGGTGAATTTAATTATGCAATGTGTGACCTCGGTGGAATATCGGGTTCGTTTTAACATGGAAGAAACAGAGAGCTTCAAACCATCTAGAGGACTGAGGCAGGGGGACCCTCTCTCCCCATATTTATTTTTGTTATGTACGGAAGGCCTGACTGCACTCCTAGCTAATGCAGAGGAGAATAGAAGTATTTCCGGAATTAAAGTTAGCAGAGATGCCCCATCTATTTCAAATCTCCTTTTCGCGGACGATTCATTAATCCTGATGCAAGCTAATTCCATGAACGCGGAGGCGCTGAAAGCAGTTTTGGATGCTTATTGTGCTGCATCGGGGCAAATGATGAGTGTTGAAAAATCTAGTATATTTTTTAGTCCCAACACGAAAGTGGAAGATAAGGCGCATATATGTACTATTCTGAACATTATGACTGAAGCTCTCAATGACAAATATTTGGGTCTGCCTTCAAATGTGGGTATGGACAAAAGTGATTGTTTCCAATTCTTAATAGACTGAATTGTTATGAAAATCAGTGGTTGGATGTCAGGACCCCGACTCAATGCCACATCGATCTAGCATGTAACACCTCATATCACTTTGCGGCCTCACGCACGGTATTCCCACGGGTGTCGCCTTACCTTTGCCCGGGACCGTTTGCGCCTTTTGGCACACGTATATGATAGTGTCGCTAGCATCCATATGATAAGGAGCCCGGGCTGACATGGCTAGTCGTAAACCCAAAGTGGCACAAACTTACAGGGACAGGCATCCATGACCCAGCATCGAACGTGTCGGTCATCAGCGAGTGAATCCAGGCTGTAGCACTGGGCTAGCAGGACTCCGGTGAACCGGGCTGTAGCGGGCTAACAGGACTCCGGTATTCATCGCGTGACATTTCCCCGAAGGGACAGACATAGGAACGAAGAAGGACACATGCCGGCCAGCCTAAGTGTTCCAGAGCAGTAGCAAGCTACCATGGCTCGGTGGAAACACTAGGAGACATTTCCCGGTAAGAGAGGCTACTAAAGATAAACAACTAGATAGTCAGATCCCACACATACCAAGCATTTCAATAACATACACACAATATGCTCGATATGTGCAAATACAACATGGCATCACAACATGACTCTACAACTCAAGTATTTTATTCAATAGGCTCCGAGGAGCGAGATATTACAAACATAGGTCTCATGACCCAACATTCAGAGCATACAAGTCAAAACACAAGCGGAAGCTATCATGTCTGAGTACAGACATCTATAAATGAAAAAGGCTGAAAGCCTGACTATCTACCAGATCCTGCCGAGGGCACAAGATCGTAGCTGAGGTAACAAGCTAAACGTCGAAGTCCAAGTGGAACTACTAGCGAGACTGAAGTCTCTCTGCAAAAACATAAAATAGGCAAACGTGAGTACAAATGTACCTAGCAAGACTTACATCAGAACTATCTACATATGCATCATTATCAACAAAGGGGATGGTGGGGTTTAACTGCAGCAAGCCAGCTTTGACTCAGTGGCTATCCTAAACTACGACTGCAAGTAACTCTTTTGAGGTGGCGCACACGAGTCCACATATTCACCATATCAATACACCACTATGGATCCGCTCCCGTCTCCCTACGAGAACGCCATCCATAGCACTCACGCTTATCTTGCGTATTTTAGAGTATCCACTTTCACTTGTCTATGAACTATGCAAGGGGTCCAAGTTTCCATATCCGAGGAATCCGGCTATTCGAATAGATAATGATAACCCTGCAGGGGTGTACTTCTTCACACACGCTCTCGCCACTTATCGCCCTGTACACGTCATGTACCTCGGCAACCTTCAAGCGGAAGCCGGGCGAGGGAGTCGGCCACGACCTGACTAACCGAACAAGTCTCTAGTCCAGGTTTATCGCCTATTCGGGTTCCATCCGCAAGGAGATCCGGCCGGGGTGTCGCTCACGGCCCCAAACGATGTGAGCAGGGTTCCCAAGCCCACCATCCGGGTGCTACTTGGTACACCGGGCCATTGTGCCTAGTCTGTCCCAAGCCCGCCTGTACCGGGTGCCACTTGGTAGACTACTAACACTACCTACAAACACCAGAAACTAGTTGCAACTCCTGGACAGAGATCATGTTGATTAATAAGTCGAGAGAGTCAATTAAGGATCCCAATGTGTGGTAGTAGCTGTTCATGGATCACAAACACAGAACTCAGTTCCTGAGGACGGCTGCAATGAGACAACCCGTAGCAGCCACGTAAAATTGTTGCGGTTTTGATGCATAGGTAAGAACGGTTCTTGCTAAGCCCGTAGCAGCCACGTAAAACTTGCAACAACAAAGTAGAGGACATCTAACTTGTTTTTGCAGGGCATGTTGTGATGTGATATGGTCAAGACATGATACTAAATTTTATTGTATGAGATGATCATGTTTTGTATCAGAGTTATCGGCAACTGGTAGGAGCCATATGGTTGTCGCTTTATTGTATGCAATGCAATCGCCCTATAATTGTTTTTTACTTTATCAGTAAGCGGTAGCGATAGTCGTAGAAACAATAGTTGGCGATACGACAACAATGCTACGATGGAGATCAAGGTATCGCGCCCGATGACGATGGTGATCATGATGGTGCTTTGGAGATGGAGATCAAAGGCACAAGATGATGATGGCCATATCATATCACATATATTGATTGCATGTGATGTTTATCCTTTATGCATCTTATTTTGCTTAGTTCAACGGTAGCATTATAAGATGATCTCTCACTAAATTTCAAGCTACAAGTGTTCTCCCTGAGTATGCAATGTTGCGACAGTTCTTCGTGTTGAGACACCATGTGATGATCGGGTGTGATAGGCTCTACGTTCACATACAACGGGTGCAAGCCAGGTTTGCACATGCAGAATATTCGGGTTAAACTTGATGAGCCTAGCATATGAAGATATGGCCTCGGAACACTCGAGACTGAAAGGTCGAGCGTGAATCATATAGTAGATATGATCAACATAGTGATGTTCACCATTGAAAACTACTCCATCTCACGTGATGATCGGACATGGTTTAGTTTATTTGGATCACGTGATCATTTAGATGATTAGAGGGATGTCTATCTAAGTGGGAGTTCTTAAGTAATATGATTAATTGAACTTTAATTTATCATGAACTTAGTCCTGATAGTATTTTGCAAATTATGTTGTAGATCAATAGCTTGCGTTGTTGCTTCCCTATGTTTTTATATGTGATCCTAGAGAAAACTAAGTTGAAAGATGATAGTAGCAATGTTGCGGACTGGGTCCGTGATCTGAGGTGTATCCTCATTGCTGCACAAAATAATTATGTCCTTGATGCACCGCTAGGTGACAGACCTATTGCAGGAGCAGATGCAGACGTTATGAACGTTTGGCTAGCTCAATATGATGACTACTTGATAGTTTAGTGCACCATGCTTTAAGGCTTAGAATCGGGACTTCAAAGACGTTTTGAACGTCATGGACCATATGAGATGTTCCAGGAGTTGAAGTTCATATTTCAAGCAAATACTCGAGTTGAGAGATATGAAATCTCCAACAAGTTCTATAGCTAAAAGATGGAGGAGAATAGCTCAAGCAGTGAGCATGTACTCAGATTGTCTGGGTAATACAATCGCTTCAATCAAGTGGGAGTTAATCTTCTAGATAAGATAATGATTGACAAAGTTCTCTAGTCACCATCACCAAGTTACTGGAACTTCATGATGAACTATAGTATGCAAGGGATGATGAAAATGATTCCCGAGCTCTTCGTGATGCCGAAATCGACGAAGGTAGAAATCAAGAAAGAGCATCAAGTGTTGATGATTGACAAGACCACTAGTTTCAAGAAAAGGGCAGAAAGGGAACTTCAAGCAGAATGGCAAGCAAGTTGTCATTCCCGTGAAGAAGCCCAAAGCTGGACCAAAGCCTTAAACTCAGTGCTTCTAATGCAAAGGAAATGGTCACTAGAAGCGGAAATGCCCTGAATATTTGGTGGATAAGAAGGATGGCAAAGTGAACAAGGGTATATTTGATATAAAGGTTATTGATGTGTACCTTACTAGTGTTACAGTAGCTCCTGAGTATTTGATACTTGTTCGGTTGCTAAAATTAGTAACTCAAAACAGGAGTTACAGAATAAACAGAGACTAGTTGAGGGTGAAGTGATGATGTGTGTTGGAAGTGGTTCCAAGATTGATATGATCATCATCGCACACTCCCTATACTTTCGAGATTAGTGTTGAACCTAAATAAATGTTATTTGGTGTTTGCGTTGAGCATAAATATGATTAGATCATGTTTATTGCAATACGATTATTCATCTAAAACAGAGAATAAATTGTTATTCTATTTACATGAATAAAACCTTATATGGTCATACACCCAATGTTGATGGTTTATTGAATCTTGATCGTAGTGATACACATATTCATAATATTGATGCCAAAAGATGCAAAGTTGATAATGATAGTGCAACATATTTGTGGCACTGCCGTTTGGGTCATATCGATGTAAAGCGCATGAAGAAACTCCATAAAGATGGACTTTTGGAAACACTTGATTATGAATCATTTGATGCTTGCGAACCGTTCCTTATGGGCAAGATGACTAAAACTCCGTTCTCCGGAACAATGGAACGAGCTAGTGACTTATTGGAAATAATACATATCGATGTATGCGGTCCAGTGAGTGTTGATGCTCGTGGTGGGTATTGTTATTTTCTGATCTTCACAAATGATTTGAGCAGATATGGGTATATCTACTTAATGAAACACACGTCTGAAATATTTGAAAAGTTTAAAGAATTTCAGAGTGAAGTGGAGAATCATCATAACAAGAAAATAAAGTTTCTATGATCTGATCATAGAGGAGAATATTTGAGTTACGAGTTTGGCCTTCATTTTAAACAATGTGGAATAGTTTCACAGCCCACGCCACATGGAACACCACATTGTAATGGTGTGTCTGAACGTCATAACCGCACTTTATTGGATATGGTGCGATCTATGATGTCTCTTACCAGGTTACCACTATCTTTTTCGGGTTATGCATTAGAGACAGCTGCATTCACGTTAAATAGGGCACCATCAAAATCCGTTGAGACGACGCCTTATGAACTATGGTTTGGCAACAAACCAAAGTTGTCGTTTAAAGTTTGGGGTTGCGATGCTTATGTGAAAAAGCTTCAACCTGATAAGCTCGAACCCAAATCGGAGAAGTGCATCTTCATAGAATACCCAAAGGAAATTGTTAGGTACACCTTCTATCACAGATCCGAAGGCAAGATACTCGTTGCTAAGAATGGATCCTATCTAGAGAAGGAGTTTCTCTCGAAAGAAGTGAGTGGAAGGAAAGTAGAGCTTGATGAGGTAACTATACCTTCTCCCTTATTGGAAAGTAGTTCATCACAGAAATCAGTTCCCGTGATTCCTACACCAATTAGTGAGGAAGCTAATGATGATGATCATGAAGCTTCAGATCAAGTTACTACCAAACCTCATAGGTCAACTAGAGTACGATCCGCACCAGAATGGTACGGTAATCCTATTCCCGAAGTCATGTTACTAGACCATGATGAACCTACGAACTATGAGGAAGCGATAATGAGCCCAGGTTCCATGAAATGGCTTGAGGCCATGAAATCTGAGATGGGATCCATGTATGAGAACAAAGTGTGGACTTTGGTGGACTTGCCCGATGATCGGCAAGCCATATTAAATAAATGGATCTTCAAGAGGAAGATGGACACTGATAGTAGTGTTACTATCTACAAAGCTCGACTTGTCACAAAAAGGTTTTCGACAAGTTCAAAGTGTTGACTGCAATGATGCTTAAATCTGTCCAAATCATGTTAGCAATTGCCATATTTTATGGAATCTGGCAAATGGATATAAAACTGCATTCCTTAAATGGATATTTCTTAAAGAAGAGTTGTATATGATGCAACCAGAAGGTTTTGTCGATCCAAAGGATGCTACCAAAAGTGTGCAAGCTCCAGTGATCCATTTATGGACTGGTGCAAGCCTCTCGGAGTTGGAATATACGCTTTGATGAGTTGATCGAAGCATATGGTTTTATACAGACTTTTGGAGAAGCCTGTATTTACAAGAAAGTGAGTGGGAGCTCTGTAGCATTTTAATATTATATGTGGATGACATATTGTTGATTGGAAATGATATAGAATTTCTGGATAGCATAAAGGGATACTTGAAAAAGAGGTTTTCAATGAAAGACCTCGGTGAAGCTGCTTACATATTGGGCATCAAGATCTATAGAGATAGATCAAGACACTTGATAAGATTTTTCAATGAGTAAATACCTTGACAAGTTTTTGAAAGAGTTCAAAATGGATCAGTCAAAGAAGGAATTCTTGTCTGTATTATAAGGTGTAAAGTTGAGTAAGACTCAAAGCCCGACCATGGCAGAAAATAGAAAAGAATGAAAGTCATTCCCTATGCTACAGTCATAGGTCCTACAAAGTATGTTGTGCTGTATACCAGACTTATTGTGTACCTACCCTGAGTTTCACAAGGGAGTACAATTTTAATCTAGGAGTAGATCACTGGACAGCAGTCAAGATTATCCTTAGTAACGACTAAGGAAATGTTTCTCGGTGATGGGGGTGATAAAGAGTTCATCGTAAAGAGTTACGTCGATGCAAGCTTTTACACCGATCCAGATGACTCTAAGTCTCAATCTGGATACATATTGAAAGTGGGAGCAATTAGCTAGAGTAGCTCCGTGCAGAGCATTGTAGACATAAAATATTTGCAAAATACATATGGCTCTGAAATGTGACAGACCCGTTGACTAAACCTCTCTCACAAGCAAAACATGATCACACCTTAGTGCTCTTTGGGTGTTAATCACATAGCAATGTGAACTAGATTATTGACTCTAGTAAACCCTTCGGGTGTTGATCACATGATGATGTGAACTATGGGTGTTAATCACATACAGATGTGAATATTGGTGTTAAATCACATGGTGATGTGAACTAGATTATTGACTCTAGTGCAAGTGGGAGACTAAAGGAAATATGCCCTAGAGGCAATAATAAAGTTGTTATTTATATTTCCTTATATCATGATAAATGTTTATTATTCATGCTAGAATTGTATTAACCGGAAACTTAGTACATGTGTGAATACATAGACAAACAGATTATCACTAGTATGCCTCTACTTGACTAGCTCGTTGAATCAAACAGGATCAAGTTTCCTAGCCATAGACATGAGTTGTCATTTGATTAATGGGATCACATCATTAGAGAATGATCTGATTGACTTGACCCATTCTGTTAGCTTAGCACTTGATCATTTAGTATGTTGCTATTGCTTTCTTCATGACTTATACATGTTCCTATGAGTATGAGATTATGCAACTCCCGAATACCGGAGGAACACTTTGTGTGCTACCAAACGTCACAACGTAACTGAGTGATTATAAAGGTGCTCTACAGGTGTCTCCGATGGTGTTTGTTGAGTTGGAATAGATCGATATTAGGATTCGTCACTCCGATTGTCGGAGAGGTATCTCTGGCCCTCTCGGTAATGCACATCACTATAAGCCTTGCAAGCAATGTGACTAATGAGTTAGTTACGGGATGATGCATTACGGAACGAGTAAAGATACTTGCCGGTAATGAGATTGAACTAGGTATTGAGATACCGACGATCGGATCTCGGGCAAGTAACATACCGATGACAAAGGGAACAACGTATGTTGTTATGCGGTTTGACCGTTAAAGATCTTCATAGAATATGTTGGATCCAATATGAGCATCCAGGTTCCGCTATTGGTTATTGGCCGGAGACATGTCTCGGTCATGTCTACATAGTTCTTGAACCCGTAGGGTCCGCACGCTTAACGTTCGGTGACGATCGGTATTATGAGTTTATGCGTTTTGAAGTACCGAAGGTTGTTCGGATTCTCGGATGAGATTAGGGACATAACGAGGAGTCTCAAAATGTTCAAGACGTAAAGATCGATATATTGGAAGGCTATATTCGGACATCGGAGAGGTTTTGAGTGATTCGGGTATTTATTGGAGTATCGGAGAGTTACGGGAATTTGCCGGGGAGTATATGGGCCTTACTGGGCTTTAAGGGAGAGATAGGGGATGCATAGGGCAGCCCCAACCCCCCAAGGCCTAGTCCGAATTGGACTAGGGGGAGGGGCGGCGCCCCCTCCTTCCTTCTCTTCTATCTTCCCTTTCCATCTCTCCTACTCCTACTACTTCGAAGGGGGGGATCCTACTCCCAGTGGGAGTAGGACTCCCCAGGGCGTGCCATAGTAGAGCGCCGACCCTCCCCCTCCTCCACTCCTTTATATACGGGGAGGGGGCACCCCATAGACACACAAGTTGATCATTGATCTCTTAGCCATGTGTGGTGCCCCCTCCATCATAATCCACCTCGGTCATATCGTTGCGGTGCTTCGGCGAAGCCCTGCGTCGGTAGCATCATCATCACCGTCATCACACCGTCGTGCTGATGAATCTCTCCCTCGACACTCTGCTGGATCGTGAGTTCGTGGGACGTCACCGAGCTGAATGTGTGCTGATTGCGGAGGTGTCGTGCGTTAGGTACTAGGATCGGTCGATCGTGAAGACGTATGACTACATCAACCGCGTTGTCATATCGCTTCCGCTTTCGGTCTACGAGGGTACATGGACAACACTCTCCCCTCTCGTTGCTATGCATCGCCATGATCTTGCGTGTGCATAGGAAATTTTTGAAATTACCGCGTTCCCCAACACCAACCACGTCGGCCGCCCTCGCTACTCCGACGATGGTCCTCCCGGGGGCAACCCGGGGACGAGCGAAGACTACCACAGCTGCCATCACCCCCGATCCCACTGCTCCGACGATGATGTGGGCTATGATGAGTCTCCCTCCTGCTCCCCCTACCCTTCACCTCCGCCTGCTGCTGCTGGGGGACGGGGCCGCTAGGTTGCGCCTTCCTCCCTGACCGAGGTGCTAGTGCCCATGGATGACTCCGTGGTCCAAGTGGCCGAGGCCTTGGAGGGAAGCGACGCGTCCAACGTCGGTCTGGTCGTCTTCCCGGCCTCCTCGCCACGCTCCCCTGCTGTCCTCTCCACCGATCTTCTAGGCATGGGGGAGATGCCGGTCCTTTCCTCGGCTGCTCTAGGACCCCTCGCGGATGAGCTCCCGCCGGCTGTGTTGGCCCCCAAGCCCGGCGCCACTGACCCGGAGGCGGGCCCGATCGACGCCGGGCCCCTAGCCCTCGACCCCATCGCCTCTGTCGACTTGGTCACGCCAGACCCTCCAGTCATTCCTCCCGCCTCTCTGGTGTCGACTGCACCTGCTCCTCCTCGCCAGCCTCTCCTCCGCATCGTCTCCTCCGACCACTGCTCCACGCTGGCGCATCGGCCTCCGTCCTCGCCGGTTGCGGCTACGGCGGTGGAGGGGTTGGTGACCACTCCGATGGTTATCCACCCCCTTTCTCCATGCTCGGCCGCGTACTCGAGGCGGGCCGGTCGGCCTCGTCTCCGATCTCGTCCTCCCAACGTAGCACTTACCTCGATGTGGCATGCCCGGATGGTAGCCAACCCTGCCCATATCCGAGCGGGCAAAGCAAAGGCCCGCTGCCCAAAACCTTGAGTCAGGTACCCCAGACATTCCTGCTAGCTCCTCTTGCCCATTCTCCGCTCTTGAGGCCGCGCTGCTAGGCCACATCGCAAAGGTGGCATCAGATGTCGTGATAGTCTTTCGTGGGGAGGTTCCTCCCCCTCTTGTCCAGATTGAGGCCATCAGGGCCAGAGGGATGCTCGACGGTAGATTTGTTGAGGCTCAGTCTCGACTGCTTAGTTCCCCTGTCCCCCTCCTACATCGGTGGAGAACCCTTCGGCCCACCAAGGCCGGACCGATCGCCACCTAGGGATGGTGGACCCCGAGCCCTGCGGCCGCACCCGGTCACGGACTGCGGCCCTTCATGCTCAGAGCGCTTCCCGTGTCTTGGGGTCAAGCAGCCCCCCGATGGCCCCTTAGATGCGGACGCTCTTCTGGAACATTCGCGGCTTTGTCCATGATGGTCGGCGCCACCAACTCGTTGAGTACATGCGAGATGAACACATCGACATTGTTGCAATCCAAGAAACCATGCGCACTGAGTTTTCCCTGTTCGATCTTGAGCGTCTAAGCCCCCACCTATTCGCCTGGCACTGGCTCCCTTCTAGTGGGAGTACCGGTCACTCAGGTGGTATCCTATTAGGTGGCAAGGATGCCACCTTCGAGGTAGGCGGGATGGACCGGGGGGAGTTATTCGTTAGAATGGAACTCTATGAGCGTGCGGTCAACCTCAAGTGAGAAATTATTGTTGTCTACGGATCGGCAGACCACACTTGGTCCGCCACCTTCCTTGAGGAACTTCATCACAAGGTGTCGAACGCCCCCTTCCCTGTGGTGGTGGGCGGCGAATTTAACCTCCTCCACTTTGCGGATGAGAAGAATAATGATCGTGTCAACTTCGCCCGAATGCAAATGTTCAACGACTGCATTACGGACCTGGGGTTACGCGAGCTTGATCGGGTTGGTGCCAGGTTTACCTGGACCAACCGTCAAGCAAACCCTACCCGCTCCGTCTTGGACCAGGTCCTAGTCTCGCCTGAATGGGAGCTCCACTCTTCGCTTGCTTCGCTTCACGCCATCACTCGGATTGGGTCGAATCACGCCCTCCTCCCCCTCTCCTCGGAGAATGAGCGACCTACCTCTCCCCCCCCCCCGAGGTTTCAGTTTGAAACTTTCTGGCTTCACCAGAACGGGTTCGTCGAGGCGGTCCACGGTAGATGGGTGGAATCCCGCCTTGCCCCCCATAGGGGCCTTTCAGTTGTGGACGACTGGAACTTCTATGCCAAGTGATCCCGACAGATCATGAAGGGGTGGGGGGCCAACCTTGGTTGCGACCTCTGCGAGCGGAAAAAAATCCATCCTCGCGGCCATTCAGGCTCTAGATTTTCGCGCGGACTCGGTCGGCCTCAACCCGGATGAGTGTCTTGGTAGGTACGATTTAGAAGCCCAACTCTCTGTCATATACACGGACGAGGAGGCTTATTGGCGCTTGCGGGGGACCCAAAAGTGGGTCCTTAAAGGAGACGCTAACACCGCCTATTTCCAGGCCATCGCCAATGGCGGCCGGCGGCGGCACACAATCCCATTGTTGTGGGATGGTGACACCCTGATTTAGCAGTCGGCCGACATCTGGTCTCACGTGGATGGCTTTTACAAAGCCCTCTTTGCGGCCTCCCCTAGGGGAGTGTCGGTGTCAAAACCGGCGGGTCTCGGGTAGGGGGTCTCGAACTATGCGTCTAAGGCTAATGGTAACAGGAGGCGGGGGACACAATGTTTACCCATGTTCGGGCCCTCTCTATGGAGGTAATACCCTACTTCCTGCTTGATTGATCTTGATGATATGAGTATTACAATAGTTGATCTACCACGAGATCGTAGAGGCTAAACCCTAGAAGCTAGCCTATGATTATGATTGTACTTGTCCTATGGACTAAACCCTCTGGTTTATATAGACACCGGGGGGGCTAGGGTTACACAGAGTCGGTTATAGAGAAGGAAATCTACATATCCGAATTGCCAAGCTTGCCTTCCACGCAAAGGAGAGTCCCACCCGGACACGGGATGAAGTCTTCAATATTGTATCTTCATAGTCCAACAGTCCGGCACAAGTACATAGTCCGGCTGTCGGTGGACCCCCTAATCCAGGACTCCCTCAGTAGCCCCTGAACCAGGCTTCAATGATGATGAGTCCGACGCGCAGATTGTCTTCAGCATTGCAAGGCGGGTTCCTTCTCCGAATACTCCATAGAAGATTTTGAACACATGAATCGTGTCCGGCTCTGCAAAACAATTTCCACATACCACCATAGAGAGCACAATATCCCATAAATCTAATCTGCTGACATCTTTTCATAGCGTGACATCCCGCCGTGGCCCGGTCATTATTCAAACCGTTTTTCCGAACCTGCTACTACACATTTCGTGAGGCGTTTTTACTGGCATGTCTTGTCGACGCAGAGATCGTGTCCCCTTATCACGGGATTCCCATCAATAGGGTGTGGGTAACCCCAACCTTGCCATCAACGCGACGCTTGGGGAATAAACGAGTTTATCGGGCAAGTGGGGAGGTGTGGGATCCTTGTGGCCTTTATAGGGAGATAAGGACTCCCCTTCTTCACCCACGCCTTCTCCTTCCTCTGCTCATCCATTCTTCCTTGCTCGAGCTCCAGCGCCCAAGCATTCGTCTTCTCCACCCACAAAGGCCCTTCCAAAAATGTCTGGATCCGAAGCAGGAGGCAAGTGGATGGCCTCTACCGTCCGGGAGAAGGATATCAAAAGGCTTCGGGAGGCCGGGTATCTGGCCAAGAAGATCAGCCATCGCCTCCCAACAGCGGGACAAATCGTCCCCACTCCGGAACCCCACGAGAGGGTGGTATTCCTTCCTCACTTTGTCCGTGGGCTAGGGTTTCCCCTCCACCCATTCGTTCGTGGCATCATGTATTACTACGGGATCGATTTTCATGGTCTATCCCCCAATTCCTTCCTCAACATCTCAACATTCATTGTCGTGTGCGAGGCCTTTCTCCGTATCTCTCCACACTTCGGCTTATGGCTGAAGATTTTTAATGTGAAGCCCAAGGTAGTGAGCGGCGAGCACGCTGAGTGCGGAGGTGCCATGGTGATCAAGATGCCCAATGTTACATGGCCATCAGGTACCTTCAATGATTCTGTCAAAGGGTGGCAACAGTAGTGGTTCTATGTCACTAAGCCGCGCGGCACGAAATGGGCCGCAGCTCCCGAATTCCGATCCGGAGCTCCCCTGCGGCTTCCGTCCTAGCCCAAGAAGGGCCTGAACTGGTCTTCGCCCGATGAGTTATCGGTGCTCCAGACGCGCGTCAAGGATATGGAAGACAAGAATATCAAACTTGTCAATGTAGTCCAGGTGATGTTAGTTCGCCGGATTCTTCCTTGTCAACACAGGGCCTGCAATTTGTGGGAATTCGAACCGGCCAAGCACCAGACCCTGCTAGAGTTCTTTGACTCCTCGCACAAAGATATCTGGAAGGTGCTCTTTAAGTCCGAAATCGTGGTTGGACTCAGCCGAGGACCGTGGGTACCAACTGTCCCATCCTGCAAGCTCAGTAAGTCATTGTATGTTGGCAAGTCATGCGTTTTATTTGCATAACCCAAAGGAAATGCTTAATGTGTTTTCCACAACTCTCCCAGGGCTGGACAAAGAAGGCGGGGTGGATCTACTGTCCGGCCCCACTGCCAGAAGAACCGGCCAGCCCACTTCTAACGAAGATGCTGGTCCTGGCGCCTTACAAGGCGCCGAAGAAGAAGGCCGAGAAGGAGGCCAAAGAGACCAGGGGCGGCATTCCTCGCCACGGCACTTCGGACACAATATTCAAAGACTCTGATGCCCGCTCTTCCTCCGGAGAAGACGAGGAAGAGGAGGAAAACCAATCCTGTAACGCCCTTGATGCGGCTATATCTCCCACGTGTCGAAGCACGACTTAGAGGCATAACCGCATTGAAAGCAATGTCGCAAGTGAGGTAATCTTCGCACAACCCATGTAATACATAAGGGAAAAGATACATAGTTGGCTTACAGTCGCCACTTCACACAATACATAAATAAACATCCATCATCCAGATTACACTCAAGGTCCAACTACGGAACCAAAATAAAAGAAGACTACCCCAAATGCTACATAGATCCCCGATCGTCCCGACTGGGCACCTCTACTGATCATCTGGAAACGATACATAGTAACGACCAAGGGCCTCATCAAATTCCCACTTCAGCTCAGTTGCGCCATCTGCGCCAGTATCCTCGGCACCTGCATCTATTTTGGTAGAATCTGTGAGCCACGAGGACTCAGCAATCTCACACCCGCGAGATCAAGACTATTTAAGCTCATAGGTAGGAAAAGGTGTGATATGGTGGAGCTGCGGCAAGCACTAAGCATATATGGTAGCTAACATACGCAAGTGAGAGCGAGAAGAGAAGCAACGCGGCGGTCGAGAAACTAGAAGTGATCAAGAAGTGATCCTGAAACTACTTACGTCAAGCATAACACAAACCGTGTTCACTTCCCGGACTCCGCCGAGAAGAGACCATCACAGCTACACACTCGGTTGATGCATTTTAATGAAGTCAAGTGTCAAGTTATCTACAACCGGACATTAAAAAATTCCCATCTGCCTCATAACCGCGGGCACGGCTTTCGAAAGATTATATACCCTGCAGGGGTGTCCCAACTCAGCCCATCACAAGCTCTCACGGTCAACGAAGGAATAGACCTTCTCCCAGGAAGACCCGATCAGTCTCGGAATCCCGGTTCGCAAAACATTTCGACAATGGTAAAACAAGACCAGCAAAGCCGCCCGATGTGCCGACAAATCCCGATAGGAGCTGCACATATCTCGTTCTCAGGGCACACCGGATGAACACTACGTACAACTAGAACCAGCCCTCAAGTTTCCCCGAGGTGGCGCTGCAAGTGGCTCTAGTTCGGACCAACACTCAGAGGAGCACTGGCCCGGGGGGGGTAATAAAGATGACCCTTGGGCTCGCGAAAACCCAAGGGAAAGGGCTTAGGTGGCAAATGGTAAAACCAAGGTTGGGCCTTGCTGGAGGAGTTTTATTCAAAGCAAACTGTTAAGGGGGTCCCATAAATCACCCAACCGTGTAAGGAACGCAAAATCAAGGAACATAACAACGGTAAACGGAACTAGGGCGGCAAGAGTGGAACAAGTCACCAGGCATAAGGCCGAGCCTTCCACCCTTTACCAAGTATATAAGGTGCATTAATATAAACAGAAGATATTGTGATATCCCAAAATAACCACGTTCCGACCTGGAACAAACTTCAGCTTCACCTGCAACTAACAACGCTATAAGAGGGGCTGAGCAAAAGCGGTGACATAGCCAGACAAAGGGTTTGCTAGGACAGGATGGTTAGAGGTTCAACATGGCAATAAGTAGGCATGGTAAACAAAGGCAGGTAGGGCTAACAAAGCGAAAGAGCGAATACTAGCAAGCAAAGATAGAAATGATTTCGAAGGTATGATCATCTTGCCTGCAAGGTTCTCAGAGTTGTCGAAGGCTGGATCCTCGTAAGCGTACTCAACAGGTTTCTCGTGCACGTACTCGTCTCCCGGATCTACTCAAAGCAAGAACACAAGCAAAAGAACCACAATAAATCACTGTGCAATGCACAAACAACATGATGCAAAACATGTCATGATATGCGAGATGTGATATGCAATGCATATGCGTGCTTCGGAAGGAGAGATGATGAACAAGGCATCAACTTGGCAAACCAAGTATGCCGCTGGAAAGATGAGATGATTTCGGTTGAAAGCGATATAAAGATCACCGGATTCGGATGCACGGTTTGCAAATGGCAAGCAAGACAAGTATGGCACAAAGCTGCGATTAACAGCGCGATGCTACTTAGCATGCAACAAGAAACTATGCTACAACACCCCAACATAAAAACAAAGCATATGGCAATGATCTACAGGAGATGCTTTACAAAACAGGAACACTGAGCTACGGCTCATTCACATCATAACAGGTTCAAACAAGCATGCAGAAAGTGCAAAAAATTATCAGGTTGGACATGGCATAAACAGCAGCACGAAGCAATGTTCAGAGCAGCTTATCAACATGCTACAGGAACTTATAATAGCAAAATAAGACATGGCATGAATCTACTCAAAGCATAGATCAAAAGTCCCTTACTGACCATAAGCCAAAAAGGATCGGAAAATATGATGGCACCCACGTAAACATAGCAAGTTTCGTTAACAGATTTCAGCAAACAAAGCATGGCATTGAAATAATTATGAAGGCACCTTCGCGAGCTCGATGCACTCACTACAGAGCTCCTCATGATAAACTAAGCATACATCCATCAAAAAGACATGACATAGAAGCTATACATGGCAAGAAACAACATCATAGCATATCCGGACCAACTACAACAACCTCGGCCAAATTGAATAACATGTAAACAATCTGCCAGGAAACAATTTGAAGCAAAAGTAGAGCACGAAAAAGACATGCTACACTACTCCATAATTGCAACCAGGACCACGGATAGATAGAGCAAAACAATGTTTTCAAAACACCCTTACTGAAGTATCTCAAATTATGCATGGATTTCTCTGTAGCAACATGTTTACATGGCATCAAATTTACAGCAGAACAGGAACTAAAATCAGCGTTAACACGAAGCCTAGTTTGCATGCTTGTGCTAGTCACCACATTGATCACAAAAATACATGGTAAGCACCTCTGTAAATAAGACATAGCCTAGTTCAAAACACATTTAGGGATCAACCTTATAGGATGCACACATCAATCATGGCAAAAATGACAAAAGAGCTCGTGCTGATAAGAATCTGAAACTAACAATATGAAGCCCTCTTCCAACAGCATTTCAGGCATCAAGGTGACCTCAAATGCAAATGATGCAATGGAATGAAATGATGTACTCTTCGAGGCAAACAATTTGCCATATTACACGCACGAAACGGAGCTACGGGTGCGAAGATGTGATGCGATGAAGATGCAACAAAAATAATCACAGAAATGACAGACGATATCGGGGGGGAGAAGAAAGTCAACCGTGGTGATCTCCAGATCGGATCTGGCCGGAGTTCGAGGTCGCCGGCATGGGAGCTCGGGCCGGAGGGAGGAGAGGCCGGGGCGCCGGAGGCTCGCTGGGGCGCGGTTGCCGGCGGGTTGAGGGAGAGGCGGCGGCGCTCGGCGCGGCCGGGCGCGTGGGGGAGCACGGCGGCAGGCGAGGCGGACGGCGGCGGGGCGGAGCGCGGGGCCGCGGCGGCGGGCGGCGGCCGGCCGGGTCACGGGAGCGGAGGCGCGGACGCTCGGGCGCGGCCCGGGTCGGGCGCAGGAGGGCCCGCGGCGGGCTCCGCGGGCCGGCGGCGATGTGGGCGCGGACTGCCCATGTGGCAGCCGCAGATTGGCTGCGGGCTCGGCGGCGGACGCGTCCGGCTCCGTCCGGACGTGTCCGGCGGCGCGGAGAGGAGCGGGGCTAGGGTTAGGGTGGTTTTGACCCGGGATTTCGGGGGAGAGGGTGTTTTTATAGGTAGAAGGAGCTAGGAAGCTCCAAATGAGGTGCGGTTTTCGCCCACACGATCGTGATCCGACGACGGAGAGCATGGAAGTGACTTAGATGGGTTATTGGGCTGTTTTGGAGGGGTGTTGGGCTGCAACTTAAAAGAGGCCTTTGCGGATATGCGGATAACTGTTGGAGTACCAAACGAGCTCCAAATAACCCGAAACTTGACAGGTGGTCTACCGGTGCTATACCAGGGCCACTTGGCAAGGCTCGGTCCATTCCGAGAACGTTCAACACCCGCACACGAAAAGAGACAAGAGGGGTGCGCCGGTGCATGTGGGAGTGTCGGATTGCGAAACGGACAACGGGGAAAATATTCGGATGCATGAGACGAACACGTATGCAAATGAGATGCACATGATGACATGATATGGTATGCATGACATGAATAAAATGCAAGAACAAAAGACAAAACCCAACCACGGAGGGAATATCATATCACATAGCCGAAAATGGCAAGAGTTGGAGTTACAAAGACGGAACGTTACATCCGGGGTGTTACAAATCCCCAGCGAGGGGAAGAAAGAAAAGGACGGCCTCCACATACTTGGAGGCCAAGTCGCCTAAGAAGGGGAAAACTCCCCTTCCAGAGGAGTCCACCGCCGCTACCGACAGCATCCCGGAGTGGGATCCCATGGCCCAACCCCTGGTGAACTCGTGAGTATATAAAATCCGAACACGTTTGCGCATCCAGACTCACTATGGTATGATGTTTTAATCGTTGAGCCATACTTTTTGCAGTCCGGCGAGGTCTCGCACCGAGCAATCCTCATCGGAGGATTTACTGGGCTCGGATGCTATGGACAGTGGGACACCCCTGAAGGCCCCTTCCCCAAAACATGTGTACGACACCGAGGTATTGTCCCAGAGGGACCTGGGCCAAGGAGGGGGGAAAAGATCGTCAAGGCGGCGCCAGGAGGTCGAACTTCAGGGGCCGGACACACGGGAGAAAAGGCTCCCATGGACGTCGACGGCGGGGGCTATCTCAAATTTGGCCCCCAGCCGAACACAATTCCGGAGACCAACACGGCTCCAGAATCAGGTAGGCAGCCTCCCTCGGTTGGAGGGGGTGCGCCTATTCCACCGGCAACCTCTGTCCAACCAGAGGTGCCGGATACTTTGTCGGCGGCGCTGAAGAGCGCCTCCATCATTGAAGAACAATGTGCCCTTATGGGTGTGGTGATTGAGAAGATCCAGTCCGCCGAGAGTGGACTGAATGAAGCCTGCATCAGCCTTATAACGGGCTTTGAGGTATGTTTTGTGAGGTTTCGAAGAGTGTCATAGTATAGGTAGTAGCCCCTGATACACTGTTCGGTGAAAGAAAGAACCAGACAGAGCATCAAATATATGTTCGCAGGAGACTCATTTTGTGGCATCTCTCCCTCTCTTTTTATAAGCAAGCATATGTAGCGACTGCCGCCTCTCATACTGCAGAAGTCTCCGGACTGAAGCAGAGTCTGGAGCGGGCTGAAGAAGAACTCGGCCGAGTGAAGGAGCAGTTGGAGGACAACCAAGGTATGCAAAAACCTTGTTCGTATTCAGCGCAAATGAATAAGTTAGTATGATAAACATATGTTCATGGTGTGCTCTAGGGTTGATGACCGAAGTCGAGGCTCTTAAGAAGGCCGTGGCCGAGGTCGAGAAAAAGGCGGCTGTAGAGCAGGCTCTTCGTGAGAAGCACGAGGCCAGGGTTATTGAAGCTAAGCGAGAGCTCCAAGAGGCTGTGAAGAAATGTGAGACCTTAGAGCAGAGTTTAACGGAAAAAGAGTCCAAACTCACCAAGGCTCTTCAAGCCGCACGCGATGCCCGGGGGGAAGCCCAGGGCGCCTTGCAGGAAATCCAGGAGGCGAGGAAGATCGCGGCGGGTAAGGCTTTTGCTATGCAAAGCAAGTATTTGGGGGGGGGATTATGTTGCTGATTTGACTTCAGATTTCTCCAGGGGTATTTGTGGAGCTGCCATGCAGCATATCTGATGCCGCACAATTCTATCGATCCAAAGAAAGGAGCACTGCGGAGAAGCTCTTCTAATTGCAGTATCTGGCGCCGGTGTATCTAGTGCCCTTTGCCGATCAGCTGAAGCAGCTAATCGAACTGCATAAGGCAACCGAAATAGCCATGAAGGATTTAATTATCCGGCTATGGCCTGCGGAGCCAATTCCCAACAGCTACTTCGGGCTTGTAAAGCGGCTTGTGAGTGCCTGCCCTCGACTTGATGTCATCAAGCGGTTGGTCTGTATGGAGGGTGCGCGAATGGCCTTTGCCTGCGTGAAGGTGCACTAGGCGAAGATGGATGCTGAAAAGCTGATGACCGAAGGATCACCGGAGGGAAAGGAGCACTGCAAGCCCGAGTTATATTATGATAGTGTCCTGAAAGGATCCCGCCTTATGGAGAAACAATGCGCCAAGTACATTATATTCCCATGAATACAATCATGTTGTCCTATGTAATATTTAAACAAGGTCATTTCTATTATTTATTGCCTGTTATTTGAAAGTTTTCCCTCCTGTGCGGCCGTTTTATATGTTAATCCTGAGAGTTGGCCAGTCGTCGGCTTTTTCCCCCATGTAGGAAGTACGGGGGTGTTCGGGATAAATCTGAGCACTCTTTACCCCAATTTTGGGTCCTTGAAGGAGGTGTTCAGCGCAACGAACCAGGCAATCGGACTATAAGGCTTTATCACTGTCACTTAGCCATAGGAGTTTGGCAAAAGAAAGGTAGGCGCAGCCCCTGGTGTTCGGAAGACCGCACTAGTGGCTATATAAGCACCTGATCGTAAGAAAAGCCAATCCATCGCATGCTGCATTAGTTATCGCATAATGCGGAAGAAATCCTTAAAGATTTTGCAACCTCTCGAACAGTTGACCAGCTCTCACTGTATCATGACAGTCCGTTTTCGGCTTTCTCTACTGAGGTGCTCGTCCGTAAGAACCGGGACACAATCGCAGTAGTTCTCCATTTACTACCCTAGCCGACATAGCGGAACGTATGGTAGCAAGCACAGGAGTCGGGCAACCCAACTATTGACCCAAGACATGATTCGGAGCTGATGCATATAATGCTATAAGTTCGGGGTGTCGAACGACCGTGAGGGTGTTCGGACTTTATTGTTGTATTATGGGTACAACGAGGCCCCTGGCACATTAAGGCATATCGTAGTATGCGGAGGCCACTTGATAAAGAGCGTCAATAAGAAACAACAACAAATAAGCGTTATATAAAGCCACATGTTGTAATTGAATAATATGTCGATGCGTATGAGTACAGGTAATGTGATAAAAAGAAATATGACTTCGGAACCTGTTGAGACCAGGCGGGGGAGGCTGTGTGCGGATCCGGGTTGTAGTTGGATGGTCATCGAGGGGAGTATCTAAGGATTCCCTTACGCGCTCAAGCTGCTTCCCTCCTTGATATATTCGTCCCCTCACGGGTCTGGTCGCCATGTCATGGCCTACACAAAAGTGGACCTGCAAAGAAAATGCAAAAAATGTTGGTGTGCCACGGAGCGGTTAAGCCGCATTGTGTGACCTATCCTAGCTTTGCCTCCGTCTACTGCCGGAGGGTTTAATTGAGCTCCTGACGAGCCGGGCTATCCTGCCGCGAAGTAGTTCGGACTCCTTTGACGATGTCCGGAAGCTTGGCCGTCGACTCAAGGTTCGGTTGAAAGATGCCACTCTTTGCTTCTACTGTTAAGGCGGCGGTGTATTCTTTGGCACGGAGGGAGCGTTCAGCCTTGCCATTAACTGTTATGATGCCGCGCGGACCGGACATCTTGAGCTTAAGGTAGGCATAATGTGGTACTGCTTTGAATCAAGCAAACGCAGTTCGTCCAAGCAATGCATGATAGCTACTGCGAAAAGGGACGATGTCAAAGATTAACTCTTTGGTACGGTAATTATCCGGTGATCCAAAGACTACCTCCAGAGTGATGGAGCCTGTACAATAGGCCTCCACACCTGGTATAACACCTTTAAAGGTGGTTTTAGTGGTTTTGATCATTGAAATTTGATACCCATCTTGCGCATTGTGTCCTGATACAGCAGGTTCAGACTGTTGCCCCTATCCATAAGGACTCGTGTGAGGTGGAATCCGTCAATTATTGGGTCAAGGACTAGTGCAGTTGAATTGTCCTGACTAGTATTGGCCGGGCGATCCATATGGTCAAAGGTGTGTATTGGCCGGGCGATCCGTATGGTCAAAGGTGATCGGGACGGACGACCATAGGTTATATTTTGGGGCGACTAGATCCGTTGTGTCGACATCCCTAAGAATGCACATCCGCTCCCGCTTGGGAATATGGGTGGCGTTTATCATGTTCACCGTTTTGATTTGCGGGGGAAATTTCTTTTGCCCTCCTGTGTTCGATGGCTGGGGCTCCTCGTTGCCGTCATCACTTTGCGACCCCTTCTCCTTGTTTTCGGCACCTGACCTACCGGCTTGTTTGAAGACCCATCATTCCCTGTTGGTATGATTGGCTGGTGTTCCTGGAGCCATGAATTTGGCATGGACGGTCGAGTATACGGTCCAAACTGGATGTGCCCGGACTGTTTATTTTGATTTTTTTCTTCCTTTTGACCGGTAGTAGAGCCGCTGAATCTGACATTGACGGTCGTGTCTTCGGCATTGTTGCCATTATTATGACGCTTGTGTTTGTTGCGTCTGGGCTTGCTGTTGTTATCTCTTGGTTCAGAAGTCCCAGGCTTGCTTGAGACGATGTTGCTACGAGCTAGCCAGTTGTCCTCGCCCGCACAAAAGCGGGTCATGAGTGTTGTAAGGGCTGCCATGGATTTCCGCTTCTCTTGGCCAAGGTGTCAGGAAAGCCACTCGTCGCGGATGTTGTGCTTAAATGCCGCTAGGGCTTCGGCATCCGGACAATTGACAATTTGGTTCTTTTTAGTTAGGAACCAAGTCCAAAATTTCCTGGCTGACTCTCCGGGCTGTTGGGTTATGTGACTTAAGTCATCAGCGTCCGGTGGTCGCACATACGTGCCCTGGAAGTTATTCAGGAATGCGTCTTCCAGGTTCTCCCAACTTCCAATGGAGTTTGCCGGCAGAATATTTATCCAATGCCGAGCCGGTCCCTTGTGTTTTAGTGGGAGGTACTTGATGGCATGTAGATCATCACCGTGGGCCATATGAATGTGGAGAAGGAAATCTTCGATCCATACTGCGGGGTCTGTTGTTCCATCATATGGTTTGATGTTCACAGGCTTGAACCCTTCTAGGAATTCATGCTCCATTACATTGTTAGTGAAGCATAGGGGGTATGAGGCACCTCTATGCCGGGCTTCGCCACGACGCAGTTCAAATGAGTCTGGTTTGTCGTATTCGGCCTGACCAGATTTGTATTTAGTATATCCGGCGTGGCGGTCATTGTCATGTGTTGGGGCGCGCCCCCGTGATTCGTAGATCGATCTTGACTGTCCTGCTTTATTTTTCAATTCATCTCGCAGGTCATGCGTGTAGCCCCGGGCCTTCGTGTTTTTATTTGTTTGGCGACGGGGTGCGGGCTGGTGTTCGGGCTAATACGCCGCTTTGTCTCGGACACGAGGTGGCCGGTCAGCCACATCCTGCGCTGGTAGTGTAGGCTTTAGTGCCTCCTCCTCGAATTGAGGTAACAACCTGAACTTAGGGTAACTTTTGGTTGGGCACTCGAGTTCGTATTCCTCGGCTGCCAGGACCTCAGTCCATCTATCAGTTAGCAGATCTTGATCGGCTTGAAGCTACTGCTGTTTTTCTTCAGGCTTTTTGCAGTGGCTATAAGTCGGCGCTTGAAGCGCTCCTGCTCGACGGGATCCTCAGGCACGATAAATTCTTCGTCGCCGAGGCTCATCTCGTCTTTGGAGAGAGGCATGTAATTGTCATCCTCCGAGTCTCCATCCATTGCCTGTTCATCAGGGCTAGCTTGCCCATCCTCTCGTCCGGCTTGCTCGAAGCTTGGCTAGGCGGGATTGTTTTCGCCTTCGGCATCATCTAGAGTGCTATTGTCTCTTGTGTCGGTATCGCTATTTTTGCTATGGCGAGGCTTAGAGCGGCACCGCTGACACCGGCACTTAGATTTCTTATCAAGGGGATTATCCTCCGTTGCCTCATCGCCATTGCTTTCTTTGGGTGTGTCCACCATATATATATATATATATATATATATATATATATATATATATATATAAATATATATATATCATATGATGAGGTGGCTGTCCAGCGCCCTGTGGGCGGTAGTTCCTGTTCTTCTCCGGCATCGTCGTCCATAACGTCGATGTCTTCGGAGTCGAAATCAAGCATGTTGGTTAAGTCATCAACAATGGCTATTAAGTGGGTGGTGGGTGGTTAACGAATTTCTTCGTTGTCTGCTTCCCATTCAAGCCGGACACAGTTCAGCCAAGAGTCTCCTGACAAGGAGAGAGATTTTAACGAGTTTAGCACGTCACCCAAGGGCGAGTGCTGGAAGATATCCGTGGAGGTAAACTCCATGATTGGTGCCCAATCAGGTTCGATAGGCACGGATGCGCGTGGTTCGGAGCCTATGGCCGGAGACGAGTCCGAGGGTCCGATGATGCAGACCTCATTGGAGGTGAAGTCTGTGTTCGGCTCTATCGCCGATGAGTGTGCGGCCTCCGGGGAGGGGTCTATCCACCCATCCTCGGATGGCATGATCTGCTCCGGATCTAAGGCCAGGGCTGCTGCAGGTGCGTTTTCCTGAACATCGTCCGACGGCAGGTCTAAGCCATGCTCATCGTGACTGTACGGCGCACCTGTCGTGGGCTCGAATCCGTCGAAGATCAAGTCTCTGCGGATGTTGGCCGTGTAGTTCAGGCTTCCAAACCTGACCTGATGGACAGGGGCGTAGCTATCGATCTGCTCCAGATGGCCAAGCGAGTTGGCCCGCAGTGCGAAGCCGCTGAATACGAAGATCTGTCTGGGGAGGAAAACCTCACCATGGATCGCATTGTTGCAGATGATTGAAGGAGCCATCAAGCCTTACCGTGACGACACAGTGGAACTCTTACTGAAAGCACCAATGTCAGTGTCAAAACCGGCGGATCTCGGGTAGGGGGTCCCGAATTGTGCGTCTAAGGCTAATGGTAACAGGAGGCAGGGGACACAATGTTTAGCCAGGTTCGGGCCCTCTCTATGGAGGCAATACCCTACTTCCTGCTGGATTGATCTTGATGATATGAGTATTACAAGAGTTGATCTACCACGAGATCGTAGAGGCTAAACCCTAGAAGCTAGCCTATGATTATGATTGTTCTTGTCCTACGGACTAAACCCTCCGGTTTATATCATCCTGATGGGGGCTAGGGTTACACAGAGTCGGTTACAGAGAAGGAAATCTACATATCCGAATTGCCAAGCTTACCTTCCATGCAAAGGAGAGTCCCACCCGGACACGGGACGAAGTCTTCAATCTTGTATCTTCATAGTCGAATAGTCCGGCACAAGTACATAGTCCGGCTGTCCGAGGACCCCCTAATCCAGGACTCCCTCGGGGAGGCCTAGCTCTGGCTAATAACTTCTGGTCGATCAATCAATGTGTCTCGGCGGAGGAGAATGCAGGCCTCATGGCTCCATTCTCTGAGCAGGAGGTGTGTACGGCCATTAAGGGTATGAATCCTTCCTTCGCACCGGGCCCAGACGGCCTCCCGGTGAAGTTCTCCCAAGCCTTTTGGGATGTAATCAAACCCGAGGTGATGGCCCTCTTCCAAGAATTCTATCGGGGCACTTGTGACCTTCGCCGCCTAAACTATGGGGTCATTACTCTCATCCCCAAGGTTCCCGGCGCGACGGAGATTCGCCTATTCCACCTGATTATAGTGATCAATGTGATCTTCTACATCATGGATAAGGGGTACGCCAATAGGATGACCCCTTTAGCCAACCACATCACCCACCCGGACCAGTCGGCTTTCATTCAGGGTCGGTGCATCCTTGATGGAGTCCTCATTTTTCACGAGGTGCTCCACGAGGTCCGCACTAAGCACCTGAAGGCCGTATTCCTAAAGATCGACTTCCATAAGGCATATGACATCGTCAGTTGGCCTTTCCTCCGGGAAGTATTGGTTAGGAAAGGCTTCGACGACCGCTCGGTCACGCGAGTCATGCAGCTGGTGTCCTCGGACCAAACTGCCATTAACATCAATGGCGAGATTGGCCCATATTTCCCCACCTTATGTGGGGTTAGGTAGGGCGACCCATTTCCCCCTTTCCTTTTCAACATGGTTGTCGACGCTCTGGCGGCCATTCTTGACAAGGCAAAGGCGGCGGGTCACCTTCGGGGCATCGTCCCCCACCTTATGGATAGTAATATGGAGTCTCTCTGCTCCAATACGCCGATGACACCATTATTATGTGTTGTGAAATGTAGTAATTTCAAAAAAATCCTACGATCACGCAAGATCTATCTCTAGCTGATGCATAGCAACGAGAGGGGAGAGTGTTGTCTACGTACCCTCATAGACCGAAAGCGGAAGAGTTATGACAACACGTTTGATGTAGTCGTACATCTTCACGATTCGACTAATCCTAGCACCGAAGGTACGACACCTCCGCGATCTGCACACGTTCAGCTCAGTAATGTCCCACAAACTCTAGATCCAGCTGAGGTCGAGGGAGAGTTTCGTCAGCACGACGGCGTGGTGACGGTGATGATGAAGTTATCGGCGCAGGGCTTCACCTAAGCACTACGACGATATGACCAAGGTGTGTAACCGTGGAGGGGGGCACCGCACACAGCTAAAAAAAATCTCAACTTGTGTGTGTATGGGGTGCCCCCTTCCCCGTATATAAAGGAGGGGAGGAGGAGACCGACAGCCAACAAGGGGCGCGCCAAGGGGGAGGACTCCTACTCCCAGTAGGAGTAGGTCTCCCACCATTCCTAGTCCAAGAAGGAGAAGGGAAAGAGGAGAGGAGAGAAGGAAGGAGAGGGGTGCGCCCCCCTTCCCTTGTCCAATTCAGACTGGGCAAGGGGGAGGGGGCGCGCCACCTCTGGCCGGCCCTCTCTCTTCTCCACTAAGGCCCACTAAGGCCCATTAATCCCCCGGGGTGTTCCGGTAACCCTCCGGTACTCCGGTTTTATCTGAAACTTCTCCAAAACACTTCTAGTGTCCGAATATAGTCGTCCAATATATCAATCTCTATGTATATACCATTTCGAGACTCCTCGTCATGTCCATGATCACATCTGGGACTCCGAACAATCTTTGGTACATCATATCACATAAACTCATAATACGAATCGTCATCGAACGTTAAGCGTGCGGACCCTACGGGTTCGATGACTATGTAGACATGACCGAGACATGTCTCCGGTCAATAACCAATAGCAGAATCTGGATGCTCATATTGGTTCCTACATATTCTTCGAAGATCTTTATCGGTCAAACCGCATAACAACATACGTTGTTCCCTTTGTCATCGGTATGTTACTTGCTCGAGATTCGATCGTCGGTATCATCATACCTAGTTCAATCTTGTTATCGGCAAGTCTCTTTACTCATTCCGTAATGCTTCATCCTGCAACTAACTCATTAGTCACATTGCTTGCAAGGCTTATAGTGATGAGCATTACCGCGAGGGCCCAGAGATACGTCTCCGATATACGGAGTGACAAATCCTAATCTCGATATATGCCAACCCAACAAACACCTTCGGAGACACCTATAGAGCACCATTATACTCACCCTTTTACGTTGTGACGTTTGGTAGCACACCAAGTGTTCCTCCGGTATTCGGGAGTTGCATAATCTCATAGTCTAAGGAACTTGTATAGGTCATGAGGAAAGCAGTAGCAATGAAACTGACATGATCATAATGCTAAGGTAACGGATGGGTCATGTCCATCACATCATTCTCCTAATGATGTGATCCCGTTCATCAAATGACAACACATGTCTATGGTTAGGAAACATAACCATCTTTGATTAACGAGCTAGTCAAGTAGAGGCATACTAGGGACTATAAGTTTTGTCTATGTATTCACACATGTACTAAGTTTCCGGTTAATACAATTCTAGCATGAATAATAAACATTTATCATGAATTAAGGAAATAAATAATAACTTTATTATTGCCTCTAGGGCATATTTCCTTCAGTATCCCACTTGCACTAGAGTCAATAATCTAGTTCACATCACCATGTGATTTAACACCAGTATTCACATTTGTATCACTACAAAAAAAGACACATCCGTGACATTTTGGGTCGAACGAAACTTTTTTCTGTCATACATATGACACTTCCATGATGATAATTGTGACAAAACCCGGTATCATCATAGATGTGGTGGGCTCCTACTTCTATGACAGAAATTCATGACAGAAAATGGGCTTTTCATCCTGGGCGTGCCGGAGATGCAGCTGCAAGACATTCTTTGAGCTGTCCATGACGGAAGAAACCGTGGTAGAAGCTTGGGCGAGGAAAATTTCGGGGAGTTCCCGGTTACGGTGGGCGGTCGGGGGCCGAGCGATGCGTGTTTCTCTCATACACGTACGCCCATGTGTGCGAGGCGTTGGCTCTAAATGAACCCGAGCGAGGCGTTGGGCTCTAACTGAACCCGAGCGATTGCACTGCAGGCTACGCGTTACTGAACCCGAGCGATCGATCAATGGCTGCTAACTGAACCCGATCGAGCGATTCCTTTGCTACTGCTGCTAACTGAAGCCGATCGATGCCGCCTC
>NC_041391.1:432284842-432298845 GCF_002162155.2 Triticum dicoccoides | reverse complement strand
GGTTGTATGAACAGTGAGCGGTGGCGTTGCCTCTGGATGAACAGGACCCCGTGGTGTGAAGGGCTGGATGAATAGGATGACCCCGTGAAGGGCTGGATGAACAGTAGACGATGGAGGGGTGCCCGTGGAGGGGTGGTTGAACAGTAGCCGGTGGAGTTGTGCACGGTGGAGGCTGGATGACCAGGAGCCCGCGGAGACTGGAGGAGGTCGACGGTAGCCCATGGAGGCTGGAGGAGGTCGACGATGGAGATGAACAGTATCCTGTGGAGTCCCGTTTTGTGGTACGCCACACCCCTCTCGATGAACAGGACCCCCGTTTCGACCATAGCGCTCCAACACAAGTCCGTTTCGTCCGTTTTGCGGTACGCCACACCCCTCCCGATCAACAGGACCCCTGTTTCGACCGTAGGAGGTCCGTTTCCTCCGTTTTACGGTACGCCAGACCCCTCCCGATGAACAGGATCCCGTTTAGAACATGGCCGGTCGAACACAAGGCCGTTTCCTCCGTTCTGCGGTACGCCAGGCTTCATTTCCATCGCCTGTTCCATCCAAGCCCTCTCGATGAATACGACAACGCATTCCGTTCCGACCCAGCCGGTTGGCTCCCGCGCGTTCCGTTGCCTCCCGAAGAAGACGATGCATTCCGTTGCCTCCCCATGAACACGACGCATTCTGTTGCCTCCCCATGAACACGACGATGACGCTGTTTCTCCATTCCGACCCAGGCATGTACACGAGCCCTGACCGTACGTATGCACGATTAGGCGTTCGAGACCCCGCCCATATGTACGTATGTGGCCTTATTTTCTTTCTTGCACCCTGGCCGTTGTACGTACGTGTACATGCTACGTGCGCGCCTCTACAACGACACATGCACGCCTCTACAACGACCAGTATGTACGTACACGTTCACGACCAGAATGACAACGCTACATACGCTTCGACCAGGTGGGTCCCGACTGTTAGGCACTTCCTTGCCTGCGAAGATGTAGCTGGTGGGTCCCAGCAGTCAGGGGGTGAATCATTTTTTTTGCCCGAACGCACTTCCTTGCATGCGAAGATGTAGCTGGTGGGTCCCAGCTGTCAGGGTGAAATGTTTTTTCGCGAAATACGATGGCCCGTCCGGTGGGTCCCTGCTGCCAGGTGGAGGAATAATTATTTTGCGCGTAATAAGGAGGCACTTCCTTGCTGCGGCCATGGACCCAGCTGTCAGCCTCTCCACGTACAGTCCACGTCCGATGGAAGTCGTTCCTTGACCATGTTGACCACGCCGCGCCGAGAGCAGTAGGGCGGTGGACGATGGCAAAGCCTAGGAAGGGGACGACGCGGAGCTGGGGAAGACGCGGCAGAGGATGCCTACGGGTAGAGGAGTACGAGGGTTCACTGGTTCGCTGCGGTGTGAGGCTGCCGTCGCCGCAGAATAACAGGGGGTGTGGGTGAGTAGAGGGATGGCCTGGTCAGCGGTGGGAATAGTAGGGGGCGGTGAGGCCTCTGCGGCAGCACAGCCGACCACGGGAAGCAGGAGCAGGCGGCACGGCCGGCGCTGCTTTGGGCGGCTGGAGCAAGAAGACCAAAGGTTGAAGAAGCACTACGGCCGTTGGATGGACATCGTACGGTCACTGGAGCTAGAATCGTTCATATTGACTAAGTTGACAAAGCCCTCCATCCCCGTCAACTTAGTAGGCCCACAAGTCAGCCTCCCACCAAGGTGGATCCCAGCTAGCAGGGGGAGTATTCATTTTTTTTGTGCGTAATAAGGAGGCACTTCCGGTGGGTCCGAGCTGATATCGGGGGGAACGTTTTTTTCGCGAAATACGGTGGCCCGTCTAGTGGGTCCCAGCAGTCAGGGGGAAATGTTTTTTTCGCGAAATAAGGTGGCCCATCCGGTGGGTCCCTGTTGTTAGGTGGAGGAATAATTATTTTGCGCGTAATAAGGAGGCACTTCCTTGCGGCCGTCGTGGACCCAGCTGTCAGCCTCTCCACGTACAGTACTCTTCCGATGGAAGTCGGTCGTTGACCATGTTGACCACGCCGTGTCGAGAGTACCAGGGCGGTGGACGACGGGGAGGCCTAGGAAGGGGACGATGCGGAGCCGGGTAAGACGCAGCAGTGGAAGCCCGCGCGGAGAGGAGTACGAGGGTTCACTGGTTCGGCTGCGGTGTGAGGCTACCGTCGCCGCAGAATAACAGGGGGTGTGGATGAGTGGAGGGATGGCCTGGCCAGCGGTGAGGCCTCCGCGGTAGCACAACCGGCCACGGGAGGCAGGAGCAGGCGGCACGACCGGCGCTTCTTTGGGCGGCTGGAGCAAGAAGACTAGAGGTTGAATAAGCACTACGGCCGTTGGATGGACATCGTACGATCACTGAAGCTAGAATCGTTTATATTGAATAAGTTGACAAAGCCCTTGGTATGCGCCAACTTAGTAGGCCCACAGGCCAGCCTCCGAAACGGTGTGCCCCAGATGTCAGGGGGAGGAATCATTTTTTGGGAGGCCGAAGCTAAGAATATCTGAGATTGAAGAAAAAGCACGACATCTGTTGGATAGACATTCAATGGCCACTGCTGCTAGAACCGTGTGTTGACTATAATAAGTTGACAAAGCCTTGCATATGCGCCAACTTATTTTTTTAGGGGACGCGTCAACTTAGTAGGCCCACAAGTGTGTGGCAGAGAACTTATAGCCCATTTGCGATTTGTAAGAATGTACAACCCATTTTTGAATTCTAATGGAATTTACTATAGCCCATATATAGTTTGTTAAAAATACAGCTCATTTTCTAGCTAGGACAACGATTAATAATTTCAACCAACCGTTGAAGACAGAATTCAATAAAATTTCCCACATATTGATGGGATCCAAAATATTTTTATCCCGAAATTTCTAGTCAAATTAAATATAAATTTGTATTACGTAAAAATCCAACGAAACATTGCGCGCGCAAGAATGAAAATTTAAGATTTTCAAAATCCATAAATAATATTTTATAAACTAATTTCGTGTTTGGTGCATTTTTTATAGTTACTGGCCAGTTTTTGTAATTACATCCTGTTTATTATTTTATAAAGCCCATTTTCCTATTAAGCCTAATGCATCCCTCCTAAGAAAGATTTGCAGCCCAGCGGGGCGGAGAATAACAAGTTGACCTTGCCTGGGTATTCCTCAAAAAAACGTATAGCCGGGCTAGCCATTTTCATCTTGAAAAAAATAGTATCTGGGTTGGATATCTGGCCTGGGCTAGACGGGCCACAGCCCGCCCAGTTAATACCCTGCTCTCCTCTGAACAACAATGAAATCATCGCCAAGTAAAACTCTGCAATGCTCATGCCTCAAAAACACAAATATTGCTCGAGCTTCTTGGTCCCAGCTGTCGGCCGCACCTTGTGCAATTCTCTCGTTTATATTGACTACATAGGTTGACAATGGTGTGGGACCGTGATGTCAGGAAACCAGGAGGAAGCAAAAAAAATATAGTTGCACATAATAAGGAGGCACTTGCGTACATACGGCTATGGCCCTAGTGGGTCCCTAGTGTCATCCAGTCAAAATAAAGTCATCTCCTGAATCCTCATGTTCGTTGACAATGTTAACAATGCTCGGCGCCACGGCGAGCGCAACAACTCGAAGGACGACGGAGCCCTATGGATGGTCTGATACAGTGCCCGCTGCTCATTCAGGAAGCCAGGATCATCGGACACCTATGAGCACCTTCGAGAAACTGAGACGGCATGAAACAGTAAGGCAGCGCTTGGGAGCTCTGGTTTATTTCAAACCTGTATTAACATACAAGTGTAATTTACTCGTCATCGGAAACAACGTGAAAATACAGGCGTAATGAAACCGAGCGCCTGAGGTCTGTAAGTAAAATCGGCGGGTTACGCGTGTAATTTGAGAGACCAATGTATATTTTACGAGCACTGCTATATGGACGACATTACCAGACGATACATGCACGACGTGCGTATCATGCCATCCATGGGCAAGGTTGAAACAGCAGCTAACGGGTGGATTAGCAATTGTCCGAGTGTCGTTCAGCGTTTTATGGTGTGTGAAGTACTTCCGATATTTTACTAGTCGAAATCGACCAACCAAGCACTTCGCCCGAGACCATCTGCTTTTATTTACAAGCGTCAGTTTTACAAGCGGTTTTGGTTGGAAAACGATGATCCAATCACGGCCTAATATCATGAGTTGGTCAGAAGATCATATGGTTTCATGTCTAACCTACCCGACTTGTCGTATAGGCTACGAATGAAACATAAGACGATGAACTTCTTAAGCACGGAAACAACAGAAGAGGATGATCTTCTTAACAAGCAAATCACTGGCATTAGATCGACATGCAAAACAATACAAAGCATTATTCTCAGGAGGCTCGGTGAACAGCTCGTGATGCCACATGCCACAACATTCCAAGCTCAACTTTGCAATCAAACACAAGGCCTGGCATTACATAGACAATATTCAGAACAAACTCTTAACACAGGAATATCTCCACAGAGTAACTATTTACTTCTAAACTGAACACATGAATAGGAAAAAAACAATCGTCGCTGCTCAGAGCAAGGGCGTCCCACTCAAAAATATCAAATGGATGTCTTCTGGCTAACATCAATGAGCAAATTTTGACAAGGTTTTTCAATTCCAATATATTAAACTAACGTCTTCTTGCTAACATCAATGATTAAACTTTGACAAGCTTTTCCCATTCAAAATATGTAATGCCTATGATCGTGGAGTCCTGTCGTAGCTTCTTGTACTTGTTTGGGCACTTTTTGCCTAGTGCACCTCCACGTGTTGTTAAATTGCCAATGCTCTCTGCAGACTAGTCATGTCACCAGCGTCTAATAATACTCTATAAAGCTTCTCGGTCATTCCTTCTGTAATATAGCGCAAACAATGACTGCTTCTTTCTGCAAAGTGGAACGACCAACTGGACCCAGTAATGCAGCAGTTTGCCTTGGACACATTGGCTCCTTTTGTGCAGTTCAACTAAAATCGAAGTCGGTATAAAACCGAGCTTTAATTTTGATATCCCTGTAAGCAACAATAGGTAAAAGGAAAACAATTACTGAGAAATAACGGTTGATAGCTTGTACTCCCAAAAGAAAAGCATCTACTAATCTACTTTATCTTAATGGGAAACAAAGTAGGAGAGTAGCAATTCTCCATCAGTGTGATTCATTCATATTGACTGGGACATTATCTTAACAATGTCTTGTTTCAACATGTATAAAGAACGACAAAGCAGAAAAGTACCATTCCTAAAACAATGCAGCTAATTCATTTTAATAGAGACATTATCTTAACAATACCTTGGTTAAACATGTAGAAAGAACTACAAAGCGGGATAGTACCATTCCTAACAAGTATTGCAGTTTTGAACTAAGATTCAGTAGTTAATTAATTCTGAGAGTGGCATTGCTTAATTTTACCAGCAACATTAGATTAACGAAAAGCATAAACAGTTCCAGGGGAGAGTGGGCGCAACAACTATATGTGCTTCCATCTACTTATAAAGGGGGTGATGCAGAGTTTGTGGTAACAAAGCAACAAGCATCATGTCTGGGTTGGTCCCATTTTTGTTCACTACTTAATGGGAAAAGACAACAATACAATAGCTTCAATTCAACATTTATTTAAAACAGTACTAATACAAGTAGCACAACATCTCAAAGCACACTGCACAATCATGTGGATGAAGGCCTGTACTGACCTTTCATGAGAAGACCAGGATAAATTATGAATCTGCCAACACGAATAGGAAATCCAATCTCGTTTTCTGCAGTTGCACTGAAATCAAGCAAAGTGTTTCGCGTAGCGAAGCAAAATGTCGCAATAGCAACAAGTTGAATAGATATACCTGTTTAAACAGAGGCAAAAAAGAATCAATTACTGACTAATAAAGGAGGATGAAACATGCGGCCACAAAAATGGTAATCCCGCCAATCCCTAACAAGTGTTGCAGTTTTGAAATGAGATTCATTAGTTAATTCTGAGAGTGGCATCAATTATTGGCTTATAAAGGGGGTGACGCTGAATTTGTTGTAACAAAGTAACAAGCATCATGTCTGGGTTGGTCCCATTTTTGTTCACTACTTAATGGGAAAAGATAGCAATACAATAGCTTCAATTCAACATTTATTTAAAGCAGTACCAAAACAAGTAGCACAACATCTCAAAGCACACTGCACATAATGCGGATGAGACCGAGATTTGAAACAACTCGCCACGAAGACTGGAAACAAATCTCGATCTCCTTTTGTGCAGTTCCACCAAAATTAAGCAAAGTCACCGGTGTGACATTCAAGTTGAACTGCACAAAACACTCTTAAAACATAAGTGTTTCGAGTAGCGAAGCAAAATGTCGCAATAGCAACAAGTTGAATCGATACCCCTGTTTTAACAGAGGCAAAAAGGAAACAATTACTTGCCAATAAAGGAGGATGAAACAAACGGTGACAGAAAGAAGCATCTAACTTATCTTGGATGGAAAACAAAGTAGGATAGTAGCATTTCTAAAACGGTTGCATTGATTCGTATTAACAGAGACATTCTCTTGAAACAACATTCGTTAAAAAATGTAATTTACTTTTAACAGTGGCATTGCTTCAATTTTTCGACGGCATTCTTAGATTAACAACAGCAAAATAGTTGTATGGGACATGCCAGCATCATGTGCGTCCACACGTATAAATGGGTGGTGCAAAGTATGTAGCCAAGCAGCATATATGCGTTGGTCCCATATTTGTTCTCTTTGAACCTTTATCCTATGTGAGGGCAGCAAATCTAGTCCTCCACAAACTACCCGACCCCCCAGTTTCTTTCCCTTTTCAACAAAGAGATCGGTTCCTTACACATGTGTGTACTGGGTTACCCCCTTTTTCCCTTTTCGACCAACAAAGCGGCTGGATAGACAGTCTATACTACTTTCCGTCCCTCCTTACTCATTGAACCACGTCCTAGATTCTTGCTCCAGCCCACCGCACCCTTCTTTCCTTTTTGAACCAAGACCTAGATTCGACTACAGATCAAAAAAGATCCACATGCAACTAGAGCAACGACGGTTTCAAAGAAACTTATACCTTAGGGTCGTCGGGATGTGGCAAGGCGTGCGGCGGGAGGCTGGATCTGCCGACACTACGTACGGCAGCAAGGAAGAAGGGGTCGGTGGCCCTCCCACACAGGCGCTGGGTGAAAGAGAACAGCACAGACGACAGTGGATTGCCTCCCTCGCCGAAGGCGATAGAGTGAACGCTGCACCTCCTCCCCTTCCCGGTGCGACGGGATACGGACGCCTCCTTCACCAGCTATGAGGGGGGAGAGAGAGACAAGAGGCTAACGCAGTCTTGTTTAGATCTGGTGAAGAGAGGGTGAGAGACTGTGAATATAGCAAACCCTAGCAAATGAACACTGAGCCTCCAGCGTGTATACATATATGTAGTGCGGCGAGAGTGTGGAGAGTGCAAACCCTAGCGAACAAGCGCTGAGGCTCCAGCTTATATATATACTACTGTAGTACGGACTGAGCTCCAGTGCCTTCACTGCACCTGCTTTTGGCTGTATGACAGGTGAGCCAGACACATTTTGGGCCCACCTATCATAAACCCAAAGGCAGGTGCACTAAGTCAATGAAGTTGCGTCCATATAGTACTCTTGTGGAGTGGTTTTCTTATTCTCTCCATAACAATCATTTTAAATTCTATAAGTACGAAACAGAACTCTTTATTTAACGTACAGTGAAGAAAACTACTACTACTTCCAACGAACTAACGATCCACGCCCACGCGTCCTGGTCGCACTTCCTGTCCTTCACGTGCGGTACACTACCCTCCCTTAAGTGAACAACCACACATGCGCCAAATATCGGAAACATGTGAGAGTGTGTACAAATAAAGAATTTTAATTTCAATTATCAGAAAGGTTTGAGAGTATTACAAAGTTTGACTTCGGTCAAATCTAATATGCGGAGTAAATAAAAATGGAGGGCTACTACGTCCATCCGGGTTTTTAGTCCACACCATTTTTTAAATCAAAGTTAATAGCTGGACAAATAAAATTACAGGGGAGCTGGAGACAAAGTTGTGAGAAGGCTTAGAAATAAATACAAAACTTATGCTCTTAGTACCAACGTCGATCCTTCTTTGAGGAAACATTTGGTTCATAGCCAATTGTGTGATAAAATTGCACCAACGTGAAAGACGAATGCGTCTCCAACGCAACCAAGGTGAACTGACGAAGGATATCATCTTTGTGCGTAACAAGCAAAGAGCATTGATGGAAGACAACTTGTTTTTAATTGAAAATCGATCAGCCTCACCAGCTGACGCAACCATGAGGCGCAACCATGAGTATCGATAGGTCATCGTGGTGATGCATCATCCATTTGGCATAAAGTTTGGGTGAGGCACTGTAACGCCCCGGATTCATTGCGCCAGGTGTCTGCCAGTTATTCGCCATCGTTGCCATGTCTTTTGCTTGCGTGTTGCATTTTATCATGTCATCATGTGCATCTCATTTTGCATACGTGTTCGTCTCATGCATCCGAGCATTTTCCCCGTTGTCCGTTTTGCAATCCGGCACTCCTATGTCACCCGACGCCCCCTTATGCCTCTTTTCATGTGCGGGTATTTAACATTCTTGGAATGGCCCGAGGTTTGCCAAGCGACCTTGGTATAGCACCGGTAGACCGTCTGTCAAGTTTTGTGCCATTTGGAGGTCGTTTGATACTCCAACGGTTAACCGGATAACCGAAAAAGCCCCTTTCGTCTTGCAGCCCAACACCCCTCCAAAGTGGCCCAAAACCCAGCAAACTCCCCTCCATGCTCTTGGTCATTCGATCACGATCGTGTGGGCGAAAACCGCTACTCATTTGGACTCTCCTAGCTCCCAGAATCTATAAATATGTCCTCCCCGTCCAAATTCGCGGATGACTTCCACCCTAACCCTAGCAGTCTTCCTCCTCGCGCCGCCGGACACGTCCGTCCGCGCCGGACATGTCTGCCGGCCACATCCCTCCATCCAATGGCGTCGCGCCACGTCACCTTCCCCGCCGCCGCAGCCAACCGGCGCCCTTCACGTCACCAGGGCCGCGCCCCTCTCTCCTCCCCGCGCCGCCGCGGCCCTGCGGGCCCACGGCCGGCCCGTCCGCGCCCCGTGACCGGGCCCGTTCGCCCCGCCGCCGCTAGCCCGAGCTCCTCCAGCTCCTGGATCGGGCTCTGCCCGATCTTCCTCCGTCGCCGCACCCTAGCTTCGCCGCCGCCCATCGCCGTCGCCTCGCGGGACTGCTCCGCCGCCGCCGCCGTCCTCAGGTCACGCCGCCCCCATGCCATCTCGTTTCCCTTGCTCTCTCTCTCATCCCGAGCTCCCTCTCTCTCCTTCCCCGCAGGTCCCTTTCGCCCTTGGAGCTCCGCCCGTTGCCGGCTGGCCTCGCCGTCGCCGGGAACGGAGCCGCCGCGTCCAGATCCGCTTGGATCCGGCCGGAGACGCCGCCCCCATGGCCTCCTCCGCCCTTGTCGGCCCGTGCCGGAGCCAGCCGCGGCCGTCCTGGTCAGAGGTCGAGCGAAGGAGTCGCTCGACCCAACCGTCCGCTCGCGCCCTCCCGAATGGGCCGGCCTCGTCCGCAGCAAAGTCCAGCCGCACCACCGTCCTGGGCCGAGCCCAATGGTGAGAGCCCGCCTAAATCCTGCCCGGAGCACACCCTAGTAATCTAGCGCCCGTCCTGTTTTTTTCAGTAAAATGACTAAGTCCCTGACATTATCATGCCATATTCATCACATCGTATCTCCATGCATATTGCTCCGTTTTGTGCGCATAATATGTCAAATTGTTCGGCTCGACGAGTACTTCATTTCATTTTATTGCATCATGTTCATTTGAGCTCATCTTGATGCCTGACTCATCGTTGCAAGAGTGCTTCATGATGTTGTCTGCTGTCTGTTAACAGAACTTGCTCATTTGTCATTTTTGCCATGATTGATGTGTGCATCCTATGAGGTTGATGTCTACATGTGTTTTTAACTATGCCATGCCATCTTTACAGGGGTATATGCCATGTATTTTTGTGATCTCTTTGGTGACTAGCACAAGCATGCAAACTAGGCTTCGTAATGTTGCTAATTTTAGTCCCTGTTCTGCTGTTATTTTGATGCCATGTAAACATGATGCTACAGAGTTATCCGTGCATATTTTGAGATACTTCAGTAAGGATGTTTTGAACATTTGGTTTTTATCTAGCCATTCATTCCCATGCTTGCAATTATGGAGTAGTCTAGCATGTTATTTTCGTGCTCTACTTTTGCTGCAAATGTTTCCTGGCAGATTGTTTACATGTTATTCAATTTTGCCAAGGTTGTTGTAGTTGATCCTTGCACCCTATGAACTTGTTCTTGCCTTGGTTTGTTTCATAAACATGTCTTCTTGCTGATGCTATGCTTATCTTGTCATGCAATGACTTGTGGTGAGTGAATCGAGCTTGTTAAGTAGTGTACTTGCTGTTGCTGTTTTGCTAGGCTGAATCTGTTATTTCGTGATGCTATGTAAACCTGCTGCTACAAGTCATTCTATGCATAATCTGGAGATGTTCACTAAGGGTGTTTTGTTCTACATGTCATGCTATATCCATCCATGCCCCTGGTTGCATTTATGGCCTGCTGTAGCTTGTCGGAATTTTGCTCCAAAGTTGCTAAATATTGTTGCTGTCAGCCTGTTAACATTAAGTTCAGTTGTTGCCATATGTTTTGCTAGTGATCCATGCACCCTATGAACTTGCTCTTGTCATGTTTAGCTTCATAAACATGCCTTCTTACTGTTGGTTGCCTTGCCATGCCATGTATTGCTCTATGGTGAGTGGTACAAGCTCATCTACATGCCTACTTATCGTTGTTCCTGCCATGTTTGAATCTGTATTATAACTTGCTATGTTTACATGGGTGCCATCATATCTTCTGATCCTTTTTGGCTCATGGTCAGTAAAGGACTTTTGTTCTATGAGTTTAGTCGTTTCATGACATGCCTTTGTTTGCCATGTTAAGCTCCTGTAACATGTTATTTGATAGCTCTAAACATTGCAACCTGATGTTATTTTCTGCAAAGTCTGAACTATTATTATTTGTAATCTTGCCATGTGTGTTTGAGCATGTTCTAGTAGTTTCTGGAGATAGCTCAGTGTTCATGTTTTGTTATGCTTTACCTGTACATCATGCCCATGTCTTTTGTTTTCATGTTGAGATGCTGTAGCATATTGTTTTGATGCTTGCAATATGCCTAGTTGCTGTTTTGGACAGATTGTTGCTATAACTTGTATAATGTGTGCGTGTTGAACCGTTGCTCCGTTTTGAGTGTGCTCTATATGAAACTTGCTTGATGTTGCATGTAGTTTCATATTATCATGTTGCATCCATGTTTTGATGTGTTTTCTTGTTGTTTGAATGCATTTTGCATCAATGCCATGTTTGACTTGTTTTGCTCATATCTTCTAGGCCGTAGCTCCGAACTAAATGAACTTTATATGTAACTTGACTAGAATCTCATGTAGATCATCTTGGTGCATATTAACTTGCTGTTTAACAACTTAAACATAAGGTTTATTCAGATCTGGACCAACTTCGAAATTTGCATATGAGGACTTACCGAAATTGTTATATGTTGTTCCCGGCCTCATTTAAACTTGCCTTGATGTGTTGCTCTTCTACGCATCATCTCTTGCCATGAGTAGCTTCATGTAGTCTTGTCTTGCATCATACTTGGTTGAGCATCATACCTTGTTCTTGTGTGGTGTGTTTACCGTGTTGTGTGCTTCTTCTCGATAGTTCCTGTTTCGTTGCGATCGTGAGGATTCGTTCGTCTACGCTTGGTTCGTCTTCGTGGCTTCATCTTCTTCATGGACTCGTTCTTCTTCCTAGCGGGATTTCAGGCAAGATGACCGCTACCCTGGATCTCACTACTATCATTGCTATGCTAGTTGGTTCGTTCTATCGCTATGATGCGCTACCTATCACCTGTTTATCAAGCCTCCCCAAATTTCCATGAACCTCTAACCTTTGACACCCTTCCTAGCAAACCATTGCTTGGCTATGTTACCGCTTTGCTCAGCCCTCTTATAGCGTTGTTAGTTGCAGGTGAAGTTGAAGATTGCTCCATGACAGACATGTTTATGTTGGGATATCACAATATCTCTTATTTAATTAATGCATCTATATACTTGGTAAAGGGTGGAAGGCTCGGCCTTATGCCTGGTGTTTTGTTTCACTCTTGCCACCCAAGTTTCCGTCATACCGGTGTTATGTTCCCGGATTTTGCGTTCCTTACGCGGTCGGGTGATTTATGGGACCCCCTTGACAGTTCGCTTTGAATAAAACTCCTCCAACAAGGCCCAACATTGGTTTTACCATTTGCCTCACCACCACCTACATTTCCCTTGGGAGTAATTAACCCAAGGGTCATCTTTATTATAGCCCCCCCCGGGCAAGTGCTTGTCTAAGTGTTGGTCCGAACTAGAGCCCTTTGCAGCGCCCCCTCAGGGAAACTTGAGGTCTAGTTTTAGTTGTACGGATTGCTCATCCGGTGCTGCCCTGAGAACGAGATATGTGCAGCTCCTATCGGGATTGTCGGCGCATCGGGCGGTCTTGCTGGTCTTGTTTTACCATTGTCGAAATGTCTTGTAAACCGGGATTCCGAATTTGATCGGGTCTTCCTGGGAGAAGGTATATCCTTCGTTGATCGCGAGAGCTTATCATGGGCTAAGTTAGGACACCCCTGCAGGGTATAATCTTTCGAAAGTCGTGCTTGCGGTTATAGGCATATGGGAATTTGTTAATGCCCGGTTGTAGATAACTTGACACCAGATCCGGATTAAAACGCATCAACCGCGTGTGTAGCCGTGATGGTATCTTTTCGGCGGAGTCCGGGAAGTGAACACAGTTTTGGGTTATGATTGACGTAAGTAGGAGTTCAGGATCACTTCTTGATCATTGCTAGTTGACGACCATTCCGCTTGTTCTCTTCTCGCTCTTATTTGCGTATGTTAGCCACCATGTATGCTTAGTCGCTGCTGCAACCTCACCACTTTACCCTTGTCTTTCCCATTAAGCTTTGCTAGTCTTGATACCCATGGTAATGGGATTGCTAAGTCCTCGTGGCTCACAGATTACTACAACAACAGTTGCAGGTACAGGTTATGCGATGATCATGACGCGAGAGCCATGTTTGCTTGTTTTGGAGTTCTTCTTCTGCTTCTTCTTCGATCAGGGGATAGGTTCCAGGTCGGCATCCTGGGCTAGCAGGGGTGGATGTCGTTTGAGTTTCTGTTTGTGTTCCATCCGTAGTCGGATGATGCTCTTATGTATTGTGATGTTGTATTCGTGTGGCATTGTATGCCTTATGTATGTATCCCCAACTATTATGTAATGTTGATGTAATGATATCCACCTTGCAAAAGCGTTTCAATATGCGGGTCTATCCTTGGTGGGACCTTCGAGTTCCTTTTGGATAGGGTCGCATATTGGGCGTGACAAGTTGGTATCAGAGCCTCGACCGACCCTAGGAGCCCCCTTGATTGATCATGTAGTGTGGCCGTTGTTGAGTCTAGAAGAAAACTGTTTTCGGAGTCTAGTTATATTGGAGAGTAGGAATTCTTTTTACTCCTTAACCCCTTCGTCGCTCTGGTCAGGAATCTTGACATAGGTGTTTTGAATTACTCCTCTTCCCCTACAAATTTTTCCTTAGGATCACGCAGTTGGTTTTCCGGTAGTGGTTCCTCAGCTCTTTTTATCCGGTGCATTTCTCGTCAAGTTGACTCGAGCCTCTTCATCATTGAGTTTAATCCTCAGTTGTTTTCTTTTCCCACCCACCCACCCTCCCTGTTCTTCTTCTCAGAACCGGAGTCCGGTATCGAGTATCCATCCTACTCGTGCGAAGCCTTTGCATTCTTTCAACCGGTGTTTTCTCTTCAAGATATTCGTCGGTTCGCCTTCCAAGTTGTCTTTGTTTTCCCGCCCTCCCACCC
>NC_041391.1:432259081-432284552 GCF_002162155.2 Triticum dicoccoides | reverse complement strand
CAATCTATTTCATTCATGCGTAACCCTTCAGTCTTTCGTCAATTGTTTCAACTGGTGAACTCTCGTCTTGTTTGACATTCATCATCTCCTTTTCTTCTCTGGTGGATTCAATTCAATTTTCGGGAGTGATTATATTCTTTCCCTCAACTCAAGTGTTTTCCCTGCTCTTTCGCCTCTCGCCAGTTTATCCTTCCGGAGTGTTCAAGACATCTCAAAAGATTCGTGTGTGTTCCAATAAATTCGAGGTTGTCACCTCATTCAAATATTTTAATCGTTCTGGTGCATCATCTATCTGTTCAATAACCTTTTCCAACGGTGTTTTCTCATTAGTGGGCCCTAACCCACAGGTCTTTTCAAAGGATCTTACCTGACTCTTCTGATTTCCCGGAGCTATTCTCAAATTCCTATTAAGTGTGACGTAAGAATGGATCCCATCAGTCACATGCCTTCTCCAAGATCTCGTTCAAATTCTTTCCATTGTTGGCTCAACCTCTTCGTTTTTCATTCTCCCGAAGTATCTCAGTAATTTTGGGGGTGTTTCTCGTCGTCATTTGAAGACCGAAGAAGAATTTTCCCTCTAAATCTTGCCCGTTCTCTCGAAGATTCGTGGTTCTAGCTTCTTGTTATCCTCGAGAATTATTTCAGTTTGTCAGATATTCTCTCTTAACCATCCGGAGTATGTCAGAAGTTATTTTTCCGTTTCTTTCACCGACGGCCATCATTTCAGCTACCGTTATCGAAATATCCCGGTGCTTCGCTCAAATGTTCTTTAATCATCTTGTTTCTTTTATCTCTTTGTTCTTTTGCATCTAAATCCCCTCTAACATATTTGTTCCTTCTAATTCTTCCCGGTGATTCATTCTCGTTCGTCAGTCATTTTCGAATTCTTACGGTGGTTCGTTCAAGATTCTTTTTCCTTGATTATCATTTTTATTCATTCGTTCTTTTCAATCCTACCGGTGGTTCATGAAGACCTTCTCAAGTTTGCGACATGTCACTTCTCAATCCTTTTCAAGAAGAATAAGTAGTATGCGAAATCCATTGCTAGTCATCAATTTAATTTGATGAGGATAAGGATAACATAAATCTTATTCTTATTTCATCCAAGTGAGAAATCCCTTCCTTCGGAGTTTGTTCTTAATGAATAAATTCTAGTTCCAAGTGTTTTCATGTTTTCTTTTCCGGAGTTCAAATTCCCTAGGCTATTTCGTCGGAACCTCCATCTAAATCACCGCAAGCGTTAATCTTATTCTTTCACCCTTCATTATATCTCATCATCCTTTTGTCACCGGAGTTCTTCATGGTGGATCTTCATGATTTAATTCATTCTTCAAGTGTTCATTAAGATTCTTGTCGGTGGAGTTCAAGTATCTTTTCTTCTTGCGTCTCGAAGTGCAATTAATCCTCTGTATTCTATTGAAGTGGAGTTTTGCATTTCTTCGTTATTCCCAGATATTCAAGCATTTTCTTGTGGCATAATTTCACCTCAAGTTTTGAGTTGTTTTGATAAGTCCACATCAAGCTTATTCTTTTCGTTGTTGATTTTTTCTCAACAACTCCATTTAATCCTTCCTTCTAAGTTCTTTTCACTCCATTCTTTCAATTCTTCTGGAGGTATTGTGTTTCTTATGTCGTCAAGTGTCATTCCATCTTGTGAAGTTCGTGTTCTATTATTTCCTTGTTCAACCGGAGTGCTGCCTAAATTCTTTCAGTCTTATTCGTTTCTTATCTCGTTCTAACCGGAGTGGTTTCATAGTCTATCTGATTCCGTGAGCTTTTGATTCTTGTCATCCTCGTCGCTCCTCTCTTTTTCTCGAGTGCTCTTGATTCTTTGCTTCTTCTCTCGAGTTCTTGTTTCACCTCATCCCCGTTTCCCTTCCGTCTCGGTCCTAAGATCTCGGGACGAGATCTCTTGTTAGTGGAGGAGTATTGTAACGCCCCGGATTCGTTGCGCCAGGTGTCTGCCAGTTATTCGCCATCGTTGCCATGTCTTTTGCTTGCGTGTTGCATTTTATCATGTCATCATGTGCATCTCATTTTGCATACGTGTTCATCTCATGCATCCGAGCATTTTCCCCGTTGTCCGTTTTGCAATCCGGCACTCCTATGTCACCCGACGCCCCCTTTTGCCTCTTTTCATGTGCGGGTATTGAACGTTCTCGGAATGGCCCGGTGTTTGCCAAGCGACCTTGGTATAGCACCGGTAGACCGCCTGTCAAGTTTCGTGCCATTTGGAGGTCGTTTGATACTCCAACGGTTAACCGGATAACCATAAAAGCCCCTTTCGTATTGCAGCCCAACACCCCTCCAAAGTGGCCCAAAACCCAGCAAACTCCCCTCCATGCTCTCGGTCGTTCGATCATGATCGTGTGGGCGAAAACCGCTCCTCATTTGGACTCTCCTAGCTCCCAGAATCTATAAATATGCCCTCCCCGTCCAAATTCGCGGATGACTTCCACCCTAACCCTAGCAGTCTTCCCCCTCGCGCTGCCGGACACGTCCGTCCGCGCCGGACATGTCCGCCGGCCACATCCCTCCATCCAATGGCGTCGCGCCACGTCACCTTCCCCGCCGCCGCAGCCAACTGGCGCCCTCCACGTCACCAGCGCCGCGCCCCTCTCTCCTCCCCGTGCCGCCGCAGCCCTGCGGGCCCACGGCCGGCCTGCCCGCGCCCCACGACCGGGCCCGTTCGCCCCGCCACCGCTAGCCCGAGCTCCTCCAGCTCCTGGATCGGGCTCTGCCTGATCTTCCTCCGTCGCCGCACCCTAGCTTCGCCGCCGCCCATCGCCGTCGCCTCGCCGGACTGCTCCGCCGCCGCCGCCGTCCTCAGGTCACGCCGCCCCCGTGCCATCTCGTTTCCCTTGCTCTCTCTCTCATCCCGAGCTCCCTTTCTCTCCTTCCCCGCAGGTCCCTGTCGCCCTTGGAGCTCCGCCCGTCGCCGGCTGGCCTCGTCGTTGCCAGGAACGGAGCCGCCACGTCCAGATCCGCCCGGATCCGGCCGGAGACGCCGCCCCCATGGCCTCCTCCGCCCTCGCCGGCCCCTGCCGGAGCCAGCCGCCGCCGTCCTGGTCAGAGGTCGAGCGGAGGAGCCACTCGACCCAACCGTCCGCTCGCGCCCTCCCGAGTGGGCCGGCCTCGTCCGCAGCGAAGCCCAGCCGCGCCACCGTCCTGGGCCGAGCCCAATGGTGAGAGCTCGCCTAAATCCTGCCCTGAGCACACCCTAGTAATCTAGCGCCCGTCCTGTTTTTTTCAGTAAAATGACTAAGTCCCTGACATTATCATGCCATATTCATCGCATCGTATCTCCATGCATATTGCTCCGTTTTGTGCGTGTAATATGTCAAATTGTTCGCCTCGACGAGTACTTCATTTCATTTTATTGCATCATGTTCATTTGAGCTCATCTTGATGCCTGACTCATCGTTGCAAGAGTGCTTCATGATGTTGTCTACTGTCTGTTAACAGAACTTGCTCATTTGTCATTTTTGCCATGATTGATGTGTGCATCCTATGAGGTTGATGTCTACATGTGATTTTAACTATGCCATGCCATCTTTACAGGGGTATATGGCATGTATTTTTGTGATCTCTTTGGTGACTAGCACAAGCATGCAAACTAGGCTTCGTAATGTTGCTGATTTTAGTCCCTGTTCTACTGTTATTTTGATGCCATGTAAACATGATGCTACAGAGTTATCCGTGCATATTTTGAGATACTTCAGTAAGGATGTTTTGAACATTTGGTTTTTATCTAGGCATCCATTCCCATGCTTGCAATTATGGAGTAGTCTAGCATGTCATTTTTGTGCTCTACTTTTGCTACAAAATGTTTCCTGGCAGATTGTTTACATGTTATTCAATTTTGCCAAGGTTGTTGTAGTTGATCCTTGCACCCTATGAACTTGTTCTTGCCTTGGTTTGTTTCATAAACATGTCTTCTTTCTGATGCTATGCTTATCTTGTCATGCAATGACTTGTGGTGAGTGAATCGAGCTTGTTAAGTAGTGTACTTGTTGTTGCTGTTTTGCTAGGCTGAATCTGTTATTTCGTGATGCTATGTAAACCTGCTGCTACAAGTCATTCTATGCATAATCTGGAGATGTTCACTAAGGGTGTTTTGTTCTACATGTCATGCTCTATCCATCCATGGCCCTGGTTGCATTTATGGCCTGCTGTAACTTGTCGTAATTTTGCTCCAAAGTTGCTAAATATTGTTGCTGTCAGCCTGTTAACATTAAGTTCAGTTGTTGCCATGTGTTTTGCTAGTGATCCATGCACCCTATGAACTTGCTCTTGTCATGTTTAGCTTCATAAACATGCTTTCTTACTATTGGTTTCCTTTCCATGCCATGTATTGCTCTGTGGTGAGTGGTACAAGCTCATCTACATGCCTACTTATTGTTGTCCCTGCCATGTTTGAATCTGTATTATAACTTGCTATGTTTACATGGGTGCCATCATATCTTCTGATCCTTTTTGGCTCATGGTCAGTAAAGGACTTTTGTTCTATGGGTTTAGTAGTTTCATGTCATGCCTTTGTTTGCCATGTTAAGCTCCTGTAACATGTTGTTTGATAGCTCTAAACATTGCAACCTGATGTTATTTTCTGCAAAGTCTGAACTATTATTATTTGTAATCTTGCCATGTGTGTTTGAGCATGTTCTAGTAGTTTCTGGAGATAGCTCAGTGTTCATGTTTTATTATGCTTTACCTGTACATCATGCCCATGTCTTTTTTTTCATGTTGAGATGTTGTAGCATATTGTTTTGATGCTTGCAATATGCCTAGTTGTTGTTTTGGACAGATTGTTGCTATAACTTGTATAATGTGTGCGTGTTGAACCGTTGCTCCGTTTTGAGTGTGCTCTATATGAAACTTGCTTGATTTTGCATATAGTTTCATATTATCATGTTGCATCCATGTTTTGAGGTGTTTTCTTGATGTTTGTATGCATTTTGCATCAATGCCATGTTTGATTTGTTTTGCTCATATCTTCTAGGTCGTAGCTCCGAACTAAATGAACTTTATATGAAACTTGACTAGAATCTCGTGTAGATCATCTTGGTGAATATTAACTCAACTTGAACATAAGGTTTATTCAGATCTGGACCAACTTCGAAATTTGCATATGAGGACTTACCGGAATTGTTATATGGTGTTCCTGGCCTCATTTAAACTTGCCTTGATGTGTTGCTCTTGTATGCATCATCTATTGCCATGAGTAGCTTCGTGTAGTCTTGTCTTGCATCATACTTGGTTGAGCATCATACCTTGTTCTTGTGTGGTGTGTTTACCGTGTTGTGTGCTTCTTCTCGATAGTTCCTATTTCGTTGCGATCGTGAGGATTCGTTTGTCTACGCTTGGTTCGTCTTCGTGGCTTCATCTTCTTCATGGACTCGTTCTTCTTCCTAGCGGGATTTCAGGCAAGATGACCGCTACCCTGGATCTCACTACTATCATTGCTATGCTAGTTTCTTCGTTCTATCACTATGATGCGCTACCTATCACCTGTTTATCAAGCCTCCCCAAATTGCCATGAACCTCTAACCTTTGACACCCTTCCTAGCAAACCATTGCTTGGCTATGTTACCGCTTTGCTCAGCCCTCTTATAGCGTTGTTAGTTGCAGGTGAAGTTGAAGATTGCTCCATGACAGACAGGTTTATGTTGGGATATCACAATATCTCTTATTTAATTAATGCATCTATATACTTGGTAAAGGGTGGAAGGCTCGGCCTTATGCCTGGTGTTTTGTTTCACTCTTGCCACCCTAGTTTCCATCATACCGGTGTTATGTTCCCGGATTTTGCGTTCCTTACGCGGTCGGGTGATTTATGGGACCCCCTTAACAGTTCGCTTTGAATAAAACTCCTCCAGCAAGGCCCAACATTGGTTTTACCATTTGCCTCACCACCACCTACATTTCCCTTGGGAGTAATTAACCCAAGGGTCATCTTTATTATAGCCCCCCCCCCCGGGCCAGTGCTTGTCTAAGTGTTGGTCCGAACTAGAGCCCTTTGCAGCGCCCCCTCAGGGAAACTTGAGGTCTGGTTTTAGTTGTACGGATTGCTCATCCGGTGTTGCCCTGAGAACGAGATATGTGCAGCTCCTATCGGGATTGTCGGCGCATCGGGCGGTCTTGCTAGTCTTGTTTTACCATTGTCAAAATGTCTTGTAGACCGGGATTCCAAGTCTGATTGGGTCTTCCTGGGAGAAGGTATATCCTTTGTTGGTCGTGAGAGCTTATCATGGGCTAAGTTGGGAAACCCCTGCAGGGTATAATCTTTCAAAAGCCGTGCCTACGGTTATAGGCAGATGGGAATTTGTTAATGTCCGGTTGTAGATAACTTGACACCAGATCCAAATTAAAACGCATCAACCGCGTGCGTAGCCGTGATGGTCTCTTTTCGGCGGAGTCCGGGAAGTGAACACGGTTTTGGGTTATGATTGACGTAAGTAGGAGTTCAGGATCACTTCTTGATCATTGCTAGTTGACGACCGTTCTGCTTGTTCTCTTCTCGCTCTTATTTGCGTATGTTAGCCACCATATATGCTTAGTCGCTGCTGCAACCTCACCACTTTACCCATGCCTTTCCCATTAAGCTTTGCTAGTCTTGATACCCATGGTAATGGGATTGCTGAGTCCTCGTGGCTCACAGATTACTACAACAACAGTTGCAGGTACAGGTTATGCGATGATCATGACGCGAGAGCGATGTTTGCTTGTTTTGGAGTTCTTCTTCTGCTTCTTCTTCGATTAAGGGTAGGTTCCAGGTCGGCAGCCTGGGCTATCAGGGGTGGATGTCGTTTGAGTTTCTGTTTGTGTTCCATCCGTAGTCGGATGATGCTCTTATGTATTGTGATGTTGTATTCGTGTGGCATTGTATGCCTTATGTATGTATCCCCAACTATTATGTAATGTTGATGTAATGATATCCACCTTGCAAAAGCGTTTCAATATGCGGGTCTATCCTTGGTGGGACCTTCGTGTTCCTTTTGGATAGGGTCGCATATTGGGCGTGACAGGCACCTATGAAGTTCGACAAATCCTCACTGTGGTATGTTTCTTCTCAGTAATCAAGCTCAAGGAAGGAAGAACCACGTGGCAGAGGATAGTGAGGCGGAACAACAATGGCCATCCAATTTTGTGCAGTTCCACTAAAATTGAGGAAGACATGCCCGGGTATGGAGATACGCATCACTGTTTCCAAAAATATAAAAAAGGGTTAGCAACGACATCTCAATTGTTAATAAGAATTAATGAAAAGTACACCAACAAACAGAAGCATCATAATTATCTTGATGGGAACTAAACCAGGATACCCGAGAAAAAAGCATTTCTTCATTTAACTAGTGATAGTACTACCACCATATGGACAATGACCGCACAACCACCATGTACTTTTTGTCAAAACAACATGTATACCTCCACCGAGGCATAAATCAGGACAACTTTTCGAGTGGCATTTCCTCTATAATAGTACTAGTATGTGATGTTGGACTAGCCGATGAACCCTAGCTACTATACATGGGGAGCTGGGGAGTAGTCGCATAGAAGAAAACCCGCACGCAGTGACCTGGGGAGCTGGAGCAGTACAAGAAGTTATACCTCAGGCGGGCGAGATGTCATTTAGGCGGGCAGGCGGGATCTGCCCACACAACGACAGCAAACAAGGGCGCGGAGGATCTTCGTCCGCGCCAGCGTCGGCTCCGAGAGGACGACGCGCATCGGCTTCCTTCACCGCCGAAGGCGACAACGTCAACGCTGCACCTCCTCACCTCCCGCAGCGGACAGGATTTGGCCGGATCTGTGATCACCGGTGAGGAGAGAGATAGAGTGGACACTGTCATATTGTTTTGATATGGAGAGGGTGAGAGAGCGAGATGCGAGAAACTCTATCAAACAAGAGGCTATAATGGAGTAAAAAAAATCTCCATAGATGTGGTTTTAAATAGAATATGCGTATTCCCGGAAAAAAGAAACGAAAACTGGCGGACAATTTTTTAAGGGTCTGTCTAGGACACATCTTGATGTGACATAGTTATGTCACATCTAAGTTGATGTCCACTCTGTTTGTGGTCTATTTTTTTGTCCTAGTTTTTTTTGTTTCTTGTTGCTACATTATATACTTGTAGGAGCTTAGATGTGATATCCTTAAATAACATCTAGATGTGAATTAGACAAACTGATTTTCTATTGTTCCAAGAAAGAAAACTCGATCAAAAACACGCCCCGGCTTCCAGGTCGCGAGAGTCGTCGCGCACACACACATAGACATAGACATGCATATCCGTGTTTACGTAAAATTCCATTTCCATCTCCATCTCCAATCATATTTGTCCAGCTAGCACATTATTTACGTTGTTAATTATACACGCAGCAATATTAACGTACAACATCTCTTGTTTGTGGACGTCCGGACCGCTACCATGGCCGGTCCTGACCAACCCGAACCCTCTTCATCACCCGCGCGTGCTTCCCGCCCGAAACGGTCAGTGCCGCAGTCATGCCCGACCAGAGCGGACGCGACCTCTCACTAGTGTCGGCATTGAAGCGGCGCACCGGCCGAGAGAGCATCGCCCGCGCCGCTTCCGGGTGCGCGCGGCTACTCTGCGTTCAAAGGTCGCAATAGCCACTACAACATGCATGTAAAAATTTCTTGGGAGTCCGTGCTACAGCTAGCTGTCCTCCCCCAACTCGTCAATCTCTTCCAGTAGTGCTAGTACTCCATGGTGTGATCCATCGACAAGCAAGCGGGAAAGTTATCGTATACTCGGTTTGCGGTGAGTGGCATGCCGAGCGGCCGTGTGGGGTCGAGCCGTGGAGGAGGGTGAGACACGAACATGACAGACGTGATTTAAACGTTGGTTTTGCTCGATGGCGCGATCCAACGAAACAAAACGGAAACTTTCCACTCCATTTTCATTCCTATTCCAAGGTTGCCCTGTTACAACATTCCATCAAATACAAAGGAAAACTAACACGCATGCTGATGCATCTCAATGATTCACAGATCATAGCCAATATTTACTTCACAACTAAAGAAAAAAGTTGTGAGAGCGTGTACGAAAGAAAAACTACTGATGGGGTCACTAGGACTTAAACCCTAAACCCTAAACATGATTTAATTTCCTATCCAGGTAGAACCTGACGAAGGAAAGACGGCTGGCACCCTCGGATCATACGATGCTTTTGTGCAGTTCCACTAAAATCGACCTGAGCATCCCTGATGGCAAAGATATTGAAGAAGTGTGATTAGAATAATAGTACTGGCACTAGTTCATGAGACATAAACTCATAACAACTAGAAGCCAGTAGAAGTAGAGAAAGATCGACATGGAGATGGAGCTACGGCAGTGGAGCAAGCTGGCTCCAAAAGGAAGATGGACTACCTGGGACTTCGGGCTGTAGCTAGAAGGGCGGTTGGGACGTGGCATTGGCCCATACCACGGTGACCCCCGATTGGGACGCACCGACTGTGGGTTTTCTCCCTTGCCGATGTCGACCGCGTCTACGCAGAACATTGTTCCCTTCCCCCAGCTGCGGGATCAGGCCCGTCGTTCTATGCTTGTGAAGAGAGCAACCTAAGCAAGTAGGCTTGTAGCTTAGGCTCCTGCTAGTGGTTTTCTTTTTCTCTCCATATCAACCATTTTATATTGCGTATGTGTCATTGAAGAGTGAAATGATGGTTGCTTCTTCTGACTAACTTACTGTGTGATTTGACTGCTCCTTAGTGGCCCCTACACCTACTCCCCCTACGTGTATGCAACAGTCACACGTACACATGGACGCAAAAACGCGTGCGATGCCCTAATGCATGCATGTTCGAGCACACGACGGAACACACACGGTCATGCTCAAGTGCTCAACCTACACATGCATGCACACACATACTCAGTCAGGGTGAGCTAGTGACTTTATAAACACCGAAAAATATATATATTGAGCACAATGAGCGTATTATGAAGTCCACTGACCGTATTTTTACAAATGTACAGTGACAGAAAGTGTATTTATCTCATTTGAAATTAAGCCATATTAACCGGAGAGGAGGCAGTATGGACTAGCATTACTTTGCTGTGTCCCGTCAACTTGCCGAACGAGGAGAAGGTTGCAGGACGGGAGAAGCTTGCGCGCGGTGGCTCGTAGGACAAGGAGAAACTTTTGACTAATGCAAGCTCTCCCTCGCTCAGGTGGTGGACGTGCAATAGTTAATTCGGTATTAGATTGCCAGAAGCATACACTATACTACTAGTGCTATTATTGTTCGACTTCCCGAATAGGCGAACAGCCAAGCGCAAAGTTTAATAGTAGTACTAGTACTACTACTATAGTCTATAGAGATATGTACTATACTAGTACTAGGAACCGGATGGAGGAGCGTCTGCACTCTTATTATGATTTTAAAATGTGATAAAGCAATCTTCAACATATTTGGTTATCTTCGAGGGTTCTCGCATGTGATAATGGAAGTTGATTGCATGGAACACTCGCCACAATTCTCGCTTAATTCTGGCTCACATCATGTTACAAATAGGAGCGCTCGGTAATATTTCCTCTTTTTTTGTTATTCAGCATGTAAACAGGCCAGCAAACCTTGCGGCGCATCTTCGTGCAAACCATGCTTGCTGCACTTTGAATGTGGCCGAGAGCTGGCTTGATGAAGCACCTCGCTTCCTACTTCTTTTTTTGCAGGGTACCTCGCTTCCTAGTGACTAGTGTCTTGGCTGGTCGTCCTAAGATATATGAATAAAGCTCTCTCATTTACCCGCAAAAAAGATTAAGCCATATTAACCGGAAAGGAGGGAGTATGGACTAGCACTACTTTTTGGTGTGTCCCGTCAACTGGCAGAATGAGGAGAAGCTTGCAGGACAAGGTGAAGCTCGCTTATGCCTTTTGACTAATGCAACCTACCCTCAGTGGACATGCATCAGTCCGTTCGGTGTTAGATTGTCAGAGGTATACACTGTAGTACGCAACATGCGAAGTACCATCCTCGACTTCACGAAGAGGTGAAGAGCCAAGCGCAGTAGTACGAGTAGTACTACTACTAAAACGGCATGGTGGAGCGTCTGTACTCTTATTTTTTATCTCTTATAAAGTACACGTTTATTCCGGAGAAGGGCGGAAAATGGAAGCCCAACATGTAATGAATGATATTGATCAACCAACCATGCTCGAATATATCTTGGCCTCCATGCGAGCCCGTCTGTGTGTTCTCGCTCCTCTTCTCTCTCAAGGAACGCCGGGTTGGCTCTTTGATACGTCTCCAACGTATCTATAATTTTTGATTGTTCCATGCTATTATATTACCCCTTTTGGATGTTTATGGGCTTTATTTGACACATTTATATCATTTTTGGGACTAACCTACTAACCGGAGGCCCAGCCCATATTGTTGTTTTCTTGCCTGTTTCAGTATTTCGAAGAAAAGGAATATCAAACGGAGTCCAAACGGAATGAAACCTTCGGCAACGTGATTTTTGGAAAGATTATGATCCAGGAGACTTGGAGTGCAAACCAGGGGAGCATCAAGAGAGCCACAAGACAGGGGGGCTCGCCCACCCCCATGGGCGCTCCCTACCCTCTCGTGGGCCCCTCGAGGCTCCCCCGACCGACTTCTTTTGCCTATATAAGCCTATGTACCCTAAACACATCAAAAATCAAGATAGATCGGGAGTTCCGCCGCCGCAAGCCTCTATAGCCACCAAAAACCTCTCGGGAGCCCGTTTCGGCACCCTGCCGGAGGGGGAACCCATCACCGGTGGCCATCTTCATCATCCCGGCGCTATCCATGACGAGGAGGGAGTAGTTCACCCTCAGGGATGAGGGTATGTACCAGTAGCTATGTGTTTGATCTCTCTCTCTCTCTCGTGTTCTCTCTATGGCATGGTCTTGATGTATCGCGAGCTTCGCTATTATAGTTGGATCTTATGATCTTTCTCCCCCTCTACTCTCTTGTGATGAATTGAGTTTTCTTCTTGAAGTTATATTATCGGATTGAGTCTAAGGATTTGAGAACACTTGATGTATGTCTTGCTGTGTTTATCTGTGGTGACAATGGGATATCACGTGCGACTTGATGTATGTTTTGGTGATCAACTTGCGGGTTCCGCCCATGAACCTATGCATAGGGGTTGGCACACGTTTTTGTCTTGATTCTCCGGTAGAAACTTTGGGGCACTCTTTGAAGTACTTTGTGTTGGTTGAATAGATGAATCTGAGATTGTGTGATGCATATCGTATAATCATGCCCACGGATACTTGAGGTGACAATGGAGTATCTAGGTGGCATTAAGGTTATGGTTGATTTGTGTCTTAAGGTGTTATTCTAGTACGAACTCTTGAATAGATTGATCCGAAAGAATAACTTTGAGGTGGTTTCATACCCTACCATAATCTCTTCGTTTGTTCTCCGCTATTAGTGTCTTTGGAGTGACTCTTTGTTGCATGTTGAGGGATTGTTATACGATATATCTATGTTATTATTGTTGAGAGAACTTGCACTAGTGAAAGTATGAACCCTATGCCTTGTTTCCTACCATTGCAATACCGTTTACGCTCACTTTTATCATTAGTTACCTTGCTGTTTTTATATTTTCATATTACAAAAACCTATATCTACCATCCATATTGCACTTGTATCACCATCTCTTCGTCGAACTAGTGCACCTATACAATTTGCCATTGTATTGGGTGTGTTGGGGACACAAGAGACTCTTTGCTATTTGGTTGCAGGGTTGTTTGAGAGAGACCATCTTCATCCTACGCCTCCTACGGATTGATAAACCTTAGGTCATCCACTTGAGGGAAATTTTCTACTGTCCTACAAACATGTGCACTTGCAGGCCCAACAACATCTACAAGAAGAAGGTTGTGTAGTAGACATCAAGCTCTTTTCTGGCGCCTTTGCCGGGGAGGTGAGTGCTTGAAGGTATATCTTTAGATCTTGCAATCGAATCTTTTTGTTTCTTGTTTTATCACTAGTTTAGTTTATAAAAGAAAACTACAAAAAAATGGAATTGAGTTTGCCTCATACGGTTCATCTTTTTAATATCTTTCGTGAGTATGATGGAAAGGAAAATTGTGCTCAATTGCTAGAAGAAGGATGCATTAAAATGCTTGGTACTAAATCTTTGAATGATGAGCATGATTGCAATGTTTTTAGTATGAACTCTTTGAATATCCATAGTACTAATGATGATTGCACTAGTTATGATGAAAATATCTCTTATAAGCATGTCGATTTTTGTGGAGTAGATTGGGTTTGCAAGTACACACCGAATAGGGAAGATAGATATTGCAAGAGGCATAAGAATTTAGAAACTAAATGGTTGCAAGAAAGGCTAAATGTGAGTGCTGAAAATTTAAATTTCCTTTGCCGTACTTGTGAACTTTGCAATGAACATGGTCATTTACATCTCCGATGCAAATTGTTTCATGATCAAATCGTGTCCAAAAATTATGATGATTTGATCTCCCTTGCTCATTACAATGAACTTAGTTTGCTTTTGGGTTATGAAGAATTGAAACGTTTAATAAAGGACCTTCCAGAATTTGCCCATAAGAAATTCCTTGATATTGATCTAGAGAAGATTTATTTGTATTGTGCGGTGAATTGCATTGAAAATCCTTATATTGCCAATTACCTAAAGAAAAGAAAGCAAATAGAAGATGATGAGAATACTAATGAAAGGGAAGATACTTCCCAATATCCTCCTATTATTTCTTACGATGAATCAGGTAATGAGGAGGAGCTTTCTATTCAACCAATCTCATCAATAAGGAGCTCAAAGAGGAAGGTTGAACCCACACATAATGTGAAGAAGAAAAAGAAAAGAAGGAGCAACAAAGGTAGAAAGGTATCCCTCCCAAATGATGTTGCTCCTACTACTCATTGTGATGATGATAATTGATATACTATTGGTGCTATCCATATTTTTAATGATGTGAGTGATTATGCTTATGATATGAAAGGGCCCAAGCTTGGGGAAGCTGTGTTTGATGAGGATGAAATATTTGAGAATATATTTGCTGAATGTTTGTCCCAAGCTTGGGGATGATATGTTTAATGAAGATGATATTTTTAGCATCCCAAGTTTTGATATGCAAAGTTGTTATGATGATAGCATGCCTCTTACCTATGATGATTATATTGATGAAAGTGGGTTTGGAAGAGTATCAACTTTAGGAAGTAGTGATCCCACTATTTTGAAGGATGTTGAATTTTATTGTGATGAATACGAAAGTGGATTTGGAAGAGTGTCAACTTTATTTAGTGATTCCACTATCTTGGGAGAGATTTCAATCGATTATGGTGAGAACGAAGTTGCTACTTATGATGATTATTGTGATGAAACTTATGCTATAAAAAGTAGTGATGATTATATTTACAAATCTTGTCATGATTATGATTACCCTTTTTCTGAACATTACTCTTTTCACGTGGAAACAATTTTTAGTGTTCAAATCTCTTATGATACTCCCACTATTCCGAATGAGAAGAAATTTGCTTATGTGGAGAGTAGTAAATTTTCTATGCTTGTAGATCATGAAAAGAATGCTTTAGGTGCTGGTTATATTGTTTAATTCATTCATGATTCTACTGAAAATTATTATGAGGGGGAATATATGCTTGTAGGAATTGCAATAATATCAAGTTTCCTCTCTATGTGCTTAAAATTTTGAAGCTATGCTTGTTTTACCTTCCTATGCTAGTTGATTATTGTTCCCATAAGTTTTTTGCTCACAAAATCCCTATGCATAGGAAGTGGGTTATACTTAAATGTGCTAGTCATATGCTTCATGATGCTCCCGTTATGTTTCAATTCTTATCTTGTACGTGAGCATCATTGTCATCATCATGCCTAGCTAGAAAGGCATTAAAGAAAAGCGCTTGTTGGGGGACAACCCAATGTCTATCCATACTGTTTTTGAGTGTCCACATGATTATGCTACTGTAGTAATCATGTTTTATAGCTTTTGTTTCAATAAAGTGCCAATTAAGACCTTTAGGATAGCTTACGGTGATAGTTGTGTTGATCCTGCTGAGAATCAGAAACTTTTGCATCCAGTAAATTAGTGTTGTTAATTCACAGAAAAGTGCTCTTGATCTGATTCTTTTTGCTCTGGATTGGTACACAAATTTCTTAGGACTTCCTAACTTGGTAGGATTTTTGGAGTTCCAAAAGTATATGTTTGATACAGATTACCACAGACTGTTCTGTTTTTGACAGATTCTGTTTTCTATGTGTTGTTTGCTTATTTTGATGAATCTATGAGTAGTATCGGAGGGTATGAACCATAGATAAGTTGGAATACAGTAGATATTACATCAATATAAATTTAGAATGAGTTCATTACAGCACCTAAGTGGTGGTTTTATTTTCTTATACTAACGGAGCTTACAAGTTTTCTGTTGAGTTTTGTGTTGTGGAGTTTTCAAGTTTTGGGTAAAGATTCAATGGACTATGGAATAAAGAGTGGCAAGAGCCTAAGCTTGGGGATGCCCAAGGCACGCCAAAGTAAAATTCAAGGACAACCAAGAGCCTAAGCTTGGGGATGCCCCGGATGGCATCCCCTCCTTTGTCTTCGTTCATCGGTAACTTTTACTTGGAGCTATACTTTTATTCACCACATGATATGTGTTTTGCTTGGAGCGTCATTTTATTTTGTTAGTATTTGCTTGATGTTTGAATACAATACCAAGATCTGAAATTCCTTAATGTTAGAGAGTCTTCACATAGTTGCACAATTATTCGACTACTCATTGATCTTCACTTATACCTTTCGGAGTAGTTTGTCATTTGCTCTAGTGCATCACTTATATCTTTTAGAGCACGGCGGTGGTTATATTTTATAGAAATTTCTAGTCTCTCATGCTTCACTTATATTATTTTGAGAGTCTTTTAGAACAGCATGGTATTTGCTATGGTTACAAAGTTGGTCCTAGAATGATGAGCATCCAAGTTGGGTATAATAAAAACTATCATAGAAAGTGAATTGGATGCTATGATCAATTTAATACTTGATAATTGTTTTGAGATATGGAGGTAGTGATATTAAAGTCATGCTAGTTGAGGTGATTATGAAAAATACTTGTGTTGAGGTTTGTGATTCCCGTAGCATGCACGTATGGTGAACCACTTTGTGATGAAGTTGGAGCACAATTTTATTTATTTATTGTCTTCCTTATGAGTGGCGGTCGGGGACGAGCGATGGTCTTTTCCTACCAATCTATCCCCATAGGAGCATGCACGTAATACTTTGTTTTTGATGACTTGTAGATTTTTGCAATAAGTATATGAGTTCTTTTGACTAATGTTGAGTCAATGGATTATACGCACTTTCACCCTTCCACCATTGCTAGCCTCTCTTGTGTCGTGCAACTTTCGCCAATACCATACACCCACCATATACCTTCCTCAAAACAGCCACCATACCTACCTATTATGGCATTTCCATAGCCATTCCGAGATATATTGCCATGCAACTTTCCACCGTTCCGTTCATATGACACACATTACTTTTGTCATATTGCTTTTTGCATGATCATGTAGTTGACATCGTATTTGTGGCAAGGCCACCTTCATAATTTTCATACATGTCGCTCTTGATTCATTGCATATCCCGGTACACTGCCAAAGGCATTCATATATTGTCATATCTTGTTCTAGCTTTGAGTTGTAATTCTTGAGTTGTAAATCCATAAAAGTGTGATGATCTTCATTATTAGAGCATTGTCCCAGTGAGGAAAGGATGATGGAGACTATGATTCCCCCACAAGTCGGGATGAGACTTCGGACTTTACAAAAAGAAAAGAAAAGAAAAAAAGAAAGGCCAAAGAAAAAAAGGGGGAAAGAAAAAAAAGAGGAGAAAAGAAAAAGAAAAAAATAATAAATAAAATAAGAGAAAAAGACAGAAGGGACAATGCTACTATCTCTTTTTCCACACTTGTGCTTCAAAGTAGCACCGTGATCTTCATGGTAGAGAGTTTCATATGTTGTCACTTTCATATACTAGTGGGAATTTTTCATTATAGAACTTGGCTTGTATATTCCAATGATGGGCTTCCTCAAAATGCCCAAGGTCTTCGTGAGCAAGCAAGTTGGATGCACACCCGCTTAGTTTCTTTTGTTGAGCTTTCATATATTTATAGCTCTAGTGCATCCGTTGCATGGCAATCCCTACTCACTCACATTGACATCTATTAATGGGCATCTCCATAGCCCGTTGATACGCCTAGTTGATGTGAGACTATCTTCTCCTTTTTGTCTTCTTCACAACCACCATTCTATTCCACATATAGTGCTATGTCCATGGCTCACGCTCATGTATTGCGTGAAAGTTGAAAAAGTTTGAGATTACTAAAGTATGAAACAATTGCTTGGCTTGTCATCGGGGTTGTGCATGATTAAATACTTTGTGTGATGAAGATAGAGCAACAGCCAGACTATATGATTTTGTAGGGATAACTTTCTTTGGCCATGTTATTTTGAGAAGATATGATTACTTTGATTAGTATGCTTGAAGTATCACTATTTCTTATGTCAATATGAACTTTTATTTTGAATCATTTGGATCTGAATATTCATGCCCCAATAAAGAAAATTAAATTAAGAATTATGCTAGGTAGCATTCCACATCAAAAATTCTGTTTTTATCAATTACCTACTCGAGGACGAGCAGGAATTAAGCTTGGGGATGCTTGATACGTCTCCAATGTATCTATAATTTTTTATTGTTCCATGCTATTATATTACCCCTTTTGGATGTTTATTGGGTTTATTTTACACATTTATATCATTTTTGGGACTAACCTACTAACCGGAGGCCCAACCCATATTGTTGTTTTATTGCCTGTTTCAGTATTTCGAAGAAAAGGAATATCAAACGGAGTCCAAACGGAATGAAACCTTTGGCAACATGATTTTTGGAAAGATTATGATCCAGGAGACTTAGAGTGCAAGCCAGGAGAGCATCGAGGGAGCCACGAGAAAGGGGGGCACGCCCACCCCCCTAGGCGCGCCCTACCCTCTCATGGGCCCCTCGAGGCTCCACCGACCGAGTTCTTTCGCCTATATAAGCATATGTACCCTAAAACATCGAAAATCAAGATAGATCGGGAGTTCCGCCACCGCGAGCCTCTGTAGCCACTAAAAACCTCTCGGGAGCCTGTTCCCGTGCCCTGTCGGAGGAGGAACCCATCACCGGTGGCCATCTTCATCATCCCGGCTCTATCCATGACGAGGAGGGAGTAGTTCTCCCTCGGAGCTGAGGGTATGTACCAGTAGCTATGTGTTTGATCTCTCTCTCTCTCGTGTTCTATCTATGGCACGATCTTGATGTATCGCGAGCTTTGCTATTATAGTTGGATCTTATGATGTTTCTCCCCCTCTACTCTCTTGTGATGAATTGAGTTTTCTTCTTGAAGTTATCTTATCGGATTGAGTCTTTAAGGATTTGAGAACACTTGATGTATGTCTTGCCGTGTTTACCTGTGGTGACAATGGGATATCACATGCCACTTGATGTATGTTTTGGTGATCAACTTGCGGGTTCCGCCCATGAACCTATGCATAGGGTTTGGCACACATTTTCGTCTTGATTCTCCGGTAGAAACTTTGGGGCACTCTTTGAAGTACTTTGTGTTGGTTGAATAGATGAATCTGAGATTGTGTGATGCTTATCGTATAATCATGCCCACGGATACTTGAGGTGACAATGGAGTATCTAGGTGACGTTAGGATTTTGGTTGATTTGTGTCTTAAGGTGTTATTCTAGTACGAACTCTTGAATAGATTGATCCGAAAGAATAACTTTGAGGTGGTTTCGTACCCTACCATAATCTCTTCGTTTGTTCTCCGCTATTAGTGGCTTTGGAGTGACTCTTTGTTGCATGTTAAGGGATTGTTATACGATCTATCTATGTTATTATTGTTGAGAGAACTTGCACTAGTGAAAGTATGAACCCTATGCCTTGTTTCCTACCATTCCAATACCGTTTATGCTCACTTTTATCATTAGTTACCTTGCTGTTTTTATATTTTCATATTACAAAAACCTATATCTACCATCCATATTGCACTTGTATCACCATCTCTTCGCCGAACTAGTGCACCTATACAATTTGCCATTGTATTGGGTGTGTTGGGGACACAAGAGATTCTTTGCTATTTGGTTACAGGGTTGTTTGAGAGAGACCATCTTCATCCTACGCCTCCTACGGATTGATAAACCTTAGGTCATCCACTTGAGGGAATTTTGCTACTATCCTACAAACCTGTGCACTTGCAAGCCCAACAACGTCTACAAGAAGAAGGTTGTGTAGTAGACATCACTCTTTGTCGTCAATTGAGATCGGTTTGCTCACACTCCTGTCCCACATGTTAGTGATATGCCAAGAGGAGGTGCGTTGACCGACTGGCCATACGCGTACTTGGTTTTGCACCTTCATACTACTCCTCCCTCCGTCACAGTTTATAGGGCGTGCTTCATTATGATGCATTTCTCTCAATGCATTTCCACCACTAGAGAGACTTTAGACGCGTTTGGTTTAATGCTCAATTAATTAGGGCGTGGTAACCGCAATCAAGTCCACAATTTTCTCTCCATGTACTTACTACTACGGAGTGGAGTAAGTGCATGCATGTGTGTACCCGGGGTGGAAGCACTGCATGCATGTGTGTACGCATTATTCCCTCTAGTAATAGACGCTGTGCTATAACTACCAATGCTATTTTTCAGGCCGATCGCTAGTCGCCTTGCTCCCACAGATTTTTTTCTTTTTTCTGAAGCGCGCTCTATAAACAGTGACGGATGGAGTAGTATGAGCGGATTCAAAGATGAGCGTATTGATGGTTGTTTCTTCCGAGCAACTTACAGTGGGAAAGGTGGGGCTTATGATTTGACTGCTCATTACTCACTATTAATGCGGCGCAACGACCGGGTTGAGTCTCCCATGTGGTTGTGCACTACCCCCTCGGTTCTTAAATATACTCCGGAGTATTTGTCTTTCTAGAGATTTCAACGAGTGACTACTCAAATATTTGTCTTTTTAGAGATTCAAATGGACTACTACATACGGATGTATATAGACATATTTTAGAGTGTAGATTCACTCATTTTGCTCCGTATGTAGTCACTTGTTGAAATCTCTAGAAAGACGAATAGAGTATTTAGGAATGGAGGGAGTACACATACGAAGCAAAATGAGTGAATCTACACTCTAAAATATGCCCATTTGAAATTTTTAAAAAGACAAATATTTAGGAACGAAGGAGTATAATTTTGTGCATGGCACATGGACCCGGATGATGAAGAGGCTTCTGGCAATGCTATCAAGCTTCCATCATTTGTTTACATAATTGACGTACTATACAAATAATTTTCTAGCGACATGAAATTGTACAATGGTGTGAGCTTTCAGCTTTTGTTTCGTGTGTCTTGCCATCGATGCTCTTTCGGAAACAATAAAAAACTAACTTCCTTGCTAATGCATGTCAATTATTAGCAGATCAGAGCTAATAATTACATCACAACTGAAGACAGAGTTGTGAGAAGGTGTTAAATTAAAATTGATCCATGCTTTCATTGGCAGCAACGTCCCCCCAGCTCTGTCTAAATCAACAAGGCATGTTGGGAAAAAAGTAGCTGTCTGGAGCATGCAACATTCCGATCATTTTGTGCAGTTCCACTAAAACAGAGCTGAGCGTCCCTGTTCCAAAGATATTAAGTGTGATTACGATAATAGAGGATTGCTGATGAAATAATAAACACACAAATAGAAGCCGGTCACCTTTGCAGTCTCTCTTAAGACTAACTAGTTGGAGAAGATTAGGCTCGGAGTTGGATGAGGACGATAGAGCAAAACCAATCTCCCTTTGTGCAGTCGCACTGAAATGTAGAGATGTTGCCCGTGTGACATTTTAGTACAACTGCACAAAACACTCTTAAGAAAAAAGTGATTTGTGCAGTTCACCAAAAGGTCGCAATAGCAACAAGGTGAAATGGATAGCCTTGTTTGCAAAAAAGAGGTAGAAAGGAAACAATTACTGGCCAATAACAGTTGATGACACATGCAACGACAAAAAATAAGCATATTCCTTGTCCTAAGGGAAGATAACAACACATTTGTGTTTGTCTAAAACGGTATGAGGACGAGATTGCAATATGGAAAGTACGCCGGACGAGCTATGTTTTGGGCAAAGAACTATGGAAGATCCACATGCAGCGACGTGGGAAGACGGGCAGTGGAGCAAGGCCGGAGGGGATACCTGGAGGTCGTCGGGATGTAACTAGGTGAGCGGCGGCGGGCGGAATCGGCGAGCAGGTGGCGTAGGCCCTGTCGCACCGGAGCTTGGTCAGAGAGAACGGCGTGTACCGTAGATTGGGACGTCCTGCCTCGGTGCTGTCGAATGGAGAAACGATGCACTTCCTCCCTTTCCCCCGGCGGACGGAATGCGGCCGGATCAGTGACCAACGGTGAGAGAGAGAGGCCACCGCACTCCCTTTCCCCCGGCGGACGGGATGCATCCGGGTCAGTGACCAATGGTGAGAGAGAGAGACAGGCCACCGCAGCCTTGTGTGAGATACTCCGAAGAGGGACAAACCAGGCAGGCATGCTCCATTGTATATAGTTGAGCGGACTACCTTTTCTCCATAAAAATCGTTTTATATTCTGTGTATGTGCCATTAAGCGCTATAACTTTATTTAAAAATAACACGGCAATGCGTCAAGTCGAACTTTGTTTCGTGCGCGCGTGGTACACGACCTCCCTAGGTAAACAACCGCTACAGGCGTTCAAATTAGCACGTGGGCTGCCATTTCGTAAAGAAATGAGCTTCACCGTGTACCCGTGCGGGTGTGGCTGGGCACGAAGTGTGAGTATGTGCACTGTGCACCTATTCTCTTCTTGTATACGTACACCACCTACGTGGGGCTGTGTGAGAAAGATACAAACCTAGAGAGATATAGTGTGTGGGTTCTTGAGAGTTTTTTTGGGGGGGTCAATCAAAAAATGTAACATATGCAATGTGTGTGAAATAGAGTCCTGGATATAACATATATATAGAGGGGCGATCCACGAGAAGAGAGTGGAGGTATCATCAGCTTGAGGTGTCTATAGGATCGAAGAGAGGGATGATGTGTGTGTGTGTGTGTGCACACACGCGATCGATAAAGAGTGCCATCGAATTTGTGTGTGCACACGTCAAAGATATAGAGTGGCTGGCCTACTGGAATGTGAGAGGGGACATGTGCAGTTTGTCTCTGTGGCATGGATACCTACCTGCAGCGCTCGACTATCGGTGTGTGGTGGGGGAAGAGGGAGGCCCAATTAACTATAGAGGTACAATGGCTAGTATATGTGTGGAGGAGGAGAGAGGCCTACCTCATGTATTAAGGAGATCGATCTGCCTCATGTATTAAGGGAGATCGATCGGCATCCATGCATATGTGCAGGAGAGGAATAAGGTTGGGAGAGAGACAGATCTAGAATGTTGGAGGGGGTGGTAGTGGAGTTGCTTCTAACAAATGGTGGGATAGGCTTGCTAGACAAAGGGAGGGCACGCCCGCAATATCAATAAGAGAGGAGATGGCTGCTTGTTGTCTGTGCACGTGCGTGTGAGAGACGGTCAGGAGGCATGCACGAATGATGAGGGGGACGATATGGTTGTGGTAAGCAGACGTAACTACATAGGAAGATCAATCGCCCTTTGTTAGAGAAAGGAGAGACATAACTTGTGAGGTACGTCGATCGATGGGGGGGATAGTTAAAGTTGATCTAGGTATATGTTGGGAGATCGATCGGTATACATGCATGTGTGTGTTAGAAGCAAATGAGGAACGAGGAGAAGGATAGAAAGAGAGGGATCCATCTAGGAGGTGGTACGAGAGGCATACTATATCGAGGGGGAAGGAGTGTGCGAGTACGAGATCGATGAAAAGAGTGGTGGGAGTGAGGCATGGACGGTGACAAGAGAAGAGGGGAAGCTTGTGTTTGTGCTAGGCATACCTGGCTAGAGAGGCATATCGATCGATGTGTGCCATAAAGAAGGAGCTGGGGGGCCTACACACCGTGGGTGAATGACCTAAAGTGAAAAGGATGAATTTGCGCAATGGAGCCAGAGAATGCTGAGGGAGGGTGAGAGGGATGCGGGCGTGTGCATGCACGAGAGAAAGTTAGCGCTAGCTACAAAGATAAGAGGGTTGTGTGGGTGTAAAAGACGAATAGAGATCATATATACTTCATTATAAAAAGCGAATTCGGATATTTGAAGAATTTATCATAGTGTTTTAAACCGACGCATGTGTGAATATATATAACGGTGATACACATGGTGTGGTTATGAACATGTTATACTACATATAATATATTTTATCTCTACTCTTATAAAAAAACAGAGTTGTTATGATGGTGTGCGTACCATCCTGCAATATAGGCCGTCCGATTTATATCTGGCGGATAGGAAGGAAACTATGGCAAGTTTGAAAAAAGATACCCACACCCCTCTCCATGTTTGCAAATTAGGCCCCTTGATCATGTTGATGTTCTGTGGAACGCATGGGCATCTTGCTAGTACTACGTATAATACATAGAACATTGATTATAATTTGGGCTAATGTGTGGCTTTTGCAGCTCAGGTCTAAATACTTGTCATAATGTAGGGGGCAGGGCACTATACTTTGTGTGATAAACACGTTGTACCTATGGAACATGGTTTAGATTATGAATATATAGTTAGTACATCAAATGTACTATTATTTGGAATCAACATCAAGTGTATTCAAAAAATAGAATTCGAGTTCATGTAGTACACATAGTTCATATCTATCTCTATAGTAATCATGTGGTGTGTTATTAAGGTAATACACGAATGATGGTTGAAGTTGGCAACAATCATGATTGTAGATTCTTATTAAAATAGAGAAACGAATTCAAATTTAGTTCGAATTGCAGCGGTAGTATAGACATTTGGAATGCACTAAAATATTGGTATGAGTAGGTTACATGCATTATACAGCAAGCGAAAAAATTTAATCGGACATAACATGGATTCATACTCCCTCCTTCCATCTATATAGGGTGTAATGAGATTTTTAAGACGGCCTTGACTATTGACAAGATTAATAGTACATGACATGCACAATGTGAAAATTATATCATTGAAAGAACCTTTCACAGAAGAATTTAAGGGTGTGCTTTGTGTAAGTTGCATGTCATATATTATTGCTCTAATATTTGGTCAAAGTTAGCATCGAAAAATGCATTAGGCCCTATATAGATGGAAGGAGGGAGTAGCTTTGAATAGCATTTGTATAGTAAAACGGGGCAAGACTCTCTCTTTGTGTGGTGTGAATAGTTTTATTTTTTTTGTTTTCTTTTTGGTTGAGGGAAGTGCGAATTGATTTGGTACGTACAAGTACAATATCACTACACATTAGGCTTGTCCCTAAAATTCAACCCACGTCTTGTTATACCCCGAAAATTCAGATATCGTGCTCCCAAAACTGGCGCCTTCACAACCCGCGCCTTGCTATCCTGAAATTACAACGCGCACGAAAACTCCCTCTAGCTACCAAATCCCGACACGCGAAATCCCCCTTCTAACCACGAGCCGAAAGGGCCGCTAGTTCAAATCGGTGGGAGGTACTTTTGTAACATACCCTACATTTTGGACAAGCGCGTCCCTAAGTCATGCTTCACCCCCTCCCATCGCCCCCTTTTCGCCATTCGAAATCCCAGGCCACCATAACCTCTCCGCTCCAGCCGCGAAACCCCACCCTCCTCCGTCCACCACCTCACCGCTGCCCAGCCGAAGCCTCTTCCCCGACGACATCATCCGTCGCAACAGCTTGATGTCCCTCGTCCACCTCCCCGGATGAGGATCCGTCGTCCATCTCGTCATCCCGCCGGTTCAGCCGCCCCGTCCTCCACCTCCAAGGAGCTGCTCCGACGATCGCCTCGTCTATCACGGTGCTCCATCCCCATAGTGCCGCCTTAACCTGCTCCACCGGGACCATAGCATCCTCACCGATTCCTCGGACAAAGCCGAGGCCTACTCGGCGCCACCAAAGAGGTTGTACACTCATCGCATCACACCTTCTCCTTAACTCGACCTCCCGGCAACGACGGTGCTCCATCCCGCACCCCCATGGAGCGGCTACCTTGAAGCCGCGGGCGAAATCTGCGGCTCTCCCCCAGTGCGAGGCCCCTTCGGCGGCGGCGGCCATACCAGCCGGATCTGCTGCTGCTGCTCCGGCTCTCACTCGATCACTCACTCATCCAGCTGCTGCTGCTGCTCTCCCCCTCGCTCGTGCTGCTGCTCCGCTCCGATTTAGCCACACTTCAGTCGACCGAATCGACTTTTGGGTCAGTCGATTTTCAGGGGTTGGGGGGGCTCGCCGGAGTTAAGGAAGAACCACCCGCAGCGGGGACGGGGGCTCGCCGGAGAGGTACCCCACTATCT
>NC_041391.1:432162878-432258565 GCF_002162155.2 Triticum dicoccoides | reverse complement strand
GGCTAGAGGGCTGGCCGGGGTGGCGGTGGGGAGTTGTTTCGGGGCGGCGAGGCGGCACTGGGGCCGGTGGTTCGGCCGGTGGTGGCTGGCGGCTCAAGGGGGTGCAGGTTGAAGATGAACTGCAGGCCCTCCCTAAACTACATGTCAAGTGCCTCTCTGCTACCATTGCGTTCAGTTTTGACAGTAGCATTCAGATTCCACAGTAACTTTCAGTTTCGACAGTTAAGTTCAGAGTCAATAGTTTTTACCTCATCTGTTGTAGTCAGGTGGTTTTTGGTGATGTAAATTTTACATCCATTTTACATCATCTATTGGAGATGCTATTAGAATCCCACTTGAGATTGACGATGTTTGTCTTGTGCTGCTTCAGCCTTGACGTCTTACGGCTCACCGGAGCTGCTCCAATGATAGAACGATCCATCACAACAGAGCAGTGCCCTGGACGCCGTCTACAGATTCCTCAGATCTTCCTCCACACCTCCGACAGCCACCTGTGCCTCAACTGCTTCAGCGACCAACCCAATGATGTTGAGGTCGACACGGCTACGGCAAAGAGGTTGTACACTTGTTGCATCACTTATTATTATACATTCACGTCGATCCATTAGGGCTATTTTGGTTCAACAGAAAAACATAGCAATAGGGAATTTTCCAATGGCACTCTACTATTCAATTATTCATGCATTTTGTTGAAAGGAATGAAGCAAAACATCCACCTGGACCTACTTTTCAAAATCCTATGCATGAAAACAAGACCAAGTGCATTAGTGCCAGAATAACATTCTAATTGTACACGCTTTCATATGGTTTCACTTTATTTTGTCCATGTTTCTTTGCATTCCTCTGCTCTTCCAATTCCTCTAAACCAAACATCCAAGTCGACAGAAATCCTGTGTTTACAAATGCTCTGTTTACCATGTGCATTTTCCTATCCTATTCCGGTGTTTTTCCTATCCCTGCATTTTAAGAATCATGCAAGCCAAATGAGCCCTTACAAAATTACTTCAGTTACAGGTACGTGTCGAAGGGAACTTTGTGTGGTTTGTCCTGCTCCTGCCGCAACGTCGTCCACCTCACTTGAGCTGCTCCATCGACAGAAGCATCCACCAAACCAGACATCACGACTCCTGACCGTCTTTTGCCGCCTCATATCTCCTTCGCTGCTGCCGGCACCCATCGCAACGACATCACCATCATCGACTCAGCAGATGAACCTGAGGAGTACACGGGTCCACAAGAGAGGTCGCACTCTTTTGTTTCTTCTTATGTTATGCATTGATTAAACTTACCTGCTACTTTATCGTCTGGTTCAGCTCTTGGACTCCCAAGTCAGGTCCAAATTAATGTTCAAACTTGAGTTCTAAATTAGTTGTGGGGCACATATCGAGGCAACAATGAATAGTGTGTTTGTCTAATATCTGGTTCACCTATGGTATGCCTATGTTGTTCATCTTGGGTGGGAAACAAATAGTAAAGCAACCATCATCTGTCTTTTTATTAATTTAAAGCAATCATCAGCCTGCTATCATTATTTTTGGATCCATCCACTGGTTGTTACCATCACTCTAAATTTCTACATGCTCTCCTTACATAATCTCACCATATTTTTTCCGTATGCATGTCAGATATTGTACACAGTCATGCTGAACATGTAGAGAAAAAGAGAAGAGTTTTGCGTGGCAATACAATGTCATGCAGACACCGCTCCATGGTGGGTTCAATGGCAAACCCTCCCCACCCCTCTCCAGATTGTAATCCAGAGGAAGATATCTGTTCTGAGGCAGATTCAGACGCCGCTGATCACTCCTATTTACCCCCCAAGGTGTTTGCTCTACCTTGGCATGATGATGTTAGTCATATCATGCATATGTTGCCTTGCAGTGCCTACTTATGACATCATATATGTCATCTGCTTAGTTTAGACATGTTCTATAATGCCACATGTTTAGTTTCTATATCATATATGGGAATTATGCAGACTCATGTCTTTTACCAGCCATAATATATGTGAAATGTGCAATGCCATCCTGTTTAACCAGGCATCATATATTTGAATGATATCTTACCCATCCTTTTATTCATTACGTTTCCATTTGTCGACAATGTTTGTACATTAAACTACTCTTCTTGTGAATCAGCCATTTGGATGGGAGATAGAAAAATCTGGAGTGAAAAGAAGGCCTTCAGAGCAGACAGTGCTACCTGTCGAAGCAGATCTCTTGTTGGGTCCCGATAGCTCCTCAGAGATGGATTCGGAGATAGATGACCAGTCATATTCCCCCACCGAGGTGTATGCTCAAACTTGGCACGGTTATACTGCTCATATCATGCATATGGTGTCTTGCATTGCATAGTTTAGACATCATATACACAATATTCAACACCATGTTCTTAGTTCAGACATCATAGCAAATGCCCTCTGTTTAGCATATAAATCACATATGTGAATTAAATGATGTGATCCTGATTACTTAGATACCATGTAGGTGAATTATGTCATGCGATCCTGTTTAGTTATTCATCATATCTTTGAATTATGTTATGCTATGCTATCCAGTTTAGATAGACATCATATATGTGAAATTATGTCATGTTATCCGTTTTAGTTAAACAATATACATGTCAACTATTTCATGCCTTTTTTCCACACTATCTATTGCATTTGTCTCTCATACAGTGTCTGTACATTCAACTATGTTTCCTGTTTATCAGCCATTTGAATTGGAGCGGGTGATGCCAGTATCCAGCGGACTAAAAACACGGTCTTCAAATAAAACTGTGCTACCTCTTGGTGGAGATAGCACCCCAGTTGTACATGCACAAGAACCAGCCCTACCACACATAACCCAAACTCTCGCAGATTGTACCCCTACTGCGATGGACAGAGAACCAGCTTCACCCAATCTAACCCCAACCCCAGCAGATAGTAACCCAGTTCCTGTTGACACAACACCATCTCCACCACAGAGCTCCCAAACAAGAGCAGTCAGTAAGGCAGCTCCAGTGCCCAAAGGGCCAGTACTACCACGACGAACCCCAACTCCACCAGTTAGTACGCCTATTCCTGTTTAGCAGCTATCGCATTTGATGTTGTTAAATCATATGTGCGTATCTTCCCATCTTGGAAATATTATACTGAAGATGAAGGAAAATGCCAGTTGCAGGTGTTTGTCCAGGAGTTATGTGTAAGTAATGTTATTCATGGCAATTACTTTGCTTTATCCCATACATCCTACCTCCATGATGGTTATAATACAATAAATTTTCCCATTTTTCTCTATAGAGAAGGACCGATTTGGAAACTCAGGATGAGGTAACCTGTGCTAATACCTCTGCTATCTTCAAGAATGCTTGGTGGCAGTATCGGAATTACCTGAAGAAAACGTACTTCACCGGCAAAGAAACTCATCAAATTCCCTTATGTTCTCCTGAGACACATTTATTTGATGATGACTGGGAACGCCTTGTTCTGTACTGGTCCCGAACCAAGAATATGGTAAGGTCTATGAGCTCATTTTCTATTTTTAAGTATTATATTCTTGCGTCTTACTGTACTCTGTTCATGTAAAGCAAGTGCCTAAACCTGAAGAACAACTGTTCTAATTTAAGATTCCATTGCTATCATAGTTCAAAAATGCGCTACACGTTAATTGTGCGTTTTGCCACCGCCTTGTGCTTTACTGACCAAAGTGCATGCTTATGCGCAGTTATGCATAGATTAAGAGTAGTTATGCGCAATGCGTTTTGCCAACGCCTAGAGCCTAGGCGCGCTTAAGCGCTCGCTTAGGCACGCCTTTTTAACTATGTTTGCTTTGCTCTTGTATCACTGTATTTACTCATACAAACTTATTTTTAAATTGAAGGATCCAATCAAAACTCCAATGGCACAGCAGATATGTTCATGCATGTTTCTTTAACAGGTTTGCTCTTGTCAATAGCTCTGTTGATTTCAATTACAATTGTGTATACAGTTGACTTTCATATCATGCACATTACTAGCATCACAACAGAGCCAATAGTGTTGTTGTACATGTAGACCCATGGTACCCATCTGAAATCTTGTTGTGCCGTGTAGTTTCCCATGCTTTGTATTCTTTCACTGCTGCTTTGTCTTGAACTGATATGATTTGAACCGTGTCTCTATTTTGATTTGGCAAGATAATGCAGTGACCACAGGACATAGATATATGTTTGTTTGATGCTTTTATTATGTACTAGTACTTGGCAATAGAAGACTTGGTAGATTAATCATGTCCACCTTACTAATGAACTGGTTCACCGAAATGAGTTTCATATACTAGTACATGCTAAACTTGTTACGTGTCTGCTTGTTTCTTCTTTTAGAATGCTGACAGAATATTGGAGAAGAGTGCCTTATTAAGCAATGTAAAGGAAGTAATGCAGATAAGGTTCAGGATAGTGACACATCCTTGTTGGTCTCTAACAAAGCTAATAAAACAGCTAAGGAAGACTATCTTGAAGACAGCGAGATAACCCCAAAGTCCTGTCTTGGTTTAGTGTTCGAGTTACTGGCCACTACCGCTTGCACAAGCTATCCAAACTCACTGTCTGAATCAGTTCGGTTTCTTGAGTCTCAACTACACGCTGAAAGACATCGATCAGCTATGCTACGACAAGAAGCGGAAGGATTGCAGAAGTCCCTGGAGCATTTAGATGCATACTTTCTGGTGCAACAGCAAGCGTTGAAGGATTTTAGCGCCAAACAGGACAAAGCTAATAAGCTTGCTAAGCTTATTGCCAACATGGTGGATACCCAGGATAATGTTTCTTGAGTTCTTCTGAAGTTGTTTCAGTTATGCTCTTGTTTTGCTGCCGCGTTTATTTGCACTGGTGGCCAATTTTGATGGCCAGTGTATGTAATATGCTGCTTTGTTCCCTATATTTGCATTGGTGGCGAACTTTGATGCCCAGTGGATGTAATATGTGTAATAGCGGTAATAGGCTAGCGTTAATTGCTTGCTTATTTATTTCCTTATTGTCTTGTTTAGTTGTTTGCTTGTAGTCACTGCAGTTCTTTTTCTGTGTTTTTCTAGTGGCCACAATAGCCTATTTTTGGTAACTGGCCAAAATAATCATGGCAACACACGGACTGTTGTAACCATGGGCCTCCTACAGGCCGTATGATCCATGGGTCTTCTTCCAGTCGTAGGATCCATTGGCCTTCTATACGGGCCATAGGATCCATTGGTCTTCTATACGGGCCTTAGGATTCATGGGCCTTCTACGGTCCATAGGGTCCATGCGCCTTCTACGGGCCGTACGATCCATGGGCCTTCTACGGGCCGTACGATCCACTGGACTCATATGGGCCATACGATCCATGGGCCTTCTACGGGGCATATCATCATTTCGCCAATCATGGGCCTTACTATTCGTGGACCATAACGGGTCGTTAATAGGCCGTATTTGATAACTCTATGAAAACAGCCCAACGGGTTTTTTTGACATGAAAACGACCCAACGTATTAACGGTCCACAAACGGGCCAACTGTAACGACGGGCTGAATTTGGCCCACAAGCAGAAAATGACAGTAACGGGTCGTATGTAACCGAATGCTGCAAATGAGCCCAAGAATCAATGGGCCCTGAGAAGGCCGAAAGATAACTTGGGCTGGAAACAGCCCAATAGAATAACAGGCCGTTAATAGGTATAAAGTGATACACTATTCATTATGGGCCAGTTTCACCATGGGTCGTTAATGGGCCAAGAGTTACAAAGGGCCTCATATGGGCCGAAAGAAGTCATGGGCCACACATGGGCCGGAAGTTGAAACGGGCTGGAATCATATTGGACGGCCCAGATGACGCTACTGGGCCTAATTTGGAGAGGTCGTAACGGGCCCTGGGTTAGCGGGCTGTAAATGGGCTATATGCGAACAGGCCGTTAACGGGCTTTTCGTGGGCTGGCCCGCCACCTTTTGACCAAGTCAAACGGGCCAGCCTTTTCACAGGAATGGGCCTCTATTGGGTCGTGCCACATGTCACCATATCATAGGCGCCTTCGGTCCAATGCGTGGATGACATCTGTCCCAACGGTGAACCAACACGTGTTTGCTCCAGCCAATGATGATTTTACACGTGGAAAATCCCCATTGGTCGGGGCTGTTAACGGGTTATCGGATCCAAAACCCGACCCGATAGCTTAACGGCGTTCCGTTACGGTGGATGCCACGTGTCGGTCACCCTTGACGAAAGCACTTCTGTGACACATGATTTATCGTCATGGAAGTGGACACTTTCGTGATGATAATTTTGGTAATGTCATGGAACACTTCTATGACAGCACAGGTATGACTATCTTGATTCTGTCATAAAATCGTCATGGATGTACATGCATGACAAAAAACGCGACCTACTGTGACAAACACGTATCATCACGGAAGTGTTTTTCTTGTAGTGTATGTGATTAACACCCATAGTTCACATCTCATGTGACCAACACCCAAAGGGTTTACTAGAGTCAATAATCTAGTTCACATTGCTATGTGATTAACACCCAAATAGTACTAAGGTGTGATCATGTTTTGCTTGTGAGAGAAGTTTAGTCAACGGGTCTGTCACATTCAGAGTCGTATGTATTTTGCAAATATTCTATGTCTACAATGCTCTGCACGGAGCTACTCTAGCTAATTGCTCCCACTTTCAATATGTATCCAGATTTGAGACTTAGAGTCATCTAGATCGGTGTAAAAGCTTGCATCGATGTAACTCTTTACGACAAGATCTTTTATCACCCCCATAATCAAGAAATATTTCTTTAGTCCTCACTAAGGATAATTTTGACCGATGTCCAGTGATTTACTCCTAGATCAAAATTGTACTCCCTTGCCAAACTCAGGGCAGGGTACACAATAGGTCTAGTACACAACACAGCATACTTTATAGAACCTATGACTGTGGCATAGGGAATAAATTTCATTCTCTTTCTATTTTCTGCCGTGGTCGGGCTTTGAGTCTTACTCAACTTTACACCTTGCAATACATACAAGAACCCTTTCTTTGACTGATCCATTTTGATCTTCTTCAAAACTTTACCAAGGTATGTGCTTTGTGAAAGTCCAATTAAGCGTCTTGATCTATCTCTATAGGTCTTGATGCCCAATGTGTAAGCAGCTTCACCGAGGTCTTTCATTGAAAAACTTTTATTCAAGTATCCTTTTATGCTATCCAGAAAATCTATATCATTTCCAATTAACAATATGTCATCTACATATAATATCAGAAATGCTACAAAGCTCCCACTCGCTTTCTTGTAAATACAAGCTTCTCCAAAAGTCTGTATAAAACCATATGCTTTGATCACACTATCAAAGCATTTATTCCAACTCCGAGAGGCTTGCACCAGTCCATAAATGGATCATTGGAGCTTGCACACTTTGTTAGTACCTTTAGGATCGACAAAACCTTCTGGTTGCATCATATACAACTCTTCTTTAAGAAATATCCATTTAAGGAATGTAGTTTTGATATTCATTTGCCAGATTTCATAAAATATGACAACTGCTAACATGATTCAGACGGATTTAAGCATCGCTACAGTTGAGAAAATCTCATTGTAGTCAACACCTTGAACTTTTCAAAAAACTTTTTGCGACAAGTCGAGCTTTGTAGATAATAACACTACTATCAGTGTCCCTCTTCCTCTTGAAGATCCATTTATTTAATATGGCTTGTCGATCATCGGGCAAGTCCACCAAACTCCATACTTTGTTCTTATACATGGATTCCATCTCAGATTTCATGGCCTCAAGCCATTGCACGGAATCTGGGCTCATCATCGCTTCCTCATAGTTCATAGATTCATCATGGTCTAGTAACATGACTTCTAGAATAGGATTACCGTACCACTCTGGTGTGGACTGTGCTCTAGAAGACCTACGAGGTTTTGTAGCAACTTGATCTGAAGTTTCATGATCATCATCATTAGCTTCCTCATTAATTGGTGTAGAATCACTGGAACTTATTTCTGTGATGAACTACTTTCCAAATTGGGAGAAGGTACAATTACCTCATCAAGCTCTACTTTCCTCCCGCTCACTTCTTTCGAGAGAAACTCCTTGTCTAGAAAGGATCCATTCTTAGCAACAAATATTTTGCCTTCGGATCTGTGATAGAAGGTGTACCCAAAAGTTTCCTTTGGGTATCCTATGAAGATGCACTTCTTCGATTTGGGTTCGAGCTTATCAGGCTGAAGCTTTTTCACATAAGCACCGCAGCCCCAAACTTTAAAAAACGACAACTTTGGTTTCTTGCCAAACCACAATTCATAAGGCGTCGTCTCAACAGATTTCGATGGTGCCCTGTTTAACGTGAATGTAGCTGTCTCTAATGCATAACCCCAAAACAATAGTGGTAAATCCGTAAGAGACATCATAGATCACACCATATCCAATAAAGTGCGGTTACGATGTTCGGACACACCATTACGTTGTGGTGTTCTAGGTGGCGTTGTTACGTCCATTTTGCATCATGCTTTTATGTCGATATTTATTGCATTATGGGCTGTTATTACATGTTATGTCACAATACTTATGGCTATTCTCTCTTATTTTACAAGGTTTATCATGAAGAGGGAGAATGTCGGCAGCTGGGATTCTGGCTGGAAAAGGAGCAAATATTGGAAACCTATTCTGCACAGCTCCAAAAGTCCTGAAACTCCACGGAAGTCATTTTTGGAATTAATAAGAATTATTGGGCAAAGAAAGTACCAGAGGGGGCCCACACCCTGGCCACGAGGGTGCCCCCCTACTGGGTGCGCCCCCCTGTCTCGTGGGCGCCCTGGTGTGGCCCTCCAGTGCCCATCTTCTGTTATATGAAGGTTTTTACCCTGGAAAAAATCATAAGCAAGCTTACGGGACAAAACTCCGCCGCCACGAGGCGGAACCTTGGCGGAACCAATCTAGGGCTCGGGCGGAGCTGTTCTGCCGGGGAAACTTCCCTCCGGGAGGGGGATATCATCACCATCGTCATCACCAACGATCCTCTCATCGGGAGGGGGTCAATCTCCATCAACATCTTCACCAGCACCATCTCCTCTCAAAACCCTAGTTCATCTCTTGTATCCAATCTTGTATCAAAACCACAAATTGGTGCATGTGGGTTGCTAGTAGTGTTGATTACTCCTTGTAGTTGATGCTAATTGGTTTACTTGGTGGAAGATCATATGTTCAGATCCTTAATGCATATTAATACTCCTCTGATCATGAACATGCATATGCTTTGTGAGTAGTTTCATTTGTTCCTGAGGACATGGATGAAGTCTTGCTATTAGTAGTCATGTGAATTTGGTATTCGTTTGATATTTTGATGAGATGTATGTTGTCTCTCCTCTGGTGGTATCATGTGAACGTCGACTACATGACACTTCACCATTATTTGGGCCTAGAGGAAGGCATTGGGAAGTAATAAGTAGATGATGGGTCGCTAGAGTGACAGAAGCTTAAACCCTAGTTTGTGTGTTGCTTCGTAAGGGGCTGATTTGGACCCACTAGTTCCATGCTATGGTTAGGTTTACCTTAATACTTCTTTTATAGTTGCGGATGCTTGCAATAGGGGTTAATCATAAGTGGGATGCTTGTCCAAGAAAGGGCAGTACCCAAGCACCGGTCCACCCACATAACAAATTATCAAAGTACCGAACGCGGATCATATGAGCATGATGAAAACTAGCTTGACGATAATTCCCATGTGTCCTCGGGAGCGCTTTTCTCATTATAAGAAATTGTCCAGGCTTGCCTTTGCTACAAAAAGGATTGGGCCACCTTGCTGCACTTTATTTACTTTCATTGCTTGTTACCCGTTACCAATTATCTTATCACAAAATTATCTGTTACCTATAATTTCAGTGCTTGCAGAGAATACCTTAGTGAAAATTGCTTGTCATTTCCTTCTGCTCCTCATTGGGTTCGACACTCTTACTTATCAAAAGGACTATGATAGATCCTATATACTTGTGGGTTATCAAGACTCTTTTCTGGCGCCGTTACCGGGGAGTGAAGCGCCTTTGGTGAGTGGAACTTGGTAAGGAAACATTTATATAGTGTGCTGAAATTTTCTGTCACTTGTTACTATGGAAACTAATTCTTTGAGGGGCTTGTTCGGGGAATCTTCGCCCCGACCAGTAGAGCAAAGAGTTTTTCCTCATCCTACTGAACCTACTGAAATTTTTTACTTTGAGATTCCTTCGGGTATGATAGAGAAACTGCTAGCTAATCCCTTTGCAGGAGATGGAACATTGCATCCCGATTTACACCTTATCTATGTGGATGAAGTTTGTGGATTATTTAAGCTTGCAGGTATTCCCGATGATGTTGTTAAGAGGAAGGTCTTCCCTTTATCTTTGAAGGGAGATGCATTGACATGGTATAGGCTATGTGATGATATGGGATCTTGGAACTATAAAAGATTGAAATTGGAATTTCACCAGAAGTTCTATCCTATGCATCTTGTTCATCGTGATCATAATTATATATATAATTTTTGGCCTCGCGAAGGAGAAAGTATCGCTCAAGCTTGGGGGAGGCTTAAGTCAATGTTATATTCATGCCCCAATCATGAGCTCTCAAGAGATATGATTATTCAAAAAAATTATGCTCGGCTTTCTCTCAATGATTGCACTATGCTTGATACTTCCTGTGTTGGTTCTTATATGCTGAAGACTACTGAATTCAAGTGGGATTTATTGGAAAGAATTAAACGCAACTCTGAAGATTGGGGTTCCGACGATGGTAAAGAGTCAGGTATGACACCTAAGTTTGATTGTGTTAAATCTTTTATGGATACCGATGTTTTTCGTGGATTTAGCGCTAAATATGGACTTGACTGTGAGATAGTAGCTTCTTTCTGTGAATCTTTTGCTACTCTTGTTGATCTCCCTAAGTAGAAGTGGTTTAAATATAATCCTCCCATTGAAGTAAAAGTAGTTGCACCTGTTACAGTTGAAGAAAATACTATCACTTATAATGATCCTATTCTTCCTACTACTTATAGTTAAAGATCTCTTGGATGATAATATAGATGGGCATGTTATTTACTTCTGTGATGAAGCTGCTAATATTGCTAGACCAGATGCTAAGATACATAGACATGTTGTAGGCATGCCTGTTATTTCTGTTAAAATAGGATATCATTGTTATCATGGCTTATGTGATATGGGTGCTAGTGCTAGTGCAATACCTTTTTCCTTATATGAAGAAATTATGCATGATATTGCACCCGCTGAGTTAGAAGATATTGATGTTACTATTAAGCTTGCCAATAGAGATACTATTTCACCAGTTGGGATTGTTAGAGATGTTGAAGTCTTGTGTGGGAAAGTTAAATATCCCACTGATTTTCTTGTTCTTGGTTCCCCACAAGATAGCTTTTGTCCCATTATATTTGGCGGACCCTTCTTGAATACTGATAATGCTAAGATTGATTATGAAAAGGATGTTGTTACAATTGGCTTGGGGGATATGAAACATGAGTTTAATTTTACTAAGTTTCGTAGACAACCCCATGATAAAGAATTGCCTAGTAAGGATGAAATTATTGGTCTTGCTTCTATTGCCGTGCCTCCTACTGATCCGTTAGAACAATATTTTCTAGACCATGAAAATGATATGTTTATGAATGAAAGAAGGGAAATAGATGAATTATTCCTTAAACAGGGTCCTATTTTGAAACACAACTTACCTGTTGAAATCCTAGGGGATCCTCCTCCTCCCAAGGGTGATCCCGTGTTTGAGCTCAAACCTTTACCTGATAATATTAAATATGCTTATCTTGATGAAAAGAAGATATATCCTGTTATTATTAGTGCTAACCTTTCAGAGCAAGAAGAGGAAAGATTATTGAAAACTCTAAAGAAGCACCGTGCTGCTATTGGATATACTCTAGATGATCTTAAGGGCATTAGTCCCACTTTATGCCAACATAAAATTAAAAATTGGACGAAGGTTCCAAACCAGTTAGAGATCATCAACTATGTCTAAACCCGAAGATGAAAGAAGTGGTAAGAAAGGAGATACTAAAGCTCCTTGAGGCAGGTATAATTTATCTCGTTGCTGATAGTGATTGGGTAAGTCATGTCCATTGCGTCCCTAAGAAGGGAGGTATTACTGTCGTTCCTAATGATAAAGATGAATTGATCCCGCAAAGAATTGTTACAGGATATAGGGTGGTAATTGATTTCCGTAAATTAAATGAAGCTACTAAGAAAGATCATTACCCTTTACCTTTTATTGATCAAATGCTAGAAAGACTATCCAAACATACACATTTCTGCTTTCTAGATGGTTATTCTGGTTTCTCTCAAATACCTGTGTCAGCGGAGGATCAATCAAAAACTACTTTTACTTGCCCTTTCGGTACTTTTGCTTATAGACGTATGCCTTTTGGTTTATGTAATGCACCTGCTACCTTTCAAAGATGCATGATGGCTATATTCTCTGACTTTCGTGAAAAGATTTGTGAGGTATTCATGGATGACTTTTCCGTTTATGGATCCTATTTTGATGATTGCTTGAGCAACCTTGATCGAGTTTTGCAGAGATGTGAAGACACTAGTCTCATCTTGAATTGGGAAAAGTGTCACTTTATGGTTAATGAAGTCATTGTCTTGGGGCATAAAATTTCTGAAAGAGGTATTGTAGTTGATAAAGCTAAAGTTGATGCTATTGAAAAGATGCCATGTCCCAAGGACATTAAAGGTATAAGAAGTTTCCTTGGTCATGCCGGTTTTTATAGGAGGTTCATTGAGGACTTTTCTAAAATCTCTAGGCCTCTGACTAATTTATTGCAAAAAGATATTCCTTTTGTCTTTAATGATGATTGTGTAGAAGCATTTGAAATACTTAAGAAACCTTTGATCACTGCACCTATTGTTCAGCCACCTGATTGGAATTTACCCTTTGAAATTATGTGTGATGCTAGTGATTATGTTGTAGGTGTTGTTCTAGGGCAAAGAGTTGATAAGAAATTAAATGTTATCCAGTATGCTAGTAAAACTCTTGATACTGCCCAGAGAAATTATGCTACTACTGAACAAGAATTCTTAGCAGTTGTATTTGCATGTGATAAGTTCAGACCTTATATTGTTGATTCTAAAGTTACTATTCACACTGATCATGTCGCTATTAAATATCTTATGGAAAATAAAGATGCTAAACCTAGACTTATTAGATGGGTTCTCCTGCTACAAGAATTTGATTTGCATATTATTGATAGAAAGGGAGCTGAGAACCCTGTTGCAGACAACTTGTCTAGGTTAGAGAATGTTCTTGATGACCCACTACTGATAACCCACAAGTATAGGGGATCGCAACAGTTTTCGAGGGTAGAGTATTCAACCCAAATTTATTGATTCGACATAAGGGGAGCCAAAGAATATTCTCAAGTATTAGCAGCTGAGTTGTCAATTCAACCACACCTGGAAACTTAGTATCTACAGCAAAGTGTTTAGTAGCAAAGTAATATGATAGTGGTGGTAACGGTAACAAAAGTAAAGATAGCAAAAGTAATGTTTTTGGTATTTTGTAGTGATTGTAACAGTAGCAACGGAAAAGTAAATAAGCGAGAACCAGTATATGGAAAACTCGTAGGCACCGGATTAGTGATGGATAATTATGCCGGATGTGGTTCGTCATGTAACAGTCATAACATAGGGTGACACAGAACTAGCTCCAGTTCATCAATGTAATGTAGGCATGTATTCCGTATATAGTCATACGTGCTTATGGAAAAGAACTTGCATGACATCTTTTGTCCTACCCTCCCGTGGCAGCGGGGTCCTATTGGAAACTAAGGGATATTAAGGCCTCCTTTTAATAGAGAACTGGAACAAAGCATTAGCACATAGTGAATACATGAACTCCTCAAACTGTGGTCATCACGGGGAGTGGTCCCGATTATTGTCACTTCGGGGTTGCCGGATCATAACACATAGTAGGTGACTATAGACTTGCAAGATAGGATCAAGGACACACATATATTCATGAAAACATAATAGGTTCAGATCTGAAATCATGGCACTCGGGCCCTAGTGACAAGCATTAAGCATAGCAAAGTCATAGAAACATCAATCTCAGAACATAATGGATACTAGGGATCAAACCCTAACAAAACTAACTCGATTACATAATAAATCTCATCCAACCCATCACCGTCCAGCAAGCCTACGATGGAATTACTCACGCACGGCGGTGAGCATCATGAAATTGGTGATGGAGGATGGTTGATGATGACGACGGCGACGAATCCTCTCTCCGGAGCCCCGAACGGACTCCAGATCAGCCCTCCCGAGAGAGATTAGGGCTTGGCGGCGGCTCCGTATCGTAAAACGCGATGATTTCTTCTCTCTGATTTTTTTCTCCCCGAAAGCCAATATATGGAGTTGGAGTTGGCGTCAGAGGGCCACCAGGGGGCCCATGAGGTAGGGGGCGCGGCCAGCGGGGCGCCCCCCACCCTCGTGGACAGGGTGTGGGCCCCCTTGTCTTCATCTTTTGCGAGGATTTTTTATTGTTTTTTCTAAGGTGTTCCGTGGAGTTTCAGGTCATTCCGAGAACTTTTATTTTCTGCACATAAAACAACACCATGGCAATTCTGCTGAAAACAGCGTCAGTCCGGGTTAGTTCCATTCAAATTATACAAGTTAGAGTCCAAAACAAGGGCAAAAGTGTTTGGAAAAGTAGATACGACAGAGACGTATCAACTCCCCCAAGCTTAAACCCTTGCTTGTCCTCAAGCAATTCAGTTGACAAACTGAAAGAGAAAAAGAAAAACTTTTACAAACTCTATTTGCTCTTGTTGTTGTAAACATGAAAAGCCAGCATTCAAGTTTCAGTAGATATTATGAACTAACCATACTCACAATAACACGTAGATCTCACAATTACTCATATCAATAGCATATCAGCTAGCGAGCCATAATAATAAAACTCGGATGACAACACTTTCTCAAAATAATCATAGCATGATATAACAAAATGGTATCTCGCTAGCCCTTTCTGAGACCGCAAAACATAAATGCAGAGCAACTTTAAAGATCAAGGACTGACTAAACATTGTAATTCATGGTAAAAGAGATCCTGTCAAGTCATACCCAATATAAACCAATAATAATGAATGCAAACAACATCGTGCTCTCCAGCGGGTGCTTTTAATAAGAAGGATGATGACTCAACATAAAAGTAAATAGATAGGCCCTTCGCAGAGGGAAGCAGGGATTTGTAGAGGTGCCAGAGCTTGGTTTTGAAATAGAGATAAATTATATTTTGAGTGGCATACTTTCATTGTCAACATAGCAACTAAAAGACGACGATATCTTCCATGCTAAACAGATTATAGGCGGTTCTCAAACAGAATGGTAAAGTTTATACTCCCCCTCCTCCACAAGCATCAATCCATGGCTTGCTCAAAACAACGAGTGCCTCCAACATTCAACGGGTCCCAGGGGGAGTTTTGTTTGCAGTTATTTTGATTTAGTTTGCATAAATCATGGGACTGGGCATCCCGGTTACCAGCCATTTTCTCGTGAATGAGGAGCGGAGTCCACTCCTCTTGAGAATAACCCGCCTAACATGGAAGATAAGGGCAGCTCTAGTTGACATATGAGCTATTCGAGCATGCAAAACAGAATGTTTATTTGAAGGTTTAGAGTTTGGCACATACAAATTTACTTGGAACGGCAGGTAAATACCGCATATAGGTAGGTATGGTGGACTCATGTGGAACAACTTTGGGGTTTAAGGAGTTTGGATGCACAAGCAGTATGCTCGCTTAGTACAGGTGAAGGCTAGCAAAAGACTAGGAAGCGACCAACTGAGAGAGCGACAACAGTCGTATACATGCATTAAAATTAATTTACACCGAATACAAGCATGAGTAGGATATAGTCCACCATGAACATAAATATCATCAAGGCTATGTTGATTTGATTCAACTACATGTGTGAACATGTGCCAAGTCAAGTCACTCAATTCATTTAAAGAAGGATACCATCCCATCATACCACATCATAATCATTCTAATAGCATGTTGGCACGCAAGGTAAACCATTATAACTCATAGCTAATCAAGCATGGCACAAGCAACTATAATCTCTAAATGTCATTGCAAATATGTTTACTTCATAATAGCTAACTCAGGAACGATGAATCATCATATTTACAAAAACAAGAGAGGTCGAGTTCATACCAGCTTTTCTCATCCCAATAAGTCCATCATATATCATCATTATTGCCTTTCACTTGCACGACCGAACGGTGTGTATAATAATAAGAGTGCATGTGCATTAGACTAAGCTGGAATCTGCAAGCATTCAATTCAAGAGAGAAGACAAGTAATATGGGCTCGAGGTTAAATAAACAATCATGCATATAAGAGCCACTAGGCATTTTCAATATAGTCTTCTCGACCCCCAAAAGAAAGGAAAAGAAATAAAACTATTTACACGGGAGAGCTCCCAACAAGCAAAAGAAGAACGGGAAATATTTTTGGGTTTTCTTTTTAATTACTACAGCAAAGAAATAAACTACTACTAATTTTTTAAGGTTTATTAAACACACAAGAAGAAAGCAGGAAAAAGGAAATAAACTAGCATGGATATTACAGTGAAAGAGTATGAGCACCGACATCTAGCAATGAGTGTGTGTGTGTGTGTGTGAACATGAATGTAATGTCGGTGGGAAATATGTACTCCCCCAAGCTTAGGCTTTTGGCCTAAGTTGGTCTATTGCCAGGGATAGCCTGGCGGATACCCGTAGGTGAAGCTGGGGTCATACTGCGATGCAGCGGCTATTGCCGCCTGAGTTGTAGCGTCGCGTCGAACAGCCTCCACTCTCCTCTCGTACTCATCTGCCTCCTCTCTGGTAATAATATATCTTCCTTTTGTCTGAAAATCAAAGAAGGCAGGAGCAGGAAGAGCAATATGGACTACATGACGTTTGTTAAAGATTAGTCGATACTGGAGAGGTGGTTTAGTCCTCTCAACAAACTGGTGCGAAACCATAGAATCAAAATCTAAATAAGAAGGGGGTAACTCCATATCACCCTCACGAATGTCTATCTCAAGAAAATTAGCTAAGCGGGTTGCATAAATTCTTCCAAAGAAATCTCCGTTATGCCTATTTTGATGCAACCTGCGAGCTATAATGGCTCCTATATGATAAGATTGGTCTCCCAACACAACACTCCTGAGAATGCTGAGATCAGGGACACACATGTGACATGCTTCATCCTTAGCATTTATGCATCTACCTATGAAGAGAGCAAAATAGTGTATAGCAGGAAAGTGCACGCTCCCTATAGTGGCGTGTGTTATATCTCTAGATTCCCCCACAGTTATTTTAGCAAGAAAGTCTCTATATTCAGATTTAGGGGGGTCCCTGACATTACCCCAAGATGGAAGTTTGCAAGCAGAAGTGAAATCCTTTAAGTCCATGGTATAAGAATTGTCATAAAGGTCAAACATGACTGAAGGAGAATTACGCGAAGATGAAAACTCAAACCTCCTCACAAATGAACTTGTGAGATCATGATACTGGGGGCATTTGCCAGCTTCAAAGTCCTCAAGACCGGCATTACTCAAATATGTGCTAAATTCTTCTTTGATTCCCACTTGATTCATAAAATTTTCCGATGGCCATTCACAGGGCCTCACAGGAGCGTCTCTTGGTGGTTCCTCGTCAGCATCACGTATTGCAAGTCTGGGACCTTGCTTCCTTCAAGAACTACCTTGGAACATCCTCCTGAACATATTGTTTCCTCTGAAAAATTTCTGAAATTTTTAGTAACTTCAAATAAAAGTGAACCAACTTCAATAAAATTGATAGCAACAGCTCCCATAAGTGCCTAGGGCCTATATAAAGTATTGGAACTACTTGGAACCATATAAATTTGACATGCAAGCTCAAGAGCATGGTCACCTCTGCAGCACAAATTTGCAATGAATAAAGCACTAGAACAAAAACTAATTGGGCCAATGGAGGAGTCACATACCAAGGAACAATCTCCCCGAGCAGTTTTGTGAGAGGTGCTTTGAGCAAGGAGATCAAAAATCACAGCAACGGGGGCTGGAACTCGTGCTTGAGTTGGTTTTTCGTGTTTGTGTGAAGCAGAGGAAGAAGATGGGTGCAGGGATAAGTGGAGGAGGGCCACCGTGGGCCCACGAGGCAGGGGGCGGGCCTAGGGGGGTAGGGCGCGCCCTCCACCCTCGTGACCAGGTGGCAGCTCCCCCCGCGGTAATTTTTGCACAGTAAATCCTCAAATATTCCCGAAAAAATCATATTAAATTGGCATGGCATTCTGAGGACTTTTATTTTTGGGATATTTTTATATTGCCGGATAAGTCAGGAAACAGACAGAGAAATACTATTTTACTTAATTTCTACTAAATAACGGAAAATATACAAAGGGTACAGAAGGTTGTGCTTCTAGTTTCATCCATCTCGTGATCATCAAAATGAACCCACTAACAAGGTTGATCAAGTCTTGTTAACAAACTCATTCCGAATAATCACGGAACCGGACAAATTTCGAATAACACTAAGTTACCTCAATGGGGATATGAAAATCCCCAACAATAAGAATATCATACTTTTTCTTGACATTAGGGAGAGGAAATTCAAAACCTCCAAATATAATCAATGGAATTTTTCCAATAGAGTTGATACTATAAACTTGAGGTTGTTTCCTCAGAAAGTGTACCGTGTGCTCATTACCATTAACATGAAAAGTGGCATTGCCTTTTTTGCAATCAATAACAGCCCCTGCAGTATTAAGGAAAGGTCTTCCAAGAATAATAGACATACTATCATCCTCAGGAATATCAAGAATAACAAAGTCCGTTAAAATAGTAATGTTTGCAACTACAACAGGCACATCCTCACAAATACCGACAGGCATAGCAGTTGATTTATCAACCATTTGCAAAGATATTTCAGTAGGTGTCAACTTATTCAAGTCAAGTCTATGATATAAAGAGAGAGGCATAACACTAACACCGGCTCCAAGATCACATAAAGCAGTTTTAACATAATTTCTCTTAATGGAGCATGGTATAGTAGGTACTCCTGGATCACCAAGTTTCTTTGGTATTCCACCCTTAAAAGTATAATTAGCAAGCATGGTGGAAATTTCAGCTTCAGGTATCTTTCTTTTATTAGTAATGATATCCTTCATATACTTAGCATAAGGATTTGTTTTGAGCACATCAGTTAATCGCATACGCAAAAAGATGGGTCTAATCATTTCAGCAAAGCGCTCAAAATCCTCATCATCCTTTTTCTTGGATGGTTTCGGAGGAAAAGGCATGGGTTTCTGAACCCATGGTTCCCTTTCTTTACCATGTTTCCTAGGAACAAAGTCTCTTTTATCATAACGTTGATTCTTTGATTGTGGGTTATCAAGATCAACAGCAGGTTCAACTTCTACATCATTATCATTACTAGGTTGAGCATCAACATGAACATTATCATTAACATTATCACTAGGTTCATGTTCATCACTTGATTGTGTTTCAGCATCAGAAATAGAGATATCATTTGGATTCTCAGGTAGTTCAGCAATAGGTTCACTAGAAGTTTGCAAAGTCCTATCATTTTTCTTTTTCTTCCTCTTAGAAGAACTAGGTACATCAATATTGTTTCTCTGAGAATCTTGCTCGATTCTCTTAGGGTGGCCTTTAGGATACAAAGGTTCCTGAGTTATTCTACCAGTTCTAGTAGCCACTCTAACAGCATAATCATATTTCTTACTATTCATTTCATCAAGCACTTCTTTCTGAGCTTTAAGTACTTGTTATACTTGAGTGGTAACCATAGAAGCATGTTTGCTAAAAAGTTTAAGTTCACCTCTAATATCAGCCATGTAATCACCCAAGCGTTTAATCATAAAGGTATTCTGTTTTAGTTGTCTACCAAAATAAGCATTAAAGTCATCTTGCTTAAACATAAAGTCATCAAACTCATCCAAGCACTGACTAGTAATTTTAGTAGGAGGGACTTCAGCTTTATCATATCTATAGAGAGAATTTACCTTTACTACCTGTGTCGGGATATCGGGAGGTTCTTCAGTAAATAAGTAATTGAGATCATATACTTCTTCAACATGTGGTAAATTAAGAACATGTATTTCGTCAATAAGAGGTAAATTCTTAACATCTTCATCTTTAATACCTTTTTCTTTCATAGATTTCTTTGCCTCTTGCATATCTTCGGGACTGAGAAATAGAACACATCTCTTCTTCGGAGTTGGTTTAGGAATAGGCTCAGTAATTGGCTCTGGAACTGGCTCAGGAGGTTGCTCAGGAGGTACCCAATTATTTTCATTTGTCAACATATTGTTCAATAGAATTTCAGCTTCATCCGGTGTTCTTTCCCTGAAAAGAGAACCAACACAACTATCCAGGTAATCTCTGGAAGCATGAGTTAGTCCATTATAAAAGATATCAAGTATTTCAGGTTTCTTAAGAGGATGATCAGGCAAAGCATTAAGTAACTTGAGAAGCCTCCCCCAAGCTTGTGGGAGACTCTCTTCTTCAATTTGCACAAAATTTTATATTTCCCTCAAAGCAGCTTGTTTCTTATGAGCAGGGAAATATTTAGCAGAGAAGTAATAAATCATATCCTGGGGACTTTGCACACAACCAGGATCAAGAGAATTAAACCATATCTTAGCATCACCCTTTAATGAGAACAGAAATATTTTGAGTAAAAAAAGGTAGCGCGATCTCTCATTATTAGTAAATAGGGCAGCTATATCATTTAACTTAGTAAGATGTGCCACAACAGTTTCAGATTCATAGCCATAAAAAGGATCAGATTCCACCAAAGTAATTATATCTGGATCAACAGAAAAATCATAATAATCCTTATCGGGAACACAAATAGGTGAAGTGGCAAAAGCAGGGTCGGGTCTCATTCTATCTCTAAAAGATTCTTTACTCCATTTAACTAGCAACCTCTTAAGTTCATATCTATCCTGGCAAGCAAAAATAGCTGCAGAAGATTTTGCATCAAAAAGATAACCCTCAGGAATAGCAGGCATATTTTCATCAGCACTAACATCATCGTATTCAGGTTCGATAATTTCTCTTTCTCTAGACCTAGCAATTTGCTCATCAAGAAATTCACCAAGGGGCACAGTAGTATCAAGCATAGAAGTAGTTTCACCATAAGTATCATGCATAGCAGAAATGGCATCATCAATAACATGCGACATATCAGAATTCATAGCAGTAGCAGGTTTAGGTGTCGCAAGCTTACTTATAACAGAAGGAGAATCTAGTGCAAGGCTAGATGGCAGTTCCTTACCTCCCCTCGTAGTTGAGGGCAAAATAGTAGTTCGATCATCTTTCAAGTTCTTCATAGTGTCCAGCAGATATAAATCCCAAGTGACTCAAAGAATAGAGCTATGATCCCCGACAACGGCGCCAGAAAAAGGTGTTGATAACCCACAAGTATAGGGGATCGCAACAGTTTTCGTGGGTAGAGTATTCAACCCAAATTTATTGATTCGACACAAGGGGAGCCAAAGAATATTCTCAAGTATTAGCAGTTGAGTTGTCAATTCAACCACACCTGGAAACTTAGTATCTGCAGCAAAGTGTTTAGTAGCAAAGTAATATGATAGTGGTGGTAACGATAACAAAAGTAAAGACAGCAAAAGTAATGTTTTTGGTATTTTGTAGTGATTGTAACAGTAGCAACGGAAAAGTAAATAAGCAAGAACCAGTATATGGAAAACTTGTAGGCACCGGATTAGTGATGGATAATTATGTCGGATGTGGTTCGTCATGTAACAGTCATAACATAGGGTGACACAAAACTAGCTCCAGTTCATCAATGTAATGTAGGCATGTATTCCGTATATAGTCATACATGCTTATGGAAAAGAACTTGCATGACATCTTTTGTCCTACCCTCCCGTGGCAGCGGGGTCCTATTGGAAACTAAGGGATATTAAGGCCTCCTTTTAATAGAGAACCGGAACAAAGCATTAGCACATAGTGAATACATGAACTCCTATAGTCAATATAGTTAGTAAGGATGGCGCTCCCACCTGAAAGACCGTGGATGTCGCCTAGAGGGGGGGAGTGAATAGGCACTTTTAAAATAATTACGGTTTAGGCTTGAACAAATGCGGAATAAACCTAGCGTTAATTTGTCAAGCACAAAACCTACAACAACTAGGCTCACCTATGTGCACCAACAACTTATGCTAAGCAAGATAAACAACTAAGTGATAGCAAGATATATGACAAGAAACAATATGGCTATCACAAAGTAAAGTGCATAAGTAAAGGGCTCGGGTAAGAGATAACCGAGGTACGCGGAGACGACGATGTATCCCGAAGTTCACACCCTTGCAGATGCTAATCTCCGTTTGGAGCGGTGTGGAGGCACAATGCTCCCCAAGAAGCCACTAGGGCCACCGTAATCTCCTCAGGCCCTCGCACAATGCAAGATGTCGTGATTCCACTAAGGGGCCCTTGAGGGCGGTCAACGAACCCGTACAAATGGCAACCCTTGGGGGCGGTCACCGAACACGTACACTTTGGCAACCCTTGGGGGCGGTCACCGGTACCCGTCAAATTGCTCGGGGCGATCTCCACAACCTAATTGGAGACCCCGACGCTTGCCCGGAGCTTTACACCACAATGATTGAGCTCTGAACACCACCAACCGTCTAGGGGGCCCAAGCACCCAAGAGGAACAAGCTCAAGGGCACCAAGCACCCAAGAGTAATAAGCTTCTCAACTTGTAATTTCCACGTATCACCGTGGAGAACTCAAACCGATGCACCAAAATGCAATGGCAAGGGCACACGGAGTTCCCAAGTCCTTCTCTCTCAAATCCCACCGAAGCAACTAATGCTAGGGAAGAAAATGAGAGGAAGAACAAGAAGGAGAACACCAAGAACTCCAAGATCTAGATCCAAGGGGTTCCCCTCACATAGAGGAGAAAGTGATTGGTGGAAATGTGGATCTAGATCTCCTCTCTCTTTTCCCTCAAAAACTAGCAAGAATCCATGGAGGGATTGAGAGTTAGCAAGCTCGAAGAAGGTCAACAATGGGGGAAGAACACGAGCTCAAAGGATAAGGTTCAATGGGGAAGAAGACCCCCTTTTATAGGTGGGGGAAAATCCAACCGTTATGCTCACAGCCTGCACCGAGCGGTAGTACCGCTCGGCATCACGGTACTACTGCTAGGGGTAGCGGTACTACTGCTAAGGTTAGCGGTACTACTGCTTGCGAGCGGTACTAAAAAATTACATCCGTGCCTACCACCGCTGGACTTGTGACGAGTTTTTGGTCCCGAGCGGAAGTAGCCACGGAAGTAGCCACGGTAGTACCGCTCCCAAGGGCGGTAGTACTGCTCCCAAGGGTGGTAGTAAAAAATTACTTCCGCTCCTACCCGCGGTAGTACCGCTGCAGCCTTTTCAGAACACTAAAACTACCATAACTTCTGCATTCGGACTCCGAATTCGATGAAACCAAGTTTGTTGGAAAGCTAGGGACAAGGGCTAACACAATCTTGAGAGAAATACCAATAATAAGCAAATGAGAAAAGGCCCAAAATAAAATGGTGAGAACCCTTCCTCGGAAAAGACCGGTAAAACCTCCAACACCGAAAACATCATAGAAGACGCATGCAAACTCCGTTTTCGATGAACTCAAGCTTGTCATAAAGATGACCATAAGCTCTAAGACTCACAAAGAGAACCAAACAAGAACCAAGAAACATGATGCAAGGATGCAATGGTTTGATCTCTCGATGAACGATACGATCAAGCTACTCACTTGAGAGCCCCCCTTGATAGTACGACTATCGATCCTATAACCCGGTCTCCCAACTACCACCATGAGACCGGTAAAATAGAAAACCTATCAAGGGCAAACCTTTGCCTTGCACATGATCCACTTGAGCTAGATGATGACGATCTTGTCCTCCTCAAGATGGACCACCTTTCTTGATTGTGTTGGGTCGATGGAGACTAGATGATTGCTCCCCCATACTCCACTATGGGTGAGCCACTCTTCGGCATATCTTCACAAGTCCATTGACACCACAATGGATGGCAAGCTTCAAGCACTTGATCTCTTCGTGATGCTCCACTTGAACTTGCACATGGCAATCTTGATGACGATCACCACTTGATGTCATCCTTTCCATGGGTTGTATGATATCTTCCTCTTGACGCAAGCCCATGGACACGTACCTAACCCCACATAGACTCTCACATAGACCATGGGTTAGTACACCAAGTGCAATGGATAATGCTTACCATACCATGGGATCACTTGATCCCTCTCGATACATCTTCTACGCTTTGTGAGTTGATCAACTTGATTCACTCTTGACTTAGTCTTGATCAACCTTGAATCTTTCCAACTCTATTCGTTTGGATGATGTCTTGAAGGTAAACATGAATGATCACACAATCTTTTTCTTCAAGACGTGCTTGCAATAAGCTCAACACTCACATGACCAATCTTTGGATAATTCCTTAATAGCACCTTGGTCAACACATAAACTCCTTGAAACCAACACATGGACTTCAAGAAATGCCTATGGACAAATCCTTCAAATATAACTCAATGCAACCATTAGTCCATAGAGAATGTCATCAATTACCAAAACCACACATGGGGGCACCGCATGTCCTTTCAATCTCCCCCATTTTGGTAATTGATGACAATCACTTTCAAGAGAGTTTATATAAGGAATTATGCATCACCATGCAATGCAACAACCAATAATGCATGCGTATGAGATGCAAATGCTTAGGAACAAAACCAAAGCAAGGAGAAAACTCTGAACACTTCTCCATAAAACTCTCTGAAACTTCTCCCCCATTGGCATCGATTGCCAAAATGGGCGAAAAGCTAAGAAGACCAATATAAAAGGTGTTCCTCCAAAAGTTGTGTATTTCTCAACAAGAGAGTGGAATGCCATACACATATCCAAAGGTAATACTTGGAGGAAGACCAACTATATTGAGGCACCAAGATTGCAAAAGAATGATATGCCACAAAGACATAACAAAGAGAGAAACAAGCAATCAAGCAATCAAAAGATACCAATTGAAGCAAGCTATCAAAAGATATCAACTGAACCAACTAGACCAAAGATCCTACGAGCCACATGAAAAATATATTATGATATGAGCAGAGGATTGTTCTAAAGAAACTAGAGAAGCTCCCCATGATTTGTGCACATCAAGAATTTTTGTATTTGGATACAAAGTGCACAAAATAGGATCATAGCTGCCCCAAAGTCAACAGAAACTAACAACAAGTGCAAGAGAGCATATAGGAAACTAAGCCTAGCGCTTGCAACAAGCACATGGTTGAGCAACATTGTAAAAGAGGCAACTTAAGAATAGGCTCAACCAAAATGATGTGTGTGAGTCATGGCAAAGCACATGAGAAGACTAATATACGGATGAGCATAAGGATCAACATAGTCTCGAATGAATGAGATACACGGTGCAAAGCCTTTCATTCTCACACACAACTAGCAAATGGGTTCACAAGCTTACTAATAAGAAAATAGAGAACCTATGCTTGTGACAACCCATGGTGAAGATAGACGATGAGAGGCTCATCAAGACTAGGGGTACCAATTAAGATGGCAAAAGCCTCGTAAAGATAAGCAAGAGGAAAATAATCTTCACCACACAAGAGTGCAACAAGATGCAACGATAGAGGACACTCACTCAAGGCAAAAGCTTTCACGGAGCCACCAAAGAAATAACATAAGAAAGACAAGGTGGACGTGAAAGAAAAGATATCAACTAGAGATGTAATTTCTCTCAAGTATATAAGGTTCTAGGTAGACAAAATCATGATGATATATATCTACAAAGAGGGATGTACACCCGAAATAGTTACAACATGAAGGAACAAGATATCCACAAGGAAGTCATAAATATACCAATAAGATATTTGCTTGAAAGCATAGCACTTGGCTAGATATGGTCTTATTGTATATAAATGAATTCCTAACGCATGAACATCAAAGACATCACAACGAGCAACATGAGATCATCGTTGAGATGCTTTGAGAAAGGAAACAAGTATCACAAAAAAGAATGAAATACATGCCATGATACAACCTACACAAGGTTGATGCAAGTAATGTGTGCATGTAGTAGATGATGATACTTATTACCGAGATACCATTGGAAGGATGTAGTAGATACCAATTGAAGGTAGATAGTAGTTCATTGATCATCCTAGCTTGAATCCAATATGCACATGGTGACAACACCTTCCTTGTGAGTGAGCCGAGCATCCAATGCATCTCAACTGTTCCTATAAGAACAACACAATCTAAACGGTACCCAAACTCATCGGGACCAAATAGTTAGAAACACCAATACATAGGACAAACTCCACATAAATATGTGCATATAGATATGAAAATGAATATCATGCGCATCTCATCCAAATTGAGACTAGGTGGAGTTTCTCCCATATATTGAGTCAAAGAAAGAAAGCATGCCAAATAAAATACATGAAGAAAACATGCATGCTCAAGACTTCAAAACCCAAAACCAAAAGACAAAGAAATGCCAAGTGAAAAGGATACCAAATGAATAAAACATCAGTTGGAGGATATCCATAAAAGATACATCAAGAAATGAGATATCCATTGATACACTCAAAATAAAAGATATCAAACTCCCAAAAGAGAGGATGGTTCCAAACAAACCAAGCTCTCTACAAAGTTTCATGATGGCACAAAGTACCAAAACAAAAACGGCTTGCCTTCCACCAACACACACTTGATAAGGATCACAAGAAGAGTGTTCTAAAGAAAATAGGATAGCTCCCCCACGAGTTGTGCATTATATAGGATTTGCATTTGAATACAAAATGCACAAGGTGGGATCACCACTTTCACTATATCTAGAAAGCACTAGACAAGACCGAGAAACAAACAAGATCCACAAGTGGTAGGGAAGACAACGGGAGTTGACACAAACCTTGGCAAGAGAAAAGGCAAATAAAAATAAAAGCCAATGTCAAGATGATCAATAAATTCTACCACACATAAGTGAGTACCAATTGTCAAAAGACAAAAAGTATTTGGAAATAATTCCCGGTGGTAGATAGCAAGGATATCCGACATCATCTTCACACCAAACACAAGCAAATTGCAACTTGTAGAGCTATCATGCCACCTAGGAACAAGATAATTTACAATATCAATTCTAGGTGACAATATCTCAAATGTACACATTTTCTAGGCTAGTAATACACACATAGCATATTACTCCCCCATAATGTGATACCAATTAAAGATAGACAAGAGGCAATTAAAAGGATCCAACAAGAGATAATTAATGGACAATTTAGAATTTGAATTTCTCATGAGAGATATACCACCTAGAGACTAGATAATCTTGAAATATCAATACTAGATGGTATTACTCATGTACACACATTTATAGGATTGTGAGGTGCACAAAGCACATCACTCCCCCATAATGGGATATTCCATTAATCTCTCACAAGAGCCAACTAAGAAATAAACAAGATGCAAAAAGGCTCAACACACAACACACATGTACATAATGTGCAAACCAACATGCACATACTTGATTTCTCAAGATAAGCAATTTGGAAGCACAACATATACAAGCACATGCAAGATACAAAACCACAACATGCTAAGGGACAAGTAACTTTTAATGTAAGCAATTTAAGCACGAGTTACCGCAAGGAGGAACATTGGATATATGATAGAAAGATAATCCGAATGACTTGGCTTGACACAATATGAATGATGAGGACCCCTTAAATCTTCATAATGTAGCCAAGTCTCCAATGACCTCCAACAACACCTATTGATCAAGTTTGAGCTAGTTGGTCCCCAACCAAGTTGGGTCCTAAGAGGTTAGTCACAATAGGCTTGGCCACCCAAATGGTTCTTTTCTTGACACCACTTTGAGTACCAACAAACTTGGCAAACACATTGCCAACCTTATCCTTCCCAAGAGAATAGACATCATCAATAATAATTGGGTTGGATAAGTTACCACTAGTGCATGAAGAAGCGACGTGGCCTTTCTCACGACATAAGTAGCAACGTCTACTCTTCACTTTCTTCTCACTCGATTTCTCAACAAGAGAAGCATTAACTTGAGTCTTTTTGGGAAGTGGCCTTTCTCCAACTTGAGGTTGAGCATGATATTGAACTTGTGCCCTCTTCCCTTGTTGCTTGACACTAATGGCCTTCTTCTTCAATGGGCAATATCTAACATGATGCCCTTCTACTTTGCACTTGAAGCAAACAATCTTGGCCGATTTCTTGACTTGTTCTTGGCCCTTCTTTTTGTTCATCTTGGACTTCTTCTTCTTATTGGAGTTGAATCCAAGTCCACCTTTGTAATTGGGGGATTTTTGCACACTCAAGATATTGTTGAGTGTGGATTTCCCTTCATGACTCTTTTCCAAGTCTTTCTTCAAAGAAGTGACTTGGGCCTTGAGCTCTTTGATTTCCTCTACATGGTTAGTCTCAATACAAGTACTAGAGGAAGTATAAGCTTCATTGTTAGAGCAACAAGGCAAGGAAAGTAATTCATCACAAGATGTACCAACATTGTGAGTAGATGAATTACAAGGACTAGCACATATCAATATAGCATTTTGACTAGAAGTAGTGCTAGTATCCACATGAAGCTCACTAGATGTTACCTTAGCAAGCATGGCCTCATGAGCTATCTTTAGCACATTATGGGATACTGGAAGATCGTCATGAGAGATTGAGAGCTTTTCATGGCTTTCTTCCAATTTCCCATAATTGCTAGATAGCAACTCAAGTTGAGCCCGTAGCTCAACATTCTCCTTCAAAATGGATGCTTCACAAGAGATAGAGTTAGTAGCACAAGCATCATCATCAGGAACAAGAGGAGAAGACAACTTGGCAAGCTCTTTTGAATATGAAGCTTTAAGTTGAGCATGAGACTCGGTGATTTTGATGAGCTCACTCTTAATGACCCTTGAGCCATTTTCGAGGTGCTCAAAGTCCTCAAGGAGTTTAGCATGCACAACTTCAAGCTCCTCATTTTTAGTTTCAAAATCATTGGCCACCTCAAGAGCTCTATCACGAGATTCCCTCACTCTAGATAATTCTAGAGCAAAAGTCTCCTCAAGAGATTCCTTTGTGGTTTGTTCAAGTTCAAGAGCTTGAGAGAGGTCTGCAATCTCATTAGCGTAATCACGCTCATGACCTTCCATTTTATCAATGGTGACTTCATGCTCCTCAAGACGAGATTCCAACTCATCAATATATTTCTTGCCCTCAATAGCAATAGACATGATTTCCATGAAGTTGGAACGAGCAATTTTATTCTTAAGAAGAGCTTTAAAAATCATTTCCCCCTTAATTTTTAAGGAGGCAACATCATCACTCTCTTCATCATAATCAACATCATCATCACTCTTGCCATCATCAATATCATCACAAGATATTGGGATTCAAAGTGGGAGATACCTTTGAAGCCTTGGCCATAAGGCAAAATGCAGTAGATGATGATATGGGATCCCTTGAAGCACCATTCAAGACCACATCTTGTTCCATGGAGTGTTGGGTTTCATCTACATTGTTAGCACAACAACTCGAGGAAATACATGCATTTTTATCATGGCAACAAGATATAGCAAGCATATCATCATGAGATTTAGTCAAGCAATTTCTACATGATATGCAAGGACTATCAACACAAGCAAGTGAAACATTTGGAGTGCTCGAAGTGCTAAGGCCCAAAGACGGAGCATTGCAATAATATAGTGATGAAGAATCATCCACAAAAAGCACACTATCATCATTGCAATGACCGACACTACTCACCATATCATTACCTTGTGGCAAACCACATGTAGGTGAAGTATAAGAAGTTGAGAAGACTATACGGCCGGAGGTGGAGGGAGAACAATCATCCCTACAAATCTTGGACACACCATATTCATCTTGAAGCTTCGTCCACAACTCATGAGCATCCTGGAACGGCATGAGTTGAAATATAACTACATTGCTCAAAGCATCAAAAAGCACATTAGAAGCTTGAGCATTGAGATAAGAGTTTTTCTCATCCTCTAAAGATAACCTTTGGGGATCCTTTGGAGGAGAAAAACCCATATCTACAATTCACTCTAAATTTGGGTCCATGACCCTAAAGAGATTAAGCATGCGAATTACCCAAACATCAAAATTTGTGCCATCGAAACTAAGAGTGTCAGAGAATCCTAAACCCCTAGTCGACATCTTTACTCTCTAGGCAGTTAAGCCCAACAAAGAGAGACGAGGCTCTGATACCAATTGAAAGATCGTGAATATGCACTTTTAAAATAATTACGGTTTAGGCTTGAACAAATGCGGAATAAACCTAGCGGTTAATTTGTCAAGCACAAAACCTACAACAACTAGGCTCACCTATGTGCACCAACAACTTATGCTAAGCAAGATAAACAACTAAGTGATAGCAAGATATATGACAAGAAACAATATGGCTATCATAAAGTAAAGTGCATAAGTAAAGGGCTCGGGTAAGAGATAACCGAGGTACGCGGAGACGACGATGTATCCCGAAGTTCACACCCTTGTGGATGCTAATCTCCGTTTGGAGCGGTGTGGAGGCACAATGCTCCCCAAGAAGCCACTAGGGCCACCGTAATCTCCTCAGGCCCTCGCACAATGCAAGATGCCATGATTCCACTAAGGGACCCTTGAGGGCGGTCCACGAACCCGTACAAATGGCAACCCTTGGGGGCGGTCACCGAACACGTACACTTTGGAAACCCTTGGGGGCGGTCACCGGTACCCGTCAAATTGCTCGGTGCGATCTCCACAACCTAATTGGAGACCCCGACGCTTGCCCGGAGCTTTACACCACAATGATTGAGCTCCGAACACCACCAACCGTCTAGGGCGCCCAAGCACCCAAGAGGAACAAGCTCAAGGGCACCAAGCACCCAAGAGTAATAAGCTTCTCAACTTGTAACTTCCACCTATCACCGTGGAGAACTCAAACCAATGCACCAAATGCAATGGCAAGGGCACACGGAGTGCCCAAGTCCTTCTCTCTCAAATCCCACCGAAGCAACTAATGCTAGGGAAGAAAATGAGAGGAAGAACAAGAAGGAGAACACCAAGAACTCCAAGATCTAGATCCAAGGGGTTCCCCTCACATAGAGGAGAAAGTGATTGGTGGAAATGTGGATCTAGATCTCATCTCTCTTTTCCCTCAAAAACTAGCAAGAATCCATGGAGGGATTGAGAGTTAGCAAGCTCGAAGAAGGTCAACAATGGGGGAAGAACACGAGCTCAAAGGATAAGGTTCAATGGGGAAGAAGACCCCCTTTTATAGGTGGGGGAAAATCCAACCGTTATGCTCACAGCCCGCACCGAGCGGTAGTACCGCTCGGCATCACGGTACTACTACTAGGGGTAGCGGTACTACTGCTAAGGGTAGCGGTACTACTGCTTGCAAGTGGTACTAAAAAATTACATCCGTGCCTACCACCGCTGAACTTGTGACGAGTTTTTGGTCCCGAGCGGAAGTAGCCACGGAAGTAGCCGCGGTAGTACTGCTCCAAGCGGTAGTACCGCTCCCAAGGGCGGTAGTACCGCTCCCAAGGGCGGTAGTAAAAAATTACTTCCGCTCCTACCCGCGGTAGTACCGCTGCAGCCTTTTCAGAACACCAAAACTACCATAACTTCTGCATTCGGACTCCGAATTTGACGAAACCAAGTTTGTTGGAAAGCTAGGGACAAGGGCTAACACAATCTTGAGAGAAATACCAATAATAAGCAAATGAGAAAAGGCCCAAAAGAAAATGGTGAGAACCCTTCCTCGGAAAAGACCGGTAAAACCTCCAACACCGAAAACATCATAGAAGACGCATGCAAACTCCGTTTTTGATGAACTCAAGCTTGTCATAAAGATGACCATAAGCTCTAAGACTCACAAAGAGAACCAAACAAGAACCAAGAAACATGATGCAAGGATGCAATGGTTTGATCTCTCGACGAACGATACGATCAAGCTACTCACTTGAGAGCCCCCCTTGATAGTACGACTATCGATCCTATAACCCGGTCTCCCAACTACCACCATGAGACCGGTAAAATAGAAAACCTATCAAGGGCAAACCTTTGCCTTGCACATGATCCACTTGAGCTAGATGATGACGATCTTGTCCTCCTCAAGATGGACCACCTTTCTTGATTGTGTTGGGTCGATGGAGACTAGATGATTGCTCCCCCATACTCCACTATGGGTGAGCCACTCTTCGGCATATCTTCACAAGTCCATTGACACCACAATGGATGGCAAGCTTCAAGCACTTGATCTCTTCATGATGCTCCACTTGAACTTGCACACGGCAATCTTGATGATGATCACCACTTGATGTCATCCTTTCCATGGGTTGTATGATATCTTCCTCTTGACGCAAGCCCATGGACACGTACCTAACCCCACATAGACTCTCACATAGACCATGGGTTAGTACACAAAGTGCAATGGATAATGCTTACCATACCATGGGATCACTTGATCCCTCTCGATACATCTTCTACGCTTTGTGAGTTGATCAACTTGATTCACTCTTGACTTAGTCTTGATCAACCTTGAATCTTTCCAACTCTATTCGTTTGGATGATGTCTTGAAGGTAAACATGAATGATCACACAATCTTTTTCTTCAAGACATGCTTGCAATAAGCTCAACACTCACATGACCAATCTTTGGATAATTCCTTATAGCACCTTGGTCAACACATAAACTCCTTGAAACCAACACATGGACTTCAAGAAATGCCTATGGACAAATCCTTCAAATATAACTCAATGCAACCATTAGTCCATAGAGAATGTCATCAATTACCAAAACCACACATGGGGGCATCGCATGTCCTTTCACCACCCCCCACCACGGCGCTGTCCCCCTCTCCGGCGATCTCTCTCCTCCTCCACTAATCTGTGGATTCTCTCCGATCAACATCTCCGGCGTCTTGTCTGGATCAAGGACATACCCATCTTCTATGGGTTCTTCTGGTGGATCGACCCTTGGCTTGGACTTCTCCAAGGGTAGGGTTTTTTCTGATGAGGTTTTCAAATCTACTGGGCAATTGGTTCATCCTTTGGGGCATAGAAGGCCTTTTATCTTAATTGTTTCATTCAGCCGCCATGCCTTCCGTCTCTCAGTGGATTCTGTTGCTGCGGCTTTGGAAGCTGCAATTGGAGGTTCGGCAATTGATCTCCATGTTGATCACATCAAAGACAAGGTTTACTCTTTCCATGTTTCTTGCAAGCAAGTTGGTTTTATCATCATGGACCTCCGCTCCTTTGCTTGTGATCTGTTCAAGTGTTATTTTCATTTGAGGGGAAATGGTGGCCCGAATTGGATTAGAGAGCTCAGGATCTAGAGGAAAGAATGTGATGCTGAGTGGATTTTAGTTAGTCCAACTAAGCGTCGATCATTTTTAGGTCTTTTGGCTATGCATAAACCTCCTGTTAGATCGGCTATCAAGTCTGTTGCTTCTTCTAAGAAAAATCTTTCTTTTGCCACGTTTGAGCGCTATTCGGCTTGCAAGGAATATAGATATCCGGCTACGCAAAAGTGCATTGACACTATGAGGGATCCTGGGTATGATCTTCCTGTTCATGAGCGTGTAGTCATACATCAATCCCCTCCCACGGACTTGCTTTGGACGGTGGCTCGTCCACCCATTGTTTTTGGCACAGTCACTCCATTGCTGGAGTTGTGCCGGCCGATCTCATCTGCTCCGGCGACTGATCCGGTTTCTGAGGAACTTCCCTCCGTGCATGCTGGGATTACGCCCGCATGTTTCGCTCAGGCGGGATTGCCTCCGATTCAAAACAATTGTGTTTCTGACCCAGTTGATGTGGAGGCCTGCCAAGTTTCAAGCCCACCTGAGCCAATTAGCCCAATTGCTTTTGGGCTTTCCACGCCTCCGGAACTAAGCCCATTGAACTTTGGTGAACATATCCCCTCCTCTCAAGAGGCTACGAGGCAGTTTGAAGCTATGGTCGATGACATGGTGGACCGTGTGATCACATGCACTATTTGCTCACAGAGGGGCCACTTGTCAGCGGCATGTGGAATGCGAGCGGTCTGCTTGGCTTGCTCTCGCCTAGGTCACTCTAGCCGCGACTGTAATGATTTTGCGCGCTCCAATGGATTGGTTTGGAAGCCAATTTCGGTGCACCAAAAAATGATTTTATCGGAATCTGCTGCCTCTCATGGGAACAGAGCCAGAGTTATTGGGATAGACTGTCCAGTCCCATCGCCGCCGCCCCCATTGCATCTTCCCTCTCCCCACGCCAAAGAAAAACCACGAAAAGCTTCTGCTTCCTCCATGGCGAACTACGATCTTGATCCTTAGCGCTTTGTGCCTGTAGGCCACCACATTATCGATGGTGGCGATCATCGGTTTCCTCGCACCTTCTTCACGCCTGCTGCTCGACCGACCAGTCGTCATGAGGACTACATGGTCGCTGAAGTGATGCCCGCGCCGGAGGGGCCGCTCGGCCCGGTGCGTGAAGAGGTGGTTCAGTTTCTGCAAGATTCAGATATTATGGTTCGATCTGCTCAGCCGTGGTTCCATGGGGTGGGTTTGTTTCAAGTCAGAGATCCGTCAGTTAGATATACCTTGATTCAGCATGCACCTTTTCCGTTGGGCAACGATCGTTTTGTTAGATTTATGAAGCATGATGAGGGGGAAAATTTCAAAGGAACACATTGTTTTTGCAAGGGCTGGTTAATGTTCATTGGGATTCCTCTGGATTACCGCACTACTGAGTACATCTCGCAGGCTGTTGGTACTTTCGGAAAGTTTATTTCTTGGGACAGTGAGGATCCATACCTCGTCCGGACTATGGTGGAGGCTAGTTTTCCTGATACGCTGTTAGTTCCAAGAGATGTTGTTTTTGGTGATTACGCGGAATGGGGAGGTGCCCAAGTGTCCTGGACTGTTGCATGCTATGTTCTTGGTGCGGACTTTGCTCATCAGATGCCAAACGATGAAGACCGCTAGATGGAAACCCCCACCCGTTGCCTGGTAATCTGGTTCAGGATAACTTGCCGTTTGTTCTACCACCGTACCCTATGTTGGGATGGAATGATGCTCCTGTCGTTCCTCCCCCTCCACCTGTAAATGATGATGCGCCTGGTTCGGGTAATGCAATGTGGGGAGATGATGCTGAAGATGAGCAGGCCCTACAGCCGGCTGCCCCTGAACAGGATCAAGTTTCTATTGTGATTGACCAACCAGAGGGATCAGTGTCTGTGGACCAACCTGAGCAGGGCATTCAGCATGTTCCTCCCCCAGATCTTCAGCAGCAGCATCATGTCTTCGAGGAGAATCAGCTAGCAATTGTGCCCTACCAACCTCCTGTGATTCAGCATCATGAGATATTCATTGGCATGGCGCGTATTGTGGCCGGCCCTCCACTCCCTCCGGAAATGATTTGGAAGAGGTCTTTCCAGAACCTCATGTTTGATTTCTCAGTTAAGGAGGTGCCAAGGTCTATCTTCTTCAAGCCGTTGGGCACACTCATTTATTCCAAGAGGACTTGGTCCATTGCTTTTGATGTGTCCAAGCAGATGTCTTGCTTGTCTGCTTCTTTACCCATGGTTGATGCTGTCAGAAGATCTGTTATGGTGAAGCGTCCTGTGGCCAGAGCCTTATTTGAGAACCTGCCAGCAGATTCTCCTTTTGCTTCTGAAGATGTTGCACCTGCTATTTCTGTTGTTTCTGTTTCTGCTGCATCATCACCTATTTCTGCCTCTGCTGCATCATCACCTGTGGTTTTCTCTGTGGAACAAACTACTGTAAGAAAGCGAAGAGAAAAGAAGAAGCCTCCTGTTGCTGATACGTCACTGAGACATTGCACTCGGAGCGCGGCAAAGTTAGATGGCTTCAAAAACGTGGTTTTTGAGCAGCTCTCACTTCAGCCATCAAAGAAGCGCTCACGTGCCAAGCCCATGGAGGACAAGGCCCAGCCCACTTCTGCGGATGGCACTGAAGATGCTTCGTCTGCTGCACCACCACACACACCAATTCAGGTTCTTCAGGCGGTTGGCGCGGAGCTAGAGATTGATCCTTCCCTTCTATCGGTGGACAAGCTTATGGCTAATCCATAGGAGGATTCGTCTGCATCTTCAGCTTAATGATTATGTCAACCTATTTGACTTGGCCTCGAGTGCCTGTTATGTGTGTTTTCTTTATGGTTCAACTGTGTCAGTCTAGGGAATTGTCATTTTGTGGCTCTGAACTATATTATCTTTTGGGTGGTATGGCATTGTGTGTCATGCTATATATACTTTTCTGCTCATCGGTGATTAATGAATCGTGTCACAACGCGTAGTAGGAAGGTTTTATATTGGAATGTTCATGGTCTGAATTCAGATCCTAGGCAGCGTTCTGTCAGGGAGAAAGTGACTGAAAGTCAGTGTTCGGTGGTTTGTCTTCAAGAAACTAAGCTATCCTCATGCTCGCGGGCAATTATGAAATCCATCTGTCCTCATGGTTTTGATCAATTTGTTGAGTCACCATCTAGAGGTGCCTCTGGGGGTCTTTTAACTGCATGGCGATCTGATGTGTTTCACGACACTCTCCTACAATTTAAACCCTACGCTATTGTTATGCAGTTTACCTCTGTTCATAACAATGAACAGTGGTTTTTGGTAAATGTTTATGGTCCTTGTCAGGGAGAGCTGCGGGATGAGTTTGTTTCATGGATCTACAATTTGGACATTGAACCTGACCAAATGTGGATGTTGATGGGGGATTTCAACTTTATTTGTTACACTAAAAATAGAAATCTCCCAGGTGGTGACATCAATGATATGTTTATTTTCAATGAAATTATTGGCCATTTGGGACTGCTCGAACTCCCTTTAAAGGGAAGAAAGTTTACTTGGTCTAACATGCAGGACATGCCTCTTTTGGAACAACTAGACTGGGTTTTTACATCTGCTAGTTGGATTAACATATATCCCATGACGCAAGTGGCTCCTTTGGCAAAAACTGCATCTGATCATGTGCCTTGTCTGGTTAACTTCAGTACATCAATTCCAAGGGCGCATATTTTCAGGTTTGAAATTTTTTGGGTACATCAGGCTGGTTTTATGGATTGTGTGCAGGAGGTTTGGACTCGTCCTTCTCGTAAAACTCACATTTCAGAAATTATTGTTGATAAACTAAAGGCTTTGCGGTTTGCTTTGAAGAAATGGCAGAAAGGTTTATCACATATTAAAGGGTTAATTGAGAAGTGTAACTGGGTAATTCTTTGGTTGGACAATCTGGAGGACATGAGATCTCTTTCCAGACCTGAGAGCAACTTCAGAAAAATCACCAAACTGCACCATGAGCATCTGCTGCACATGCAATATCTATACTGGAGGAAGAGATGTACCATCAGGTATATCAAAGTGGGAGAGGAAAACTCCAAATTCTTTCAGGCCATGGCAACTGAAAGATACAGAAAGAATTCAATTGCTAGTCTGTTGTTGCCTGATGGATCTGTCACGTCAAATCATGAGGAAATGGCCAAAGAGTTCTTGATTTCCTTCAAGACCAGAATTGGGATGATTCGGCCAATAGCTTTGGATGAGAACATTCTATCTTTAATACCTAGGGTTCAAGGCTTGGAGGTCCTCACCAAACCTTTTGAGCTTAAGGAGATTGATCAGGTTATTAAAGAAATGCCTACTGATAAGGCACCCGGGCCTGATGGCTTCAATGGATTTTTTCTAAAAAAGTGCTGGCACATATATCTGCTGATTTTATTCAGTTTGTACGTGAGTTTAATGCTGGCACAGTTCAGCTAGAAAATCTCAATGATGCTTACACTACACTGATACCAAAGAAGCAGTCGCCAGAGAGTGTGGGAGACTTTAGGCCTATTTCTCTCATTAGTGTTGGCCTGAAATTCCTTACAAAACTTGCTGCTAACAGATTTCAACAGGAGATCATCAAATGTATCCATAAAAATCAATATGGCTTCATAAAATCAAGAACAATCCAGGATTGTCTTGCCTGGACCTTTGAATATATCCATCAGTGTAACCAGTCTAAGCAGCCCATCCTTTTGCTCAAGTTGGATTTTGAAAAGGCCTTTGATTCTATATAGCATGAGGCTATATTAAGGATTCTTGCTGCAAAAGGTTTTGACAATAGATGGATTACATGGATTAAGCAGTTGTTGTCATCAGGCACTTCTTCTGTCTTACTCAATGGAGTTCCTGGGAATCATTTCAAATGTAAATGTGGAGTTAACCAAGGAGATCCAATCTCTCCCTTGCTCTTTGTAATTGTTGCTGACCTCTTGCAGACTTTGATCAATAACCTTCTTCAGCAGGGTTTGATAAGCAGGCCTCTGCCAACTCATGATCCTGATTTTCCAGTGGTCCAATATGCTGATGACACACTGCTTTTCTTAAAGGCTGACAAGGATCAATTGGGGGCACTGAAATCAGTGTTATATTCATTCTCAGAGGCAACTGGTCTTCAGATTAACTTTCATAAATCCTCCATGTATCCCATTAATGTGATTGACCAGGTTGCTATTGATCTGGCTGCTTTCTTTGGATGTAAGTTAGGCAAAATGCCTTTCACATATCTAGGTCTGCCTGTTGGGACTACCAGGCCTAAGATTGTGGATCTTCTTCCCTTAGTGGATTGTATGGAGAGAAGATTGACAGCAAGTTCTTGGTTTTTGCCTCAAGGGAGCAGGTTGCAATTAGTAAACTTTGTCATTTCTTCTTTGCCTATCTTCTTCCTTTGCATCCTGTCAATCCCTCAGGGTATTTTGAAGTAGTTGGAAAGGATTCAGAGGCAGTGTTTATGGAGGAAATATGGTCAGGAGAAGGGCCATTCTCTGGCAGCTTGGCCACTTGTTTGCAGGCCCAAATCAAAGGGGGGACTTGGAATCTTAAATCTGGGTTTGCAAAATAAAGCTCTTCTTCTGAAACATCTGAATAAATTTTACAATAAAATGGATGTGCCTTGGGTTCAGTTGATTTGGGATTCTCATTATTTTATAAGAATTCCACATGATACTGTTCTTTGTGGCTCTTTTTGGTGGAGGGATGTCTGCAAGTTGATGGATAATTTCAGAGCAGTTACTGAGGTTGATGTTCATAGTGGAGATACTGTGTTATTTTGGTCTGACTATTGGCAAATTGGAAACAGCCATGTCCCACTTCAAGATCAATTTCCTAGACTATATTATTTTTGTCTCCACAAAAACCTATCAGTCAAAGAAGTCTTTCAGGCTGGTAGCTTGCAAGATCTTTTTTACTTGCCCCTCTCTAAACAAGCCTTTCAAGATTTACAGCAGCTTTCGTCCCTAATGGGGTCTTTCCATTTGGACACTAGTTGTCATGACCCTTGGGGGTGGAGGCATGGAAAGAAGTCATCTTATACTGCAAAAAAGTTTTATGATTTTGCCTATCAGCCAATGGTAGCAAACACCATTTTGAGGTGGATATGGACGAGCTGTTGTACTATGTCGATCAAGATGTTTGTTTGGCTTGTTATAATGGACAGGGTTAATACTAAGGACATGATTCAGAGGAGGCAATGGAAGATTAGTGAGGGGCCACAATGTGTTCTGTGTCCAACTGGGATTTTGGAGGACAGAAACCACCTATTTTCCAGTGCAATTTCAGTGCTCGCGTCTGGATTTATCTGCAAATTGTATGGAAAGACAGTGATGACATGGTGGAGATTGCCTACCATGCTAGAAAGGAGTTCAACAAACCTTTCTTTGTGGAGGTGGTTTTTACTGCCTGGTGGAATATTTGGAAGGTCAGAAATGGCAGAGCTTTCAGGAACATCAAGCCATCTTTCAGAGCATGGAGAAATGGATTCATTCATGATCTCACTCTGCTCTCTCATAGAATCAAACAGAATCATAGAGAGACCTTACTTAAATGGATTGATTTCCTTCCTCCTTGAGGGGAGTTGCTTCTTTTGTATTTATGTATTTATTAGGAATAGTACACTTGTATAGCCTTCTTTAGTTAGTTGTTTCTTCCTCTTTTGTTTTTTTCCTTTTCCTCACCTTGAGGAAACTTTGTATTATTTCTGTTTCTTTTTCATTAATAAAATGTTGTGGGGTGCAAGCCCTACAGTCTTCAAGGTAAAAAAAATACATGAACTCCTCAAACTATGGTCATCACCGGGAGTGGTCCCGATTATTGTCACTTCGGGGTTGCCGGATCATAACACATAGTAGGTGACTATAGACTTACAAGATAGGATCAAGGACACACATATATTCATGAAAAGATAATAGGTTCAGATCTGAAATCATGGCACTCGGGCCCTAGTGACAAGCATTAAGCATAGCAAAGTCATAGCAACATCCATCTCAGAACATAATGGATACTAGGGATCAAACCCTAACAAAACTAACTTGATTACATGATAAATCTCATCCAACCCATCACCGTCCAGCAAGCCTACGATGGAATTACTCACGCACGGCGGTGAGCATCATGAAATTGGTGATGGAGGATGGTTGATGATGACGACGGCGACGAATCCCCCTCTCCGGAGCCCCAAACGGACTCCAGATCAGCCCTCCCGAGAGAGATTAGGGCTTGGCGGCGGCTCCGTATCGTAAAACGCGATGATATCTTCTCTTTGATTTTTTCTCCCCGAAAGCCAATATATGGAGTTGGAGTTGGCGTCGGAGGGCCACCAGGGGGCCCACGAGGTAGGGGGGCGCGCCCAGGGGGGCGCGCCCCCCACCCTCGTGGACAGGGTGGGGCCCCCTGGTCTTCATCTTTTGCGAGGATTTTTTATTGTTTTTTCTAAGGTGTTCCGTGGAGTTTCAGGTCATTCCGAGAACTTTTATTTTCTGCACATAAAACAACACCATGGCAATTCTGCTGAAAACAGCGTCAGTCTGGGTTAGTTACATTCAAATTATACAAGTTAGAGTCCAAAACAAGGGCAAAAGTGTTTGGAAAAGTACTTACGATGGAGACGTATCAACTACCTATTGATGATAGCTTTCTTGATGAACAATTAGCGGTCATTAATGCTTCTCGTACTGCTCCATGGTATGCTGATTATGCTAATTACATTGTTGCTAAATTTATACCACCTAGTTTCACATACCAGCAAAAGAAAAAGTTATTTTATGATATAAGACATTACTTCTGGGATGAACCACACCTTTATAAAGAAGGAGTAGATGGTGTTATTAGACGTTGTGTACCTGAGCATGAACAGGAACAGATCCTATGCAAGTGTCCCTCCAAACCATATGGAGGACACCACGCTAGAGATAGAACTGCACATAAGGTATTGCAATCCGGTTTTTATTGGCCTACTCTCTTCAAAGATGCCCGTAAGTTTGTCTTGTCTTGTGATGAATGTCAAAGAATTGGTAATATTAGTAGACGTCAAGGAATGCCTATGAATTATTCTCTTGTTAGTGAACCATTTGATGTTTGGGGCTTTGATTATATGGGACCTTTTCCTGCCTCTAATGGATATACACATATTTTAGTTGTTGTTGATTACGTTACTAAGTGGGTAGAAGCTATTCCAACTAGTAGTGCTGATCATAACACCTCTATTAAGATGCTTAAAGAAATTATTTTTCTGAGGTTTGGAGTCCCTAGATACTTACTGACTGGTGGTGGTTCACATTTTATTCATGGTGCTTTTCGTAAAATGCTTGCTAAGTATGATGTTAATCATAGAATTGCACCTCCTTATCACCCGCGGTCTAGTGGTCAAGTAGAATTGAGCAATAGAGAGCTCATATTAATTTTGCAAAAGACTGTTAATAGATCTAGAAAGAATTGGTCCAAGAAACTTGACGATGCATTATGGGCCTATAGAACTGCATATAAAAATCCTATGGGTATGTCTCCATATAAGATGGTTTATGGAAAAGCATGTCACTTACCTCTCGAACTTGAACATAAAGCATATTGGGCCATTAAAGAGCTCAATTATGATTTCAAACTTGCTGGTGAGAAGAGGTTATTTGATATTATCTCACTTGATGAATGGAGAACCCAGGCCTACGAGAATGCCAAGCTGTTCAAAGAAAAAGTTAAAAGATGGCATGACAAAAGAATACAAAAGCGAGAATTTAACGTAGGTGATTATGTGTTGCTACTCAACTCTCGTTTAATTTTTTTTGCAGGAAAACTTCTCTCTAAATGGGAAGGTCCTTACGTTATCGAGGAGGTCTACCATTCTAGTGCCATAAAAATCAACAACTTCGAAGGCACAAATCCGAAGGTGGTGAACGGTCAAAGAATCAAACATTATATCTCAGGTAATCCTATAAATGTTGAAACTAATGTTATTGAAACCGTAACCCCGAAGGAATACATAAGGGACACTTCCCAGAACGTTTCAGACTCCGAAAAGGAATAGGTATGTGGTACGGTAAGTAAACCGACTCCAAAACAGTTCTAATGGCAATTTTTCTCCGTTTTGGAATATTTAAGAATTTAGGAAAGCAAGAAGTAATTCGGGAAGGACACGAGGCCTCCACGAGGGTGGAGGGCGCACCCACCCTTACTAGGCGCGCCCCCTATCTCATGGGCACCTCGTGTGCCTCCCGGACTCAATTTTCTTGCACGTTACTTCTTTTGGTCGGTAAAAATTCATTATATAAACTCCCGAAGGTTTTGACCACCGTATCACGAAAAAATCCTCTGTTTTTGTTTCGAGCTTCCTCTGTTGCAGATTTAGAGCAAGATGTCTTCTCAAGAGTTAGTTGGGGAGAGTCGGGTTTCCCACCCGACGCCAGGTCCAAGAGCAAATAGCGATGCTTATCACTTTGGGCCATCAACGGAGGACGAGATGGAGGCCGACTTGAAAAGGATAGATGCCATGGAGGAGGATCAAGAAGTTACCTCTCGCTTCCAAGCAGGATTCATGATGGGGGAACTACAGAGCTCAGCTATTCCAAATTCGGTCATCCCTTCCAATGTTAAATTTCTTTCTTATGGAAATATGAAAAGGAGTGTCACTTGTTCTCCAGAAGCTATGCAACATCCTTGGGTAAAAGGAGCTTTAGCCATTATGGGAAAACTCCGCAAGGAAAATATGGACCTCAAACAACAAGTCAATAAGCTCGAGGAGGAAAATTGTATCCTAAGGGGCATCATCGCCAAGAAGATCACAACACCAACTCTGAAGAAGGACACATAATCACATGGGTATGGGCACTTCCCTTGGCAACTGCCAAGCTTGGGGGAGGTGCCCCGGTATCGTATCACCATCACACTCCTATCTTTATCAGTTTACTTAGTTCGATCCCTTTGGTAATATCTAGATCTAGTAGAATAAAGTTTTGGTATGAATTAGTTTTGAGTTTTGCTTTGTGATCCTTCTATGTAGTCGAGTCCGTGAGCTATATAGTAAAGATTAGTGTTGAGTCAAGGGCTTTGCTATCTTGCTATGATCTTGAGAAAATAGAAAGAATAAAAAGAATAAAAGAGTTCATATTGATCTTATGGATAGTAATGACTTCACATATAAAGAGTATGAGGCATAAAAGTTGTTGAAGGTTGACAAACATAATTTTGGTCATCGTTGCAATTAATAGGAAGTAATAAAGAAAGAGAGGTTCTCACATATATATATACTATCTTGGACATCTTTTATAATTGTGAGCACTCATTAAAGTATGACATGCTAAAGAGTTGGTGTTGGACAAGGAAGACAACGTAATGGTTTATGTTTTCTCACATCTCAGTTAAAGTATATTGTCATGGATCGTCCAACATGTTGAGCTTGCCTTTCCCCCTCATGCTAGCCAAAATTACTTGCACCAAGTAGAGATACTACTTGTGCTTCCAAATATCCTTAAACCCAGTTTTGCCATGAGAGTCCACCATACCTAACTATGGATTGAGTAAGATCCTTCAAGTAAGTTGTCATGTTGCAAGCAATAAAAATTTCTCTCTAAATATGTATGACTTATTAGTGCGGAGGAAATAAGCTTTATACGATCGTGTGATATGGAAGTAATAAAAGCGACGGACTGCATAATAAAGGTTCATATCACAAGTGGCAATATAAAGTGATGTTCTTTTGCATTAAGATTTTGTGCATCCAACCCTAAAAGCACATGATAACCTCTGCTTCCCTCTACGAAGGGCATATCTTTTACTTTATGCAAGAGTCAAGGTGATCTTCACCTTTCCCTTTTTCATTTTATCCTTGGGCAAGCACCTCGTGTTGGAAAGATCCTGATATATATATATATATATATATATATATATATATCCAATTGGATGTAAGTTAGCATGAACTATTATAGTTGACATCACCCAAAGGTGAATACGTTGGGAGGCAACACTATAAGCCCCTATCTTTCTCAGTGTCCGATTAAAATTCCATAACCATAAGTATTGCGTGAGTGTTAGAAATTGTAGAAGACTATATGATAGTTGAGTATGTGGACTTGCTGAAAAGCTCTATTCTTGACTCTTTCCGATGTTATGATAAATTGCAATTGCTTCAATGACTAAGATTATAGTTTGTTAGTTCTCAATGAAGTTTATGATCCATACTTGACATTGTGAATAGATTGTTACTTTAGCATAAGAAATCATATGAAAAAATCTATATATGTTGCTGTTACAAGGATGATCATGATGCCCTCATGTCCGTATTTTATTTTTATCGACACCTCTATCTCTAAACATGTGGACATATTTCTCGATATCGGCTTCCGCTTGAGGACAAGCGTGGTCTAAGCTTGGGGGAGTTGATACGTCCATTTTGCATCATGCTTTTATGTCGATATTTATTGCATTATGGGCTGTTATTACACGTTATTTCACAATACTTATGGCTATTCTCTCTTATTTTACAAGGTTTATCATGAAGAGGGAGAATGCCGGCAGCTGGGATTCTAGCTGGAAAAGGAGCAAATATTGGAAACCTATTCTGCACAGCTCCAAAAGTCGTGAAACTCCACGAAAGTCATTTTTTGAATTAATAAGAATTATTGAGCAAAGAAAGTACCAGAGGGGGCCCACACCCTGGCCACGAGGGTGGGGGGCGCGCCCCCCTTCCCCTATTGGGCGCGGCCCCCTATCTTGTGGGCCCCCTGGTGGCCCTCCGGTGCCCATCTTCTGCTATATGAAGGCTTTTACCCTGAAAAAAATCATAAGCAAGCTTACGGGATGAAACTCCGCCGCCACGAGGCGGAACCTTGGCGGAACCAATCTAGGGCTCCGACGGAGCTGTTCTGCCGAGGAAACTTCCCTCCGGGAGGGGGAAATCATCACCATCGTCATCACCAACGATCCTCTCATCGGGAGGGGGTCAATCTCCATCAACATCTTCACCAGCACCATCTCCTCTCAAAACCCTAGTTCATCTCTTGTATCCAATCTTGTATCAAAACCACAAATTGGTACATGTGGGTTGCTAGTAGTGTTGATTACTCCTTGTAGTTGATGCTAATTGGTTTACTTGGTGGAAGATCATATGTTCAGATCCTTAATGCATATTAATACTCCCCTGATCATGAACATGAATTTTATTGTTAGCACATATTGTATTGTTGCCATCGAGGATAAAAAGATTGGGTTTATATCATATTGCATGAGTTTATCCCTCTACATCATGTCATCTTTCTTAATGCGTTACTCTGTTCTTTATGAACTTAATACTCTATATGCATGCTAGACAGCGGTCGATGTGTGGAGTAATAGTAGTAGATGCAGGTAGGAGTCAGTCTACTTGTCACGGACGTGATGCCTATATACATGATCATGCCTAGATAATCTCATAATTATTTGCTTTTCTATTGATTGCTCGACAATAATTTCTTCACCCACCGTAATATTTATGCTATCTTGAGAGAAGCCACTAGTGAAACCTTTGCCCCCCGGGTCTATCTCTTATCATATAAGTTTTCAATCTACTTTTATTTGCATCTTTACTTTTCCAATCTATATCATAAAATACCAAAAATATATTTATCTTATCATATTATCTCTATCAGATCTAACTTTCGAAGTGGTCGTGAAGGGATTGACAACCCCTTTATTGCGTTGGTTATGAGTTCTTGTTTGTTTGTGTAGGTGTGTGGGACTTTTGAGGAGCCTCCTACTGGATTGATACCTTGGTTCTCAAAAACTGAGGGAAATACTTACGCTACTATTGCTGCATCACCCTTTCCTCTTCAAGGAAAACCAACACAAGCTCAAGACATAGCAAGAAGGATTTCTGGCGCCGTTGCCGGGGAGGCTTCCACCAAGTCAAGTCAAGATTCGACCTCCCGCCAATGTGCGATTTCTGATGCCGTTGCCGGGGAGGTCTTCGCTCAAGTCAAGACATACCAAGTGCCCATCACAAACTCATCTCCCTCGCAGTTACATTATTTGGCATTTGCCTCTCGTTTTCCTCTCCCCCACTTCACCTTTGCCGTTTTATTCGCCCTCTCTTTTCTATTTGCCCTCTTCTTCCTCCTCGCTTTTGTCTGCCGTTATGTCTAAAATTGGGGAGATTTCGTCGATATGGACAATAATGAGAACATGGAAAAATCTGATGCTCCTGCTGAAGAACCCCCTATCTTGCATACTAAAAAGTTTCGAATCGGTAGCGGTAATATTATTGGAAAAGGGGTTATTCAAGATTTCTTTACTTGTGTCGGTGCTTTACCTTCTATGGGTAGTTCTATCTTGCATAGAACTAGTAGTCTTCCGGATGCTATCGCCATGCTTATAGTTGAACTTGAAAGACAATTTATGCACATGTGTCCTTGCATACAAAGAATTTTCCTAGAACTTTCTAATATTGAGCATTCTTCTGTTAAGCGCGCAGCTACTATCTTTTTGGCACATGAGTTTAGATTTATAATAAAAGAATCCAAAGAAATTTTTGCGCGCTATAGGGTGGACGCCGGTCGTCCTCCCATAGAGGCGATCCTCTTCGATCAAGAGGAAATTATGCGTTTCCAATCTTTGGACTATATTGCTTTTAATGAAAACCTTAGAAAAAAGGTTCCTACCATTGTTGTAATTGATAAGATTTCTGAACTTAATAATGATTTTGTTATTCGAAATAATGATCTAGGATATTCTCTCGAGTGTAGACTCGAGAGGTTCTGTCTGTTTATAATGATGAATTGGTTATGCAATATGAAGGGCCCAAGGAGGAACCCATACCCCATGAGATTGATCTTGGGGAGTTTTGTCCCATTAAATTTAGCCCTTTTGATTACTTTTGCTTGCCTCAAAGGAAACTTGTTTCTGAACGTAGAGAATATGAGATGAGTTTTTGTGATCTATCTTATTATTATGGCACTACTTAGATCTATCCTCGCTTCTATGCCTAGCTACGGGCGTTAAACGATAGCGCTAGTTGGGAGGCAACCCAATTTCATTTTTGTTTTTTGTTTTTTCTTCTGTTTAGTAATAAATTTTGCATCCACCTTCTGTTTAGATGTGTTTTTATGTTTTAATTAGTGTTTGGGCCAAGTAGAACCTATAGGATAACCTATGGTAATAGTTAATTTGATTCTGCTGAAAAACATAAACTTTGTGCGCACGAAAATAATTTTAGCAATTCACAGAAATGTGCTTTTGCTTTGATTATTTTTGCTGTGATCAATAGACAAATTTCCCAGGACTTCCTATTTTGGTAGGATTTTTAGAGTTCCAGAAGTATTCGAGAGTTACAGATTGCTACAGACTGTTCTATTTTTGACAGATTCTGTTTTTCGTGTGTTGTTTGCTTGTTTTAATGCATCTATGGCTAGTATGTAGGGGTATGAACCATAGAGAAGTTGGAATACAGTAGGTTTAACACCAATATAAATAAATAATGAGTTCATTACAGTACCTTATGTGGTGGTTTTTCTTTCTTGCACTAACGGAGCATATGAGATTTCCTGTTGAGTTTTGTGTCGTGAAGTTTTCAAGTTTTGGGTAAAGATTTGATGGATTATGGAATAAGGAGTGGCAAGAGCCTAAGCTTGGGGATGCCCATGGCACCCCAAGATATTCAAGTATAACCAAAAGCCTAAGCTTGGGGATGCCCCGGAGGGCCTCCCCTCTTTCGTCTTCGTCTATCGGTAACTTTACTTGGAGCTATATTTTTATTTGCCACATGATATGTGTTTTGCTTGGAGCGTCTTGTATAATATTAGTCTTTGCTTTTTAGATCACCACAATCATCCTTTCTGTACACACCTTTTGGGAGAAACCCACTTGATTGGAATTTACTAGAACACTCTATGTGCTTCACTTATATCTTTTGAGCTAGATAAATTTTGCTCTAGTGCTTCACTTATATCTTTTAGAGCACGGCGGTGGCTTAATTTTGAAGAAATTGTTGATCTCTCATGCTTCACTTATATGATTTTGAGAGTTTCTGAGAACAGCATGGTATTTGCTATGGTTATAAAATTGGTCCTAAAATGATGGGCGTTCAAGTTGGGTATAATAAAAACTATCATAGAAAGTGAATTGCATGCTATGATCAATTTGATACTTGATAATTGTTTTGAGATATAGAGGTGGTGATAATAGAGTCATGCTAGTTGGGTGATTATGAATTTAAAGAATACTTGTGTTGAAGTTTGTGATTCCCGTAGTATGCACGTATGGTGAACCACTTTGTGATGAAGTTGGAGCACAATTTTATTTATTGATTGTCTTCCTTATGAGTGGTGGTCGGGGACGAGCGATGGTCTTTTCCTACCAATTTATCCCCCTAGGAGCATGCACGTAGTACTTTGTTTTCAATGGCTTGTAGATTTTTGCAATAAGTATATGAGTTCTTTATGACTAATGTTGAGTCCATGGATTATACGCACTCTCACCCTTCCACCATTGCTAGCCTTTCTTCTATGGTGCAACTTTCACCGGTACCATACACCCACCATATACCTTCCTCAAAACAGCCACCATACCTACCTATTATGGCATTTTCATAGCCATTCCGAGATATATTGCCATGCAACTTTTCACCGTTCCGTTTTATATGACACACATCATCATTGTCATATTGCTTTTGCATGATCATGTAGTTGACATCGTATTTGTGGCAAGGCCACCTTCATAATTTTCATACATGTGACTCTTGATTCATTGCATATCCTGGTACACCGCCAGAGGCATTCATATAGAGTCATATCTTGTTCTAAGTATTGAGTTGTAATCTTGAGTTGTAAATAAATAAATGTGTGATGATCTTCGTTATTACCCAGTGAGGAAAGGATGATGGAGACTATGATTCCCCCTCAAGTCGGTATGAGACTTCGGATGTTTTTTTTAAAGAGAAAGGTCAAAAAAAGAGAAAGGACAAATAAAAAAATGAGAGAAAAAGAGAGAAGGGACAATGCTACTATCCTTTTTACCACACTTGTGCTTCAAAGTAGCATCATGATCTTCATGATAGAGAGTATCCTATGTTGTCACTTTCATATACTACTGGGAACTTTTCATTATAGAACTTGGCTTGTATATTCCAATGATGGGCTTCCTCAAAATGCCTTAGGTCTTCGTGAGCAAGCGAGTTGGATGCACACCCACTTAGTTTCTTTTGTTGAGCTTTCATACATTTATAGCTCTAGTGCATCCGTTGTATGGCAATCCCTACTCACTCACATTGATATCTATTAATGGGCATCTCCATAGCCCGTTGATATGCCTAGTTGATGTGAGACTATCTTCTTCTTTTTTTGTCTTCTCCACAGCCACCATTCTATTCCACATATAGTGCTATGTCCATGGCTCACGCTCATGTATTGCGTGAAAGTTGAAAAAGTTTGAGATTACTAAAGTATGAAACAATTGCTTGGCTTGTCATCGGGGTTGTGCATGGTTAAATACTTTGTGTGATGAAGATACATCAACAGCCAGACTATATGATTTTGTAGGGATAACTTTCTTTAGCCATGTTATTTTGAGAAGACATGATTGCTTAGTTAGCATGCTTGAAGTATTACTATTTCTTATGTCAATATGAACTTTTATTTTTAATCATTTGGATCTGAACATTCATGCCACAACAAAGAAAATTACATTGAGAATTATTCTAGGTAGCATTGCACATCAAAAATTCTGTTTTTATCATTTACCTACTCGAGGACGAGCAGGAATTAAGCTTGGGGATGCTTGATATGTCTCCAACATATCTATAATTTTTGATTGTTCCATGCTATTATATTACCCGTTTTGGATGTTTATGGGCTTTAATTTACACTTTTATATCATTTTTGGGACTAACCTACTAACCGGAGGCCCAAGCCGTATTGCTGTTTTTTGCCTATTTCAGTGTTTCGAAGAAAAGGAATATCAAACAAAGTCCAAACGCGATGAAACCTTCGGGAACAATCTTTTTGGAACAATGCAAACCTGGAGACTTGGAGTGGAAGTCAAGAAACAAGGGAGGCGGCCACGAGGGTGCCCGGCGCGCCCCCTAGGGTTGGGCGCGCCCCCCACCCTCGTGGGCCCCTCGGGAGTCCACCGACCTACTTCTTCCTCCTATATATACCCACGTACCCCGAGAACATCAGAACATACCATGAAAACCTAATTCCACCACCGCAACCTTCTGTATCCGCGAGATCCCATCTTGGAGCCTTCGCCGGCGCTCCGCCGGAGGGGGAATCGATCACGGAGGGCCTCTACATCATCTCCAAGGCCTCTCCGATGAGTTGTGAGTAGTTTACCATAGACCTTCGGGTCCATAGTTATTAGCTAGATGGCTTCTTCTCTCTCTTTGAATCTCAATACAAAGATCTCCTTGATCTTCTTGGAGATCTATTTGATGTAACTCTTTTTGCGGTGTGTTTGTCGAGATCCAATGAATTGTGGGTTTATAATCAAGTTTATCTATGACAAATATTTGAATCTCCTCCGAATTCTTTTATGTGTGATTAAGTTATCTTTGCAAGTCTCTTCGAATTATCAGTCTGGTTTGGCCTACTAGATTGATCTTTCTTGCAATGGGAGAAGTGCTTAGCTTTGGGTTCAATCTTGCGGTGTCCTTACCCAGTGACAGTAGGGGTAGCAAGGCACGTATTGTATTGTTGCCATCGAGGATAAAAAGATGGGGTTTATATCATATTGCATGAGTTTATCCCTCTACATCATACCATCTTTCTTAATGCGTTACTCTATTCTTTATGAACTTAATACTCTAAATGCATGCTGGATAGCGGTCGATGTGTGGAGTAATAGTAGTAGATGCAGGTAGGAGTCAGTCTACTCGTCACGGACGTGATGCCTATATACATGATCATGCCTAGATAATCTCATAATTATTCGCTTTTCTATCCATTGCTCGACAGTAATTTGTTCACCCACCGTAATATTTATGCTATCTTGAGAGAAGCCACTAGTGAAATCTATGCCCCCCGGGTCTATCTCTTATCATATAAGCTTTCAATCTACTTTTATTTGCATCTTTACTTTTCCAACCTATATCATAAAATACCAAAAATATATTTATCTTATCATATTATCTCTATCATATCTCACTTTCGCAAGTGGCCGTGAAGGGATTGACAACCACTTTATTGAGTTGGTTGCGAGTTCTTGTTTGTTTGTGTAGGTGCGTGGGACTTTTGAGGAGCCTCCTACTGGATTGATACCTTGGTTCTCAAAAACTGAGGGAAATACTTACGCTACTATTGCTGCATCACCCTTTCCTCTTCAAGGAAAACCAATGCAAGCTCAAGACATAGAACCTTTCATTATCAACTTTGCATCTTTTGGCATCAATACTATGAATACGTGTATTACCACGATTGAGATTCAATAAACCATCAACATTGGGTGTATGACCATAGAAGGTTTTATTCATGTAAACATAATAACAATTATTCTCTGTCTTAAATGAATAATTGTATTGCAATTAACATGATCTAATCATATTCATGCTCAACGCAAACACCAAATAACATTTAGGTTCAACACTAATCCCGAAAGTATAGGGAATGCTTGATGATGATCATATCAATCTTGGAACCACTTCCAACACACATCGTCACTGCATCCTCAACTAGTCTCTATTTATTCTGTAACTCCTATTCCGAGTTACTAATCTAAGCAACCGAACAAGTATCAAATACCCAGGGGCTACTATGAACACTAGTAACGTACACATCAATAACCTGTATATAAAATATACCTTTGTTCACTTTGCCATCCTTCTTATACACCAAATATTCAGGGTATTTCCGCTTCCAGTGACCATTTCCTTTGCAGTAGAAGCACTCAGTTTTAGGCTTTGGTCCAGATTTGGGCTTCTTCACGGGAGTGACAACTTGCTTGCCATTCTTCTTGAAGTTCCCTTTCTTTCCCTTTGCCCTTTTCTTGAAACTAGTGGTCTTGTATAATCATCAACACTTGATGCTATTTCTTGATTTCTACCTTTGTCGATTACAACATCACGAAGAGCACGGGAATTTTTTTCGTCATCCCTTGCATACTATAGTTCATCACGAAGTTCCAGTAACTTGGTGATGGTGACTAGAGAACTCTGTCAATCACTATCTTATCTAGAACATTAACTCCCACTTGATTCAAGCGATTGTAGTACCCAGACAATCTGAGCACATGCTCACTGCTTGAGCTATTCTCATCCATCTTTTAGCTATAGAACTCGTTGGAGACTTCATATCTCTCAACTCGGGTATTTGCTTGAAATATTAACTTCAACTCTTGGAACATCTCATATGGTCCAGACGTTCAAAACGACTTTGAAGTCCTGATTCTAAGCCGTAAAGCATGGTGCACTAAACTATCAAGTAGTCATCATATTGAGCTAGCTGAACGTTCATAATGTCTGCATCTGCTCCTGCAATAGGTCTGTCACCTAGTGGTGCATCAAGGGCATAATTCTTCTGTGCAGCAATGAGGATAAACCTCAGATTATGGACCCAGTCTGCATCATTGCTACTATCATCTTTCAACTTAGTTTTCTCTAGGAACATATAAAAACATAGGGAAGCAACAACGCGAGCTATTGATCTACAACATAATTTGCAAAATACTATCAGGACTAAGTTCATGATTAATTAAAGTTTAATTAATCATATTACTTAATAACTCCCACTTAGATAGACATCCCTCTAATCATCTAAGTGATCATGTGGTCCAAATCAACTAAACCATGTCCGATCATCACGTGAGATGGAGTAGTTTTCAATGGTGAACATCACTATGTTGATCATATCTACTATATGATTCACGCTCGACCTTTCGGTCTCCAGTGTTCCGAGGCCATATCTACATATGCTAGGCTCATCAAGTTTAACCCGAGTATTCTGCGTGTGCAAAACTGGCTTGCACCCGTTGTATGTGAACGTAGAGCTTATCACACCCGATCATCACGTGGTGTCTCAGCACAAAGAACTGGCGCAATGGTGCATACTCGGGGAGAACACTTATACCTTGAAAATTAGTAAGGGATCATCTTATAATGCTATCGCCGAACTAAGCAAAATAAGATGCATAAAAGATAAACATCACATGCAATCAAAATATGTGACATGATATGGCCATCATCATCTTTTGCTCATGATCTCCATCACCGAAGCATCGTCATGATCTCCATCGTCACCGGCACGATACCTTGATCTCCATCATAGCATCGTTGTCGTCTCGCCAACTATTGTTACCACGACTATCGCTACCGCTTAGTGATAAAGTAAAATAATTACATGGTGATTGCATTGCATACAAAAAGCGGCAACCATATGGCTCCTGCCAGTTGCCGATAACTATGTTACAAAACATGACCATCTCATACAACAATTTATATCACATCATGCCTTTGACCATATCACATCACAACATGCCCTGCAAAAACAAGTTAGACGTCATCTACTTTCTTGTTGCAAGTTTTACGTGGCTGCTACGGCTTCTAGCAAGAACCGTTCTTACCTATGCATCAAAACCACAACGGTTTTTTGTCAAGTGTGCTATTTTAACCTTCAACAGGGACCGGGCATAGCCACACTCGATTCAACTAAAGTTGGAGAAACAGACACTCACTAGCCACCTGTGTGTGAAGCATGTTGGTAGAACCAGTCTCGCGTAAGCGTACGCGTAATGTCGGTCTGAGCCTCTTCATCCAGCAATATCACTGAATCAAAGTATGACATGCTGGTAAGCAGTATGACTATTATCGCCCACAACTCTTTGTGTTCTAATCGTGCATATAACATCTACGCATAGACCTGGCTCGGATGCCAATGGTTGGAAACGCAGTAATTTCAAAAAAAATCCTACGATCACGCAAGATCTATCTCTAGCTGATGCATAATAATGGGAGGGGAGAGTGTTGTCTACGTACCCTCGTGCACTGAAAGCGGAAGCGTTATGACAACACGGTTGATGTAGTCGTATGTCTTCACGATCCGACCGATCTGGCATCGAAGGTACGGCACCTCCGCGATCTGCACACATTCAGCTCGGTGACGTCCCATGAACTCTAGATCCAGTTGAGGTCGAGGGAGAGTTTCGTCAGCACGACAGCATGGTGATGGTGATGATGAATTTACTGGCGCAGGGCTTCGCCTAAGCACTACGACAATGTGACCGAGGTGTGTAACTATGGAGGGGGAGGCACCGCACACGGCTAAAACAATTGTCAACTTGTGTATCTATGGGGTGCCCCCTCCCCCGTATATAAAGGAGTGGAGGAGGAGGCCGGAGGCCAACAAGGGGCGCGCCAAGGCGGAGGACTCCTACTCCCAGTAGGAGTAGGTCTCCCACCTTTCCTAGTCCAAGAAGGAGAAGAAGGTGTCAGATGTTGGGTTCCGGCAGACCCTTAAGGTTCGAACACTGGGGTGCGCACAAAGATCTCTCCCCTACCGTTCTACGTCTGATCATCTCGTGAGATCTGAGCTGAAAACGATCAACGACACAAGGGACACGAGATTTATACTGGTTCGGACCACCGTTGTGGTGTAATACCCTACTCCAGTGTGTGGTGTCGTGGATTGCCTCAGGGGCTGATGATCAATAGTATAGGGGAAGAACAGCCTCGCGAGAGGTGTTCTTGGGCTAGTGCGATGATCTGCTTGGGTGAGTCCGATCGCCTCTCTCTCTCTCTCTAGTCTTCCCAAAATCTAGATCCGATGCCTCTCTACTGTGGTCGCTAGTCCTATTTATAGAGGCCTTGGGCCTCTCCCCAAATATTGAGCGGGAAGGGCGCCAACAACAGCCATTTCGAAGGGGAACACCTAGTACAAGTTATCCTGACTAAAGTTGGTCTTCGGCTGCCAAAAGCACTGGCGATGACGCTGTCATGGGCTCCACGGTGACCTCCATCCTGCCGCTCCGCTGGTCTTGGTCTCGTTGCACTAAAATGGTAACCTTTGCCTGATGCCTCGGTACTCCATGTCTGTGCTTGCCCGCTTTGCACCAAAAAGGAAACAAGGACACTGCGCTGGCCGGTGCCCGCCTGGCGCCCACCTGGTCTTGATCGTCATGGCTTGCGTCACGAGCACCTCGCGAGGTACCCTGCCTTGATCTCTCCGCCTCCTCGTGAGCCTGCCTAGCGAGGCCGTCCGTGAGGAAGCCTTGCATCGTCCGCCCCACGAGGCTTGGCCCCTCGCGAGGGTCTTGAGTCTTGTGCTGATGGAGATGGGATGTACTGGGCCACCACTTGAGCCACACTGCAGGCTGCAGGCAGGCAAGTCTAGGGACCCCGTTCCCAAAATGCCGACAGTAGCCCCCGGGCCCAAGGCACGCTCGGACTTGGCTTAGCGGAGAAGTGAAGGGGCAAGTGCGGAGCGCCGCAGGCCCCATCAACCTGCGGCCTTGGGCGCCGCATGGCGGTTGATTTGACGTGGGCGTCTCCGCTTCCCCATGCTGCCTCGGCAACCGCTAGACTTGACAAGTCCCTGCATGCAGAAATAGGTCATGATTACCTGCGAATGTGGAGGTCGACGGTTGGCTTCCTTCCGGTTATAAATGCAGGAGGGCGCAGGCCTCCGCTGTGCATCTCCCTCCTCGCCTCCTTCTTTCTCTCCATCCCAGCTACTCGCCATCTCCCATGGCACCGCCGAAGAGGTTCTCGGCCGCAGAGAAGGGAAAGGCTCGCTAGGAAGGGCCTGACTCTCCCCCGGCCAAGCACGGCTGAGGCTGCCCACGCAAGCATCCGGTGGCTCCCGTAGTGGCTTCCCGCGGTCGTGGAGGCGATCCCTTGCACGGTGACGGGCGCCAGATTGTCAAGGGGAGGCGCGCCATGACTGCGTGGCCTCCCAGGCCGCGCTTCCACTCGACGGAGGTGCTGCCGGAGTTTGTCGTGTGGTCGGCGGACCCGACCAGCACCTGGCTCCAGCTTCCGTGCTTCTTTGTAGGTGAACTTCCGGATGGTGCTCCGGGCGGCCTCTGGCTTCAAGCGGACGGTTGCTGCAGCAGGGCCTCCCGGGATTCGCTGGAGGTCTCCATCGCCGGGGATGTGGCCCTGACCCGCGGCTGGCAAACGTTTGCCCGCGTGCGTGGCCTGAGCCAGCGGTGCACCCTGCACTTCAAGTTCGATGGAGACGCCACCCTCTATGTGAGGGTGTTCGGAGAAGACGGTCGCCGCGCCGGGTGCTGCCCCGAAGACGATGACCGCGGCCGGGTACCCAGCCTCGGCGATATTCCGAATAAAGATGATGGCAGGTGCACGGTCGGCGGCGCTCATGGTTCGCCAAGCTTCGGAGACTCCCCTTCGGACAGTAGCTCCTCCAGCGGTGGCCGCGACTAGCCTTCGCGCTGTCGCGCCCGCCTTGAGGGAGGTAGCGGGTCAGCCCACCGTCGCGCCTCAGTGAAGTGTGAGGAGGAGTCTGATTGAGCTCTGGAGGCAGTATGAGCCCCCGCGGCGAGTTGGTGCCGATCAAGTCGTGTCTATTTTGTTTTTCTCCCTTCCCTGCACAAACAGAAAGTAGTGTAGGGCCCCGTGGGGGCGTGTCGGACTGTTGCTGTTAATTTACCATGCTGTTTCCGCTATTTCGGTGTTGTGTTTTTGTGCCGCATGCCCGCGTGCAAAAATTACTTAGCTCGGGGGGACTTGTCGCGGTTTTCACTTCCCGAGGCCGAGGCCTCGCCGCGCGCTTCATGTCCTGCAAGGATTAGTCGGGAGGGGTAGCTTCCGGTCTCGGTTGCAGAGGCGACTGACTCAGGTCATGTGTTTGCGTCGCGATGCCCGTGGGGCACGGACTGGGAGGGGTGCTCTCGTAGTGGACTTGGATAGGGAAACCTCAAACGACTGGGGCAGAAAGCACTCGCGAGGGTGCCCGCGTAGCCCCCTCGCAAGACTTGCGCGAGAGAAAACGAGCCAAGTGGGTGAAAAAGACAAAGAGTCACAAGCTAAGGACGACAACAACTCCAATAAAACTTCAAATAAGAATGAACAAGCCAACTGAAGAAAGCAAATGAAAAAGCCGCGTCCGGCACCTAATGTAGTCTTCGACGTCTTCTCACCAGCGCGGAGCTAAGTGCTGCCACTGGGCGTGGGCGGGAGCCCCCGAGGCCCGAGGGCGGCTCTCCGGAGACTCCGGGGCGTGTACAGCCCCAACTCATTATTATGTGAGAGTGTCACGGGCGGCGAGCTTCACAGGCATTGGCCTTCTTCACAGGCTCCAGGCCTTTCTCGGGAAAATGAGCTTCACAAGCGTTGGCCTTCTTCACAGGCACCGGGCCTTTCTTGGTTCGTCTAGCTTCACAGGCGCTGGGCCTTCTTTACAGGCTCTGGGCCTTTCTTCAAGGGTAGAACTTCCGGAGATGCTGGATGTTCCACGCGTTCGGGACGGGCACCCCCTCCTGAGTCTCCAAGCATGCAGCGCCGGGCCTAGAGACATGAACAACCTTGAACGGGCCCTCCCACATGGGCGAGAGCTTGTGCAACCCCTCCCTGGAGAGCACCCGTCTAAGCACAAGGTCACCTACCTCGAGGGTCCTGGGGCGGATGCTGCGGCAGTGGTACCGCCATAGTGCTTGTTGGTATCTCGCAGCCCAAAGCGCAGCCTCCCGTCGACATTCCTCCCCAAGCACGAGGTCCACCCCCCGCATGGCGTCCTGCTGTGCTTCGACGAAAGCTAGGACCCGCGCGGAGCGATGCCTGACCTCGTGAGGAAGGACCGCCTCAGCACTGTACACGAGGAAGAACGGGGTTTCGCCAGTCGACTTGGTAGCGGTAGTGCAGATGGACCACAGCACGGACTGAAGCTTGTCGTGCCAGTCCCTGCCGCAGGCCTCCAGCTTCTTCTTGAAGGTTCGGGTTTTGAGGCCCTTCAGGACCTCCGCGTTGGCACGCTCGGCTTGGCCGTTGCTCTGAGGGTGTGCCACCGAAGCGTAGCATATCTGCGTTCCAAGGTTAGCACAATATGTTTTGAAGAGATTGCTGGTGAACTGCGAACCGTTGTCGGTGATGATGCGATTGGGTACCCCAAACTGACTCACGAGGCCCCTGATGAACTTGACTGCTGAGCCAGCCGGGATGGTGCGGACAGCTTCCACTTCGGCCCACTTAGTGAATTTGTCAATGGCGACGTAAAGGTAGCGATAACCCCCTGGAGCCCGAGGAAATGGGCCTAGGATGTCCAGTCCCCAAACAGCGAACGGCCATGGGAGGGGAATGGTCTGAAGACCCTGAGCTGGCTGGTGAATCTGCTTGGCGTGGAACTGACAAGCTTCACAGGCCTTTACCAGTTCGACTGCGTCATTCAGTGATGTTGGCCAATAGAAACCGCTGCGAAATGCCTTGCCGACGAGTGTGCGCGAGGACGAGTGATGCCCTCAGTCTCCATCGTGAATGTCTGCCAGCAGCTCTTTTCCTTGCTCCCTGGAGATGCAACGTAGAGTAACGTCATTCGGCTGCTTTCGGTAGAGCTCTCCATCTTGGATGCAGTAGGTCGTGGCCTGCCGCACCACGTGCTCCGCGTCCTCCTCCTTCTCTGGCAGGGTCCCTTGCATCAAGCAATCCTTAAACTCCGCGGTCCAACATCCCTCCTGAGGCTCCAGCGCCAGGAGCAAGCGTGCCCCTGAGGTTGGGCCACAGGTCGGGGCTCCCGAGGCAGGCGGTTGAGGGAGCTCCTCCCTAGGCTGTATTATGCTTGATAGTGATGGCGTTGTCGAGGGTTTGAAGAGTCACTCCTCGGAGACGCTAGGCTCCTGAGGCAGCCGCCTGGATGCCCTCTTGGCGATGTCATCAACCTCTTGATTGGTTCTGCGAGGCACGTGTTGCAACTCCAGCCCCCAAAATTGTTTCTCCATCCCGCGGACCTCCGCGAGATACGCCTCCATGTGCTCGTCCTTCGGCTCGTATACCTTGTTGGAGAAGTTGACGAGGAGTTGTGAATCGCCCTTGATGATGAGGCACTTTACCCCTAAGGCGACTGCAGCTTTCAAGCCCGCAATCAGGCCCTCGTACTCTGCTATGTTGTTGGAGACCTTCTCTCCATGCTAGAAGCAGAGTTGCACAGCATAGTAGAGCTTGTCCTGAGTGGGGGATATGAGCACTGCACCAGCCCCCGCGGCCTGTCGCGAGAACGCTCCATCGAAGTACATGACCCAGCCGTCCGACGCTTCATTTCCTGGGGAAAGCGACCGGTCCTCGCCCGCTTTGAGCCACGGTGCCTCTGCCCATTCCGCCACGAAATCTGCAAGTGCGGCTCCGTTGATGACCCTGGTCATGCTGAATTCCAGCTGAAATGCTTGCAGTTCAATGTTCCATTCAGCGACTCTCCCTGCTGAGTTGGGGCTCCTGAGTACCCTTTCCAAGGGGTATGCTGAGACGACCTTGATGGGATGGCCTTGAAAGTAGTGTTGCAGCTTGCGCGAGGCCATTAACAGTGCAAGGAGGAGTTTTTGGGGCATGGGGTACCGCGCCCTCGCATCCCGTAGCACTGTGCTGACGAAGTAGATAGGGTGCTCGACGAGGTTGAGGGTGCTGGTGCAGCCCGCGTCCTCTGGAGGTTGAGGCGCCTCCTGAGACGACGGAGCCCCCAGCGCTGGGTCGCTTGGAGAGGCCTCCCTCGCTCTGGGTGCGCTCCCCTGCTGAGGTTGATCCTTTTCTGTTGCGGTCGTGGTCTTCGCGAGGCCTTCTTGGCCTTGCTCTGCTTCAGCTGGGATGGCGGTTGCAGCCTTGGTCCGGCGCTCCTCTCTAACCGCCACCAGGGCTGCACTGGTGGAATAGGGAGTGGCTGCAAGGTAAAGCACCAAGGGCTCCCGAGGGCGCGGAGCTACCATCACCGTAGGGCTGGTAAGGTACTTCTTGAGATCTTGGAATGCCTTGTCGGCCTCTTCTGTCCACTCGAACGGGCCCTTCTTCTTCATCAGCTTGAAGAAGGGCAGTGCCCGCTCCCCCAGCTTGAAGATGAAGCGTCCTAGCGCGGTTACACGCCTGGTGAGCTTCTGCATTTCTCTGAGGGTCTTCGGCGGGCTCATGTCTTCGACTGCCTTGACCTTCTCTGGGTTGGCCTCGATGCCCCTGTGGGACACGAGGAAGCCCAAGAGCTTGCCCGAAGGGACTCCGAATACGCACTTCTCCGGATTGAGCCGCAGATCTACTTCACGGAGGCTCGCAAAGGTTTCTTCTAGGTCCTGTATCAGGGTTTTCGCCTCCCGAGACTTCACCACAATGTCATCAACATAAGCTTCAGCGTTTCTCCCGAGCTGCCGGCCCAAGGCGATGTGCATCAGCCGCTGAAAGGTCGCTCCTGTGTTGCGCAGCCCAAATGGCATGCAGGTATAACAGTACACTCCACATGGAGTCAGGAAGGCCATTTTCTCCACATCTTCTACCGCCATCTTGATCTGGTGATAGCCCGAGAAGGCATCCAGGAAGCACAATAGGTCACACTCAGCGGTAGAGTTGACGATCTGGTCGATGCGAGGGAGCGGGAATGGATCCTGCGGTCAGGTCTTGTTGAGGTTGGTGAAGTCGACACACATGCGTTCCTTTCCTCCCTTTTTTGGCACGACAACAGGGTTGGCCAGCCAATCAGGGTAGCGGACCTCGCGAATGACTCCTGCTACCTCTAACTTGCGGGTCTCTTGGACGATGAAGGCCTGCTTTTCAGTGGACTGCCGCCTTGCCTTCTGCTTCACGGGGCGCACGTTGGGGCACACGTTGAGATGATGTTCAATCACGTACCTTGGGACCCCTACCAGCTGATTAGGCTCCCATGCAAACACCTTCTTGTTTGCGCGCAGGAATTTGACCAGGGCCTCCTCCTGCTCAGGCTCAAGGTTGGCGCCTATGGTGAAGGTGGCGCCAGTGGATCCCTCCTCGTTGACCGGTACATGCTTGGTCTCCGCCTTGTCTTGGCCGAATAACTGCTTCTTCTTAGCCGGCGCAGCCCCCTTGGGCTCGAGGACATCTACGCTGGCGGGCTGCGCCACCGCGGTTGTCTTGAAAGCAAGCTCGAGTGCCTGCAGCGCATCCCTTGTGTCTCCGGACACGGTAAGGACGGCGCTGCTCCCGGGCATCTTCATGAGGTTGTACACCGGGTGAGTCGCTGCCATGAACTGGGCCAAGGCTGGGTAGCCGAGGATGGCATTGTACGGGAGGCTGATGGGGGCGATGTCGAAGTTGATCAGCTTCGTGCGGAAGTTGTCGTGGGTGCCGAAGGTCACCGGGAGGCGGATCTGCCCCAGGGAGCCGGCAGAACCGCCTTCGACGCTCGAGAAGGGCCTGCTGGGTTGAAGCCGCTCTAGCGGCACGTGGAGGAGGCTGAAGGCCTCCACCGAGAGCACGTTGAGGCCGGCACCACCATCGATGAGGGTCCTGGTGACGGCCACTTGTAGGACCTTGAGAAGAGGTGTCTAGAGGGGGGGGATTAGACACTAAGTACCAAAGTTGCAGTTTTTAACTTCTTTAAGTTTAAGTGGAGTTTAGGCACAAGTTTAACATTCACAATACATAACAAGCAAGCATGCAAAGAGTATATGAGCAGTGGAAAGTAAAGCATGCAACTTGCAAGAATGTAAAGGGAAGGGTTTTGGAGGATTCAAACGCGATTGGAGACACGGATGTTTTTGGCGTGGTTCCGATAGGCGGTGCTATCGTACATCCACGTTGATGGAGACTTCAACCCGCGAAGGGTAACGGTTGCACGAGTCCACGGAGGGCTCCACCCATGAAGGGTCCACAAAGAAGCAACCTTGTCTATCCCACCATGGCCGTCGCCCATGAAGGATTTGCCTCACTAGCGGTAGATCTTCACGAAGTAGGCGATCTCCTTGCCCTTACAAACTCCTTGGTTCAACTCCACAATCTTGTCGGAGGCTCCCAAGTGACACCTAGCCAATCTAGGAGACACCACTCTCCAAGAAGTAACAAATGGTGTGTTGGTGATGAACTCCTTGCTCTTGTGCTTCAAATGATAGTCTCCCCAACACTCAACTCTCTCTCATGGGATTTGGATCTGGTGGAAAGAAGATTTGAGTGGAAAGCAACTTGGGGAAGGCTAGAGATCAAGATTCATATGGTAGGAATGGAATATCTTGGCCTCAACACATGAGTAGGTAGTTCTCTCTCAGAAAATGTATGCTGGAAGTGTAGGTTCATTCTGATGGTTCTCTCCACGAATGAAGAGGAGGTGGAGGGTATATATAGACTCCACACAAAATCTAACCGTTACACACAATTTACCAAACTCGGTGGGACCGAATCAACAAACTCGGTCGGACCGATTTAGTAAACCTAGTGACCGTTAGGATTTTCGGTGGGACCGATTGCAACTCGGAAGGACGGATATGGTTAGGGTTAGGGCATAACATAATCTCGGTGAGACCGATTACACAAACTCGGTTGGACCGATTTTGGTAATTAGCTAACCAGAGAGTTGGTCAGGCAAACTCGGTGGGACCGATTACTCAAACTCGGTGGGACCGATTTTGGTAATAAGTTAACCAGAGAGTTTGCATTGTAATCTCGGTAGTACCGATTTCTCAAACTCGGTGAGACCGATTTTGGTAATGGACATACACAGAGAGATTACAATCCCATCTCGGTGGGACCGAGATCCCTATCGGTGAGACCGATTTTGTCTAGGGTTTGTGGCAGTGGCTATGACATCTGAACTCGGTGGCGCCGGATAGAAAGAATTGGTATGGCCGAGTTTGACTTCAGGTTTAGGCCATATGTGTGGAAGTGGGAAAGTAGTTGAGGGTTTTGGAGCATATCACTAAGCACTGTGGAGCAAGAAACTCATTAAGCAACACCTCATCCCTTCTTGATAGTATTGGCTTTTCCTATAGACTCAATGTGATCTTAGATCACTAAAATGTAAAATGAAGAGTCTTGAGCTTGAATCTTGAGCCAATCCTTTGTCCTTAGCATCTTGAAGGAGTTCCCACATCCTTTAGTCCATGCCACTCCATTGTTGAACTTATCTGAAACATACTAGATAAAAGTGTTAGTCCAACAAGAGATATGTTGACATTAATTACCAAAACCACCTAGGGAGCACTTGTGCTTTCAATCTCCCCCTTTTTGGTAATTGATGACAACATACATCAAAGCTTTAGATAAAGATATAAAGAATAGCAAGTAAAGCTTTGGCAAGACATGTAACAAGCATAGGCACCCCCTACATGTATGCAATCATGTGAATATGGAATATAGAGTCATGTGAGAGCGTAACCATGATAGAGTAGGCAATGTGTTGCATGTATCTTGGCCATATGCATCAGAGCAAAGAATATTAAAGAAAATACCTTCATGCCCATGAGTCCTTCTTGCAAACAGTATGTACATCAGCAAGAATTCCTCATACACATGATTGTGATGCATATACTTACCTTGTAGTCTTGAGTTGGCTTAGGATGGAATGAACTTGCGTAAACAAGGTTAGATAACATAGGTACATCTACTAGCCAGAGCAAACAGAAGAAACCACAAGAATACCAAGACTGGGATGACATGTAGAGAGTGAGTACTAGGTACCACATTGGATTAGACATGTCCCCAAGAGTAAAGAATATGCAATGAATTTAAATGATTTCTTTCCCTTAGATGTCTTGCTCCCCCTGAATCTAGCATGGGATACTGGGAGAAGTCAGGGAACAGAAAATCAGAGCTGAAAGATATAAATGAACGGAGCTAATGCAAATAAGCACATATGAACATGTCTTTCCCCTCAAGAAGACATGTGGGATCCTTGAGAAATACTTTCTACTTGAGTATTCTCTCCCCCTGGAGATCTCTTTCTCCCCCTGAGGAGGTGATACTCTCTCTCTGATGTGATCTCTCTAAGTGATAAGTTTTGATGTGATCTCTCTCTCCCCCTTTGACATCAATTTCCAAGAAGGGTTTGATCCTTGAGTCACAGCACAAAGCATTTATAAAAATGGGATGCTTGTAGAGGATTCATTGAGTGGAGCTGGATCAAAAGACACAGAATAAGTGGCAAACTATTTTTCCTGTTGTGAAATCGGTGGCACCGAGTGGTATGCTTCGGTTGTACCAAAAGGATTCGGTTGGACCAAAAATGACAAGTCGGTGAAATCGAGTTCATCGCAGAGAAAACACTTGTCACCTCAGCTCACTAGACTAGTAAGATCTCACAAAGATTTACAAGGAATTTACTGAATGATATGCAATGAATTTGATGCAGAAAATGCAGAGCAAACAGAAAGAAATCTAGATGAAGTTTTTTTTTTGAAAGGGGAAACAAATATGCATGAGACAAATGCAAAAGCAGAAAAAGAACACAAGAGAACTTCATCTAGAGATGGTCGGCGACAAAGTCACCTATGTTAGAGTATATTGACTTAGGAGTCAAGTGAGATCACTTGATCATAGGTCATACTCATCGTTTAAGCTCAAAATGGGGTTGACATTTTTCGTTTAAGCATCTTGATGTATTCACACCTTGTCGAGTTGCTTTAGCTCATGACTCGGAGTAAAGCTTCTCTAAGATGGAATAACATACCTTGGTTGGTGGTGTAGACCATGTAGTTGAACTTGTGTGGGTTGCTCAAGGTTGATGTAGCTCATCAAGAGTTGGGAGCACCACTTGGAATTTGAGTCCATCTACCTACATGGGTTAGTTCTTGCAAGGAAGAGCACTTGTGCATCCAAAAATGACAATCATGAATCTCAACATAGAATTTGTCAAAGGATATGTTTGAATGGTTCCGTGCTTCCTTGTTTTCAACCACAATAGTGTAGAAACTTGGTGATGTAGAGATTGCTCAAGATGTGAGTAGATTACAATCTCATGGAATTTGATTCAACCAAGTACCTACATGGGTTATATAACATGCAAGATGCAAATATATCCAAGACATAAGATCTTCATCATAAGAGAAATGTCAAGGATTAGTCATAAGCTCATGTCTTGCATGTATCCAATGGAGTTTCTACTCCAAGTTTGAAGCATCTATGATGTTCAATTATCCTCTCAACCTGCAAAACACTTTCTTATCAAGAGGTTTAGTGAATATATCCGCTAATTGCTTTTCGGTGCGAACATGCTTAAGATTAATGTCACCCTTAGCAACATGATCTTGAATGAAATGATGATGAACTTCAATATGCTTAGTTTGAGAATGTTGTACGGGATTGTGACCAATTTTGATAGCACTTTCATTGTCACAAAGCAATGGAACATGTTTCACATATATCCCATAATCTTTAAGAGTTTGGGTCATCCAAAGTAATTGAGCACAACATGAACCAGCGGCAATGTATTCCGCTTCGGCGGTGGATAAGGATACCGAGTTTTGTTTCTTGGAAGACCAAGACACAAGAGATCTACCAAGAAATTGACAAGTACCCGAAGTGGACTTTCTATTAACCTTGTCTCCGGCATAGTCCGAGTCGGAGTAGCCAACAAGATCGAAAGAGGCCCTCTTAGGATACCAAATGCCAAAATTTGGTGTATGGATTAAGTATCTCACTATCCTTTTCACGGCTTTAAGATGACATTCTTTAGGAGCAGCTTGATATCGTGCACACATGCACACACTTAGCATGATATCGGGACGTGAAGCACATAGATATAACAATGAACCAATCATAGAGCGATAAACCTTTTGATCAACCGGTTCACCATCTTTGGTCAAGTCAAGATGTCCACTAGTAGGCATGGGCATAGACATACCTTTGCACTCTTGCATATTGAACTTCTTGAATAAGTCCTTGGTGTACTTCATTTGAGAAACAAAGTTACCTTCCTTAGTTTGCTTGATTTGCAACCCAAGAAAGAATATGAGTTCACTCATCATAGACATCTCAAACTTCTCCGACATTAGCTTCCTGAACTTTTCAATAAAATGAGGGTTAGTTGAACCAAATATAATATCATCAACATAGATTTGGCACACAAATAGTTCTCCATTAGCCCTTTTAGTAAAAAGTGTGGAATCAATTTTCCCAATTTCAAAGCCTTTTTCAATGAGGAAGTTGGTCAAGCATTTATACCATGCTCTAGGAGCTTGTTTAAGACCATAAAGAGCTTTGTGAAGTTTGTAAACATGATTGGGTTTCTTAGGATTGACAAAGCCGGGAGGTTGATTAACATAAACTTCCTCCTCTATTTCACCATTTAGAAAAGCACTTTTAATGTCCATTTGGTACAAGGTGATATCATGGTGATTAGCATAGGCAAGTAAGATGTGAATGGACTCAAGTCTAGCAACGGGAGCGTAAGTCTCACCATAGTCCATACCTTTGACTTGTGTGCAGCCTTGGGCGATGAGACGTGCTTTGTTGCGAACTACTTGTCCATCTTCATCTTGCTTGTTGCGAAACACCCATTTGGTACCGATGATGTTGTGGTTGTTGTCGGGCTTCTCAACCAATGTCCAAACTTGGTTCCTCTCAAAGTTGTGTAGCTCTTCATGCATAGCATTTATCCAGTCCGGATCTTCCAATGCTTCTTCGACCTTCATAGGTTCAATGTTAGAGATGAAAGAATAGTTTTCACAAAAGTTAGCTAAACGAGTTTTAGAGCGAGTGATTCTCCCGGTTTGAATATCATTGTAGATTTGCTCGATGGGATGGTCTTTAGCAATTCTTGCACGAACTCGTGAAAGATTTTGCTTGGTTCTTGGTTGAACTTCTTCTTCATCTTGTTCTTCTTCTTGGCCTTCTTCATTGTTGGCGTTGCCGTTCTCTTGTCATGGTGGAGAAGGAGGTTGTTGACGTTCATCTTGATGCACTTCCTCGCTTTCTTCATCTTGGTGTGTCCCACTTGTGGATGCTTCCGTATCAACTCTTGGTTCACCTTGTCGTGAGGTAGAAGCTTCCACTTGGACGGACGAGGTACTCTCCTTCACCTCCGTTGGACGGACCTTGCCAATAGACAAGTCTTGGATTGCTTCTGAAGGATCTTTGTCTCCTACATTAATTGGCAATTTCTCTAGTTGCGAGCCGTTAGATTCATCAAACTTCACATCTACCATCTCTTCAACCTTTCGGGTGAAATTGTTGTAGACACGGTAAGTGTGAGAGTTTGAGCCATAACCTAGTAGGAAACCTTCATGAGACTTAGGAGCAAATTTAGAACGACGATGCTTATCAAGAATGTAGCACTTTGAGCCGAATACTCGAAAGTATCCAACTTGGGGTTTGTTACTGGTGAGGAGCTCGTATGCGTCTTACCGAGTAGCTTGTGAACATACAAGCGATTTGTTGCATGACAAGCTGTCTCAACCGCTTCTGCCCAAAAGTGCTTCGATGTCTTGTACTCATCAAGCATCATTCTCACCATTTCGATGAGCGTCCGATTCTTCCTCTCAACAAATCCATTTTGTTGAGGTGTGTACGTAGCCGAGAACTCGTGTGAAATCCCCTCTTTGTCAAGAAAGGTGTCCACATTTGCGTTCTTGAACTTCGTTCCGTTGTCGCTGCGAACCTTCTTGATCTTCACTTCAAATTGATTTTGGCCCTTCCTAGCGAAGTTTTTGAAGATTCTTTGGACCTGCGATTTATCATCGAGAAAGAACACCCACGTAAATCTTGAAAAATCATCAACTATAACTAGACCAAAAGAATTTCCACCGAGACTTTTGTAAAGAGTTGGGACCAAAAATATCCATGTGAAGTAGCTCGAGTGGCCTCCTTGTGGTCATGATGTTCTTCACGGGATGCCTTCCTCCAACCTGTTTACCTACTTGACAAGCACTACAAAGTCTATCCTTATCAAATATGACATCATTAACACCAAGGATATGATTCCTTTAATAAGCTTGTCAAGGTTTCTCATGCCAACGTGACCTAGTCGTCTATGCCATAACCAACCTTTTGAGGATTTAGCAATGAAGCAAGTTTTAGGTTGAGCCTTTTTAGAAAAATCAACAATGTAAAGATCACCTCTACGTATACCGGTAAAGACCATTTTATGATTGTCTCGATGAAACACTTGGAAATCTACTTCAGTAAATAGGACATTGAAACCGAAATCAGCAAGTCTAGATACTGAAAGTAAGTTGTAGCCAAGAGATTCAACGAGCATAACATTATGAATGGAGCTATCATGTGAGATGGCCACCTTACTGAGGCCAACCACCTTACCCTTTGATTTGTCACCGAAAGTGACATACTTTCGAGGACTATCATTTTCAGCAAGCTCACGAAACATGTCTTTATCTCCGGTCATGTGATCGGTACATCCACTGTCAAGAACCCATTCCTTTCCTCCTGACATATATCCCCGAAGATTTGCCATAGGACCAAAGTGTCTCATTGCATCATCAAGATCGAAGTCACTATCATCATCCTCATCATAGTATCCATGTTTAACATCGTCATGTGGTGGATCAAATCCTAGAGAGGGTAATTCGTTAGAGTGAGTTTGACAATGATCTTGCTTATGAATTTTTATAGCTTCGGAAATAATATCACTAATAATTCCAACATCTCCTTTGGCACGCATAAGGTTTGTAAGCTCAAATAGACGATCACCAAACATAGGATCACTAGTATTCATCTTACTCAAAGCAATGGAATTATGGAGAATTTCATCTAGATTTTTCAAGGAATAATTTGGAAAGCGTTCCTCAAGAAATTTCCATATAGTGTAGGCACACTTAAGAGTAGGCAAACATCCAATCAAGTTTCTAGGCAATCCTCTAATGATAAGATTAATAGTTCTAAGATTCCTAATCATGTCAATTGATTCATCAAGGGTAGGATGCATAGGATCAACATGAGGTGCACAAGGGCTAGCAATGTACTTGTTCAAATGATATTGATTGAAAATTACAATCATCTCATTTTTCCACTCATGAAAATACTCTCCATCAAGTATAGGCACTCTATGTCTAAGACTCCCCAAAGTAGACTCATCCATCTTCCTCCAATGGTGATTAAACCAAGGCAATGGAGACCAATGCTCTAATACCACTTGTAGGACCTTGAGAAGAGGTGTCTAGAGGGGGGGGGATTATACACTAAGTACCAAAGTTGCAGTTTTTAACTTCTTTAAGTTTAAGTGGAGTTTAGGCACAAGTTTAACATTCACAATACATAACAAGCAAGCATGCAAAGAGTATATGAGCAGCGGAAAGTAAAGCATGCAACTTGCAAGAATGTAAAGGGAAGGGTTTGGGAGGATTCAAACGCAATTGGAGACACGGATGTTTTTGGCGTGGTTCCGATAGGTGGTGCTATCGTACATCCATGTTGATGGAGACTTCAACCCACGAAGGGTAACGGTTGCGCGAGTCCACGGAGGGCTCCACCCACGAAGGGTCCACGAAGAAGCAACCTTGTCTATCCCACCATGGCCGTCGCCCACGAAGGACTTGCCTCACTAGCGGTAGATCTTCACGAAGTAGGCGATCTCCTTGCCCTTACAAACTCCTTGGTTCAACTCCACAATCTTGTCGGAGGCTCCTAAGTAACACCTAGACAATCTAGGAGACACCACTCTCCAAGAAGTAACAAATGGTGTGTTGGTGATGAACTCCTTGCTCTTGTGCTTCAAATGATAGTCTCCCCAACACTCAACTCTCTCTCATGGGATTTGGATCTCGTGGAAAGAAGATTTGAGTGGAAAGCAACTTGGGGAAGGCTAGAGATCAAGATTCATATGGTAGGAATGGAATATCTTGGCCTCAACACATGAGTAGGTAGTTCTCTCTCAGAAAATGTATGCTGGAAGTGTAGGTTTGTTCTGATGGCTCTCTCCATGAATGAAGAGGAGGTGGAGGGGTATATATAGCCTCCACACAAAATCTAACCGTTACACACAATTTACCAATCTCGGTGGGACCAAATCAACAAACTCGATCGGACCGATTTAGTAAACCTAGTGACCGTTAGGATTTTCGGTGGGACCGATATGCAACTCGGTAGGAACGATATGGTTAGGGTTAGGGCGTAATGTAATCTCGGTGAGACCGATTACACAAACTCGGTTGGACCAATTTTGGTAATTAGCTAACCAGAGAGTTGGTCAGGCAAACTCGGTGGGACCGATTACTCAAACTCGGTGGGACCGATTTTGGTAACAAGTTAACCAGAGAGTTTGCATTGTAATCTCGGTAGTACCGATTGCTCAAACTCGGTGAGACCGATTTTGGTAATGGACATACATAGAGAGATTACAATCCCATCTCGGATAGAAAGAATCGGTATGGCCGAGTTTGACTTTAGGTTTAGGTCATATGTGTGGAAGTGGGAAAGTAGTTGAGGGTTTTGGAGCATATCACTAAGCACTGTGGAGCAAGAAACTCATTAAGCAACACCTCATCCCTTCTTGATAGTATTGGCTTTTCCTATAGACTCAATGTGATCTTGGATCACTAAAATGTAAAATGAAGAGTCTTGAGCTTGAAGCTTGAGCCAATCCTTTGTCTTTAGCATCTTGAAGGAGTTCCCACATCCTTTAGTCCATGCCACTCCATTGTTGAACTTATCTAAAACATACTAGATAAAAGTGTTAGTCCAACAAGAGATATGTTGACATTAATTACCAAAACCACCTAAGGAGCACTTGTGCTTTCACCACTTGGCAGATGGTGGGGGTGCATAGCATCGGGAGTGCACCGGAACATGCGGTGTTGGAGGGGTGATCATCCAAGCTGAAGGTCAAATCAGCCTTGGGTGCCACCCAGCCTGGGGGGGTTTCTCGGCGCTTGAGGGCGGCGCTGATCTGGCGGACGATCGGCTTGACATGGCGGCTTGAAGGTGGTGCCTGTGATCCACCCAGGATGGCCGCGACGACCGGGGGTGCCTGCGCCGCATGATGGGCGAGGAAGAGGTTGCACAACTCCTCCCAGGAGGCCATGGAAGCCGCTGGTAGGTGGAGTAGCCACATGCGCGGGACGCCGGTGAGGGCCATGGGCAGCCAGTTCGCCATGACCTTGTCATCGCCCCCGGCCTTGAGGACGGCTTCTTCATATGCCAGCAGGAAGGCCTGCGGGTTGGTCGTGCCATCGTAGTGTGGTGGCATGTCCAGCTTGACTTGCGCGGCCACTGCACCTGTCGCAAGGCGGGAGCCAGGGCTCGGAGCCCCCTGGTCTCCGCATCAGCGTCGACAGCTGGAGCTGGCGATGCATTGGCCGCCATGAGGGCAGAGCGCGGTGTTGATGGGGAATGGGTCGACGGAAGGGAGAGCTCCGGCGCACCCCTACCTGGCGCGCCAAATGTCGGATGTTGGGTTCCGGCAGACCCTTAAGGTTCAAACACTGGGGTGCGCACGAAGATCTCTCCCCTACCGTTCTACGTCCGACCGCCTCGTGAGATCTGAGCTAAAAACGATAAACAACACAAGGGACACGAGATTTATACTGGTTCGGGCCACCGTTGTGGTGTAATACCCTAATCCAGTGTGTAGTGTGGTGGATTGCCTCAGGGGCTAATGATGAACAGTACAGGTGAAGAACAGCCTCGCGAGAGGTGTTCTTGGGCTGGTGCGATGAACTTGTTGGGTGAGTTTGATCGCCTCTCTCTCTCTCTCTAGTCTTCCCAAAATCTGGATCTAATGCCTCTCTACTGTGGTGGCTAGTCCAATTTATAGAGGCCCTGGGCCTCTCCCCAAATATTGAGCGGGAAGGGCGCCAACAATGGACATTTCAAAGGGGAACACCCAGTACAAGCTGACTAAAGTTGGTCTTCGGCTGCCAAAAGCTCTGGCGATGACGCCGTCTTGGGCTCCACGGTGACCTCTATCCTGCCGCTCCGCTGGTCTTGGTCTTGTTGCACTGAAATGGCAACCTTTGTCTGATGCCTCGGTACTCCACGTCTGTGCTTGCCCCCTTTGCACCAAAGAGGAAACAAGGACACTACGCTGGCCGGCGCCCGCCTGGTCTTGATCGTCATGGCTTGCATCACGAGCACCTCGCGAGGTACCCTGCCTTGATCTCTCCGCCTCCTTGCGAGCCTGCCTGGCGAGGCTGTCCCTGAGGAAGCCTTGCATCGTCCGCCCCGCGAGGCTTGGCCCCTCGCGAGGGTCTTGAGTCTTGTGCTGATGGAGATGGGCCGTATTGGGCCATCACTTGAGCCACGCCGCAGGCCGCAGGCAGGCAAGTCTGGGGAACCCCGTTCCCAGAACACCGACAGAAGGGAAAGATGAGAGGAGAGAAGGAAGGAGAGGGGTGTGCTACGTCTTGAGCTTGCGTTGGTTTTCCTTGAAGAGGAAAGGGTGATGTAGCAATAGTAGCGTAAGTATTTTTCTCAGTTTTTGAGAACCAAGGTATCAATCCAGTAGGAGGCTCCTCAAAAGTCCCACGCACCTACACAAACAAACAAAGAACTCGCAACCAACGCAATAAAGGGGTTGTCAATCCCTTCATGGCCACTTGCAAAAGTGAGATCTGATAGAGATAGTATGATAAGATAAATATATTTTTGGTATTTTATAATATAGATTGGAAAAGTGAAGATGCAAATAAAAGTAGATTGAAAGCTTATATGATAAAAGATAGACCCGGGGGCCATAGGTTTCACTAGTGGCTTCTCTCAAGATAGCATAAGTATTACGGTGGGTGAACAAATTACTATCGAGCAATTGATAGAAAAGCGAATAATTATGAGATTATCTAGGCACGGTCAAGTATTTAGGCATCACGTTCGCGACAAGTATACCGACTCCTACCTGCATCTACTACTATTACTCCACACATCGACCGCTATCCAGCATGCATCTAGAGTATTAAGTTCATAAGAACAGAGTAGCGCATTAAGAAAGATGACATGATGTAGAGGGATAAACTCATGCAATATGATATAAACCCCATCTTTTTATCCTCAATGGCAAAAATCCAATACGTGCCTTGCTACCCCTATTGTCACTGGGTAAGGACACCGCAAGATTGAACCCAAAGCTAAGCACTTCTCCCATTGCAAGAAAGATCAATCTAGTAGGCCAAACCAAACTGATAATTCGAAGAGACTTGCAAAGATAACTCAATTAAAAGAATTCAGAGGAGATTCAAATATTTCTCATAGATAAACTTGATCATAAACCCACAATTTATCGGATCTCGACAAACACACTGCAAAAAGAGTTACATCAAATAGATCTCCAAGAAGATCGAGGAGAACATGGTATTGAGATCCAAAAAGAGAGAAGAAGCCATCTAGCTAATAACTATTGACCCGAAGGTCTGTGGTAAACTACTCACAACTCATCAGAGGGGCTATGGTGTTGATGTAGAAGCCCTCCGTGGTTGATTCCCCCTCCTGCAGAGCGCCAGCGAAGGCTCCAAGATGGGATCTCGCGGATACAGAAGGTTATGGTGGTGGAAATTGTTTTTCGTTGGCTCCCTGGATGTTTTTGGGGTACGTGGGTATATATAGGAGGAAGAAGTAGGTTGGTGGCCGCTCGAGGGGCCCACTAGATAGGGGGGCGCGCCCTCCACCCTCGTGGCCACCTCGGCTGCTTCTTGGCTTGCACTCCAAGTCCTCTGGATCACGTTTGTTCCAAAAATCACGCTCCCGAATGTTTCATTCCATTTGGACTCCGTTTGATATTACTTTTCTTCAAAATACTGAAATAGGCAAAAAAAATAGCAATATGGGCTGGGCCTCTGGTTAGTAGGTTAGTCCAAAAAATGATATAAATGTGTAAAGTAAAGCCCATAAACATCCAAAAAGGGTAATATAATAGCATGGAACAATCAAAAATTATAGATACGTTGGAGATGTATCAAGCATCCCCAAGCTTAATTCCTGCTCGTCCTCGAGTAGGTAAATGATAAAAATAGAATTTTTGATGTGGAATGCTACCTAGCATAATTCTCAATGTAATTTTCTTTATTGTTGCATGAATGTTCAGATCCAAATGATTCAAAATAAAAGTTCATATTGAAAAAAGAAATAGTAATACTTCAAGTATACTAATCAAAGCAATCATGTCTTCTCAAAATAACATGGCTAAAGAAAGTTCATCCCTACGAAATCATATAGTTAGGCTATGCTTCATTTTCGTTACACAAAAATGTTCCCAAATTCTACACCCCCGATGACAAGCCAAGCAATTGTTTTGTACTTAAATAATCTCAAACTTTTTCAACCTTCATGCAATACATGAGCGTGAGCCATGGATATAGCACTATGGATGGAATAGAATGTGATGATGGGGATTGTGTGGAGAAGACAAAAAAGGAGAAAGTCTCACATTGACGAGGATAATCAACGGGCTATGGAGATGCCCATCAATTGATGTGAACATGAGGAGTAGGGATTGCCATGCAACGGATGCACTACAGCTATAAATGTATGAATGCTCAACAAAAGAAAACTAGTGGGTGTGCATCCAACTTGCTTGCTCACGAAGACCTTGGGCATTTTGAGGAAGCCCATCGTAGGAATATACAAGCCAAGTTCTATAATGAAAAATTCCCACTAGTATATGAAAGTGACAACATATGAGACTCTCTATATGAAGAACATGGTGCTACTTTGAAGCACAAGTGTGGAAAAAGAGATAGTAACATTGCCCCCTTTTATTTATTTTCTTTTTCTTTTTTTTCTTTGGCCTTTCTTTTTTTTCTTTTTGGCCTTTCTTTTTTTCTTTTTCTTTTTATTTTTGGGGACAATGCTCTAATAATGATGATCATCACACTTTTATTGATTTACAACACATGAGCTACAACTCAGAACTAGAACAAGATATGACTCTATATGAATGCCTCCGGCGTGTACCGGGATGGGCAATGAATCAAGAGTGACATGTATGAAAAATTATGCAAAGTGGCCTTGCCACAAATACGATTTCAACTACATGATCATGCAATGGCAATATGCCAATAGTAATGCGTGTCATGATGATAAACGGAATGGTGGAAAGTTGCATGGCATTATATCTCGGAATGGCTATGGAATGCCATAATAGGTAGGTATGGTGGCTGTTTTGAGGAAGATATAAGGAGGTTTATGTGTGATTGAGCGTATCATATCACGGGGTCTGGATGCACCGGCGAAGTTCGCACCAACTCTCAAGGTGAGAAAGGGCAATGCACGGTACCGACGAGGCTAGCAATGATGGAAAGGTAAAAGTGCGTATAATCCATGGACTCAACATTAGTCAAAAGAACTCATATACTTATTGCAAAAATCTATAAGTCATCAAAAACCAAGCACTACGCGCATGCTCCTAGAGGGATAGATTGGTAGGAAAAGACCATCATGAAGGAAATATGCCCTAGAGGCGATAATAAAGTTATTATTTATTTCCTTATATCATGATAAATGTTTATTATTCATGCTAGAATTGTATTAACGGGAAACATAATACATGTATGAATACATAGACAAACATAGTGTCACTAGTATGCCTCTACTTGACTAGCTCGTTGATCAAAGATGGTTATGTTTCCTGACCATAGACATGAGTTGCCATTTGATTAACGGGATCACATCATTAGGAGAATGATGTGAATGACTTGACCCATTCTGTTAGCTTAGCACTTGATCGTTTAGTATGTTGCTATTGCTTTCTTCATGACTTATACATGTTCCTACAACTATGAGATTATGCAACTCCCGTTTACCGGAGGAACACTTTGTGTGCTACCAAACATCACAACGTAACTGGGTGATTATAAAGGAGCTCTACAGGTGTCTCCAAAGGTACATGTTGAGTTGGCGTATTTGAGATTAGGTTTTGTCACTCCGATTGTAGGAGAGGTATATCTGGGCCCTCTTGGTAATGCACATCACTATAAGCCTTGCAAGCAATGTAGCTAATGAGTTAGTTATGGAATGATGCATTACGTAACGAGTAAAGAGACTTGCCGGTAACGAGATTGCACTAGGTATTGAGATACCGACGATCAAATCTCGGGCAAGTAACATACCGATGACAAAGGGAACAACGTATGTTGTTATGCGGTTTGACAAATAAAAGATCTTCATAGAATATGTAGGAGCCAATATGAGCATCCAGGTTCCGCTATTGGTTATTGACCGGAGACGTGTCTCGGTCATGTCTACATAGTTCTCGAACCCGTAGGGTCCGCACGCTTAAAGTTAGATGACAGTTATATTATGAGTTTATATGTTATGATGTGCCGAAGATAGTTCGGAGTCCCGGATGGGATCACGGACATGACGAGGAGTCTCAAAATGGTCGAGACATGAAGATTGATATATTGGATGACTATATTTGGACACCGGAATGGTTTCGGGGGTTATCGGATATATACCGGAGTACCGAGGGGTTACCGGAACCCCCTGGGGGTTAATGGGCCTCATGGGCCCAAAGTGGAGAAGAGGAGGGGTGGCCAGGGCAGGCCGCGTGCCCCCCTTTCCTTCCTCCCCTCTCTCCCTTCCTTCCCCCTCTCCTACTTGGACAAGGAAAGGAGGGAGTCCTACTCCCGGTGGGAGTAGGACTACTCCTGGCGTGCCCCCTTCTGGCCGGCCGCCCCTCCCCCTTGCTCCTTTATATACGGGGGCAGGGGGCACCTCTAGACACAACAACAATTGATCCTTGAGATCTATTAGCCGTGTGCGGTGCCCCCTCCACTATATTCCACCTCGATAATATCATAGCGATGCTTAGGCAAAGCCCTGCATCGTTAGAACATCATCATCGTCACCATGCCGTCATGCTGACGGAACTCTCCCTCGACACTCGGCTAGATCGGAGTTCGAGGGACGTCATCGAGCTGAACATGTGCAAGAACTCGGATCGAGGTGCCGTGTTTTCGGTGCTTGATCGGTCGGGCCGTGAAGACATACGACTACATCAACCGCGTTGTGCTAACGCTTCCGCTTTCGGTCTACGAGGGTACATGGACAACACTCTCCCCTCTCGTTGCTATGCATCACCATGATCTTGCGTGTGCGTAGGAATTTTTTTGAAATAATTACGTTCCCCAACACATCGCTCGTCCCCGACCGCCACTCATAAGGATGCACAATCCAAGGACACTTCATGTTTCAAAATTGTTACACAACTTTAACCATACGGGCAATGCTACGGGACTTGCTAACTTCAACACAAGCATTCTTTAAATTCATAATCACCCAACTAGCATGACTTTAATATCACTACCTCCATATCTCAAAACAATTATCAAGTATCAAATTGATCATAGCATCCAATTCACTTCATATGATAGATTTTATTATACCCAACTTGGATGCCTACCATTCTAGGACCAATTTTATAACTATAGCAAATACCATGCTGTTCTAAGAGACTCACAAAATAATATAAGTGAAGCATGAGAGACTAGCAATTTCTACAAAATTAAGCCACCACCGTGCTCTAAAAGATATAAGTGAAGCACTAGAGCAAAAACTATCTAGCTCAAAAGATATAAGTGAAGCACATAGAGTATTCTAATAAATTACAATCAAGTGGGCTTCTCCCAAAAGGTGTGTACAGCAAGGATGATTGTGGAAAACTAAAAATCAAATACTAATATCATACACGACGCTCCAAGCAAAACACATATCATGTGGCGAATAAAAATATAGCTCCAAGTAAAGTTACCAATGAACGAAGACGAAAGAGGGGATGCCTTCCGGGGGCATCCCCAAGCTTAGGCTTTTGGCTATTCTTGAATATCTTGGGGTGCCATGGGCATCCCCAAGATTAGGCTTTTGCCACTCCTTATTCCATAGTCCATCAAATCTTTACCCAAAACTTGAAAACTTCACAACACAAAACTCAACGGGAAATCTCATAAGCTCCGTTAGTGAAAGAAAGCAAAATCACCACATAAGGTACTGTAATGAACTCATTATTTATTTATATTGGTGTTAAACCTACTGCATTTCAAGTTCTCTATGGTTCATACCACTTAATACTAGCCATATATGCATCAAAATAAGCAAACAACACACGAAAAACAGAATTTGTCAAAAACAGAATAGTCTGTAGCAATCTGTAACCCATGAATACTTATGGAACTCTAAAAATCCTACCAAAATAGGAAGTGCTGGTCAATTTGTCTATTGATATACAGAAAAAAGAATCAACGCAAAAACACGTTTCTGTGATTTAACAAAACTAATTTCATGCGTGCAAAGTTTCTATTTTTCAGCAGAATCAAGTTAACTATCACCATAGGTTATCCTATAGGTTCTACTTGGCACAAACACTAACTAAAACATAAAAACACATCTAAACAGAAGGTCGAAGCAAAATTTGTTACTAAACAGAAACAAAAACAAAAAACACAAATAAAATTGGGTTGCTTCCCAACTAGCGCTATCATTTGACGCCCCTAGCTAGGCATAAAAGCGAAGATAGATCTAAGTAGTATCATCTTTGGCACTCAATTCCTCAATAGAGCACTTATAATCTTTAGGGGTTTCTCCCTTTTTAGCAATGATTAAACCTTTAGGCAAAAATTCAAGAAATTCATTTGTAGCAAAAGGTTCCTTAATGATAGAGAGACAATTGGGATGAACACTCATTGATTTGAGATCCGCGTCTCCCTTACTAGGAGATTCACCCTTATTTTTAGGAACATAAATAAATTTGGCAGTTTCGGTAGGAGGTTTTGGAGTGTTTTTCATGGAAGAAAACACCGACCCTAAGTTGGTAATGATATCCTCAAGTTTACCTATTCTTGCAGAATCTAGATCTATTTTTTCCTTGACTATAGGTTCTTTTTTGCGAATACGCAAAAGGCTTGTGTATCATTGCATTGATAGGTAGAGAGTGGCAATTGTACAAGAGTTAGAAAGAGGAAAAAAGGGCTGCCGGGCATGAACACATCGATGGCATGCCACGGCATCCTCGGCGCAACGAGAAGGTGGGTGCGCCAACCACAGGGCCCTAGGCTACGACTCTGGCATGATCATCACGAGACCTGCGGCGCCCGCGCGAGCCCAGAGTCTTGCCTCCTCTCGAATCTCATTGACGACGCGACTGACAGAGGGGTGGTGGCCGTCAAAGATGCATCCGTTCCGATGCTTCCAGAGCCACCAGGCTGTGAGGATGGCAATGGAGGCGAGCCCACGGCGAAGGCAGCACGGGGTGGCGGCAAGGGCGGAGTGGAGCCAGGTGGGGAAGTCATCGTCTTGTCCCGATGGCGCGGCCGTGGAGCGGCACCAAGAGAGGATATCATGCCAAACTTGGCGGGAGAAGGAGCAGCCGGAGAGGAGGTGCTGCATTGTCTCCGGTTCCTGGTCACACAGGATGCAAGTGGGCTCATGAGGTAAGTCGTGGCGCGCGAGGCGGTCGGCGGTCCAGCATCTGCCGAGGAGTGCGAGCCAGATGAAGAATTTGATGCGCAGCGATGCCCACGGTCGCCAAGTGATGCACCAGTTGGGGTCTTCCGTGGAGCGGAGGAATAGAGGCTGGTAGCTTGAGCGCGCGGTGTAGCAGCCGGAGGTGGACCAGCGCCAGGTTAGCCTGTCCAGTGTGTCATCGAGGTCGAAGTGTTGGAGACGTCGCCAGAGGGATACGTACTGGATGGTCATCTCGGTGCCGAGCGCGCCCTGGATGTCCGTGATCCAGGCGCGGTTGTGCAAGGCATCGCGCACCGAGAGCGTCTTGCATCGTCGCTTGGGGGCCTTGGCGTAGATGAGAGGCGCGACCTCGGCAATGGAATGGCTGCCGAGCTAGTGGTCCTCCTAGAACCTGCAAGTGCGCCCGCCGTCGATCATCCAGGAGGTGGAGGCCCGAAAGAAGGCTTGGATGTCAGGGCAATGAGGGATGTGCAGGTGCTGCCATGGGCGGGTGGGGTCAGTTCTTTGGAGCCATAGCCAGCGGGTGCGGAGAGAAGTGCCCATACGCTAGAGATCGGGGATGCCCAGGCTGCCCAGAGCGATGGGCCAGCATGCGCGACGCCAGCTGACAAGGTAGTGGCCGCCGCTCGCGTCCTTGCGCTCGTACCAAAGGAAACTTCGCAGCAGGCGGTTGATTTGCTTAAGGACGGGGGGGGTTGATCGCCAGCGCGATGAGAGTATGCACGGGCATTGCGGACAAGACGTGGTGGCAAAGGGCGATATGGTCGCCGCGTGACATCATGTATGCCCACCATGGCAAGAGCCGACGCTCCAGCTTGTCGAGAAGTGGTTGAAGGGCTGAAGCGCTGACCTTCCGGATGGATAGGGGCAAGCCGAGGTAAGAGGTGGGGAAGTCCTTGACCGGGCACGCGAAGCTAGACCATAGCACGGTCGTCGGCCGTGCACTAGATGGGGGATGCCGCGCACTTGGAGAAGTTAGTGCGCATCCCAGAAGCATCGCCGAAGATGCTAAGAATGCAGCTGACGGAGGAGAGGTCGTGCACATCCGGATGGCAGAAGATCACCACGTCATCGGCATAGAGGGAGATGTTAGATGCCATGTGGCGAGCAGTAAGGCGCTGGAGAACACCGTTGGCCACCACTCGACAAAGCAAGGAATTGAGGTTGTCGATGACCATGACGAAGAGCATTGGGGATAGTGGGTCACCCTGCAGGAAGCCGCACTGGTGGATGATCGGAGGTCCTGGGTTGCCATTGATGAGGACGCGTGTGCTGGCCGTGCCAAGGAGGATGCAGACCCATTCGCACCAGCGTCGACCAAAGCCGAGGTGAGGAAGGGTGTCGAGGAGGAATGGCCAGGAAACAGAGTCAAAAGCACGTGCAATGTCGAGCTTGAGCATGACACGGGGTTGCCTGAGGTTGTGGAGCTGTTGTGCCGTCTGTTGCACAAGAAGAAAATTGTCGTGGATGCAGTGGCCCGCGATGAACGCGCTCTGGTTCATGGAGATCATGCTGCCGAGCCTGGGCGCGAGGCGAAGGGAGAGAACCTTGGCATAGAGCTTGGCGAACAGGTGTATCAAACTGATGGGGCGATAGTCCGAGAGGGTAGACGCATCCGGCCTCTTGGGGAGAAGGGTGTGCAGCGCCTCATTCAGCCATTGGAAGCCGATGCCGTTGAGCGAGTAGAGCTTGTTGAACGCGGCGATGAAATCATCTTTGATAGTGGGCCAAGAGGCACAGAGGAACTCGGATGTGAATCCGTCGGGTCCTGGAGCCCTTCCTTTGGGCATGCGTTTGATGGCCTCCCAGATTTCATGCTCGGAGAAGGGCGTCTCGAGCTCATGCAGATCGAAGGACCGCTGGTCGAGGCTGTCTAGGTCAATGGTGGATGATCTCTCGTTGTCGGAGCCGAGAATGGATCGGAAATGGGCATACGCGGCCTCAACGATGGCGGCCGGGTCGAAAACCGAAGCCTCGCCCACCTGCAGCTGGTGGATCGTGTTCTTCTTGGAACGCTGCACAACATGGAGATGGAAGAAAACCGGGCTTGTGTCACCACCCTTGAGAAAGTTGAAACGCGCCCGCTGCCGTGCAATAGATCGCTCTAGGGAGGTGAGGTCGATGTATGAGGTCTTGAGTTGACGGCGCAACCAAGCCTCGGTTGCGGTGAGCGGGCGGGTGTCTTGTGCCACGTCAAAGCGAGCGATGAGCTCGCGGGCTACGGCAAGCTACAGGGAGATGTTGCCCACGGTCTTGGAGCTCCAGCATTGTAGGTGTTTGGTCGTGGTGCGGAGGCACACGAAGATGCGGCGGAATGGGTCGGGCTCAAGGGGGGAGGACGCCCAGGCCTCGGCCACCGTTTCATGATAGCCTTGCAGCTTAGGCCAGAAGCACTTGAAGTGAAACCGCCTACGCCCAGTTGCATGAATTGTCGAGTCGAGGATGAGTGGCGCGTGGTCTGAAGCTGCGGAGGACAGGCAGTGAAGAACGCAGCTCGGGTGATCAATCTCCCAGCCGGCGGTCCAGAGAACTCTGTCGATGCGCACGAGAGTAGGGGCCTCGCGCTCATTCGACCATGTGTATCGACGACCATCCAAGTAGATGTCCCGAAGCTCCTCGTTGGCAATGAAGTGTCGAAAGCGTCGCATAGAGGTGCGGTTAAGGTTAGCATTGTTCTTATCCTCAGCGGAGGCGATCATGTTGAAGTCACCCCCTAGAAGCCAAGGGCCAGAGCATGTGGAGCGCACATCATGGAGGTGAGAGAGGAATATGATCTTGTCGGCCTCATCTTGAGGACCGTAGACGCCGGTGATCCACCAATGCGGGTGATCGTCGCGAGGGGAGATGAGCGCGTTGATGAAATGCACGCCGATGGTGGGGTGCAAGATGGACACGAGTTCCTCCTGCCAAGCAAGGAGGATGCCACCCATGGTATCCGTAGACGGGAGAAAGAGGAAGCCGGTGAATGATTGCCCACACGTTTCGGAGACGACGGACGACGAGACGGTGGCAAGCTTAGTCTCTTGAAGGCATACAATGGAGGGGTTGGCAGAAGAAATGACGGAACGCACGGCGGTACGCTTAGCCGGGCAGTTGAGACCCCGTACGTTCCAATAAATGATGCTTTGGTTGTACTCCATAAGTAACGGTAAGAGTCCACGGGGGCAGGGGAGGGGACGCGAAGGCCATCTATGCCTCGGCGATGAGCAGGGCCGTGGCGGTCGCCGCCCCGGTTGGATCCGCAGGCACCTTCCAACCATGGTAGTCGGCGAGCGCGGCGATGGTGTCAGCCGCGAGTGGGCGATCAAACATGCGAGCATAGCGGTCTAGGATGGAGTCCAAGAGCAGCTCGTCGTCCTACAACAGCCCGAGGCGGCGGAGGAGAACACGCTTGGCCTTCATTTCGGAGTCGTAACCCCGGTCTGCCCTGGCGATGCGGTTGCTCTGTCGTGGCGTGAAGTCGAGGGGCACCTCGTTCCGGCACCGGCGCAACGGTGGCAGGAGGGACAGGATGGGCGCTGGGGCACGCTAGACGGAGGAGACGAAACGCTCCAGGGCGGAGTTAGCCGTCCGATCGGGCTGCACATCCATCTGTAGGGCGAGGGTGGTGCATGGCGTGGCGATTGGCGCGGGCGCTGATTGGCCCTCCGCGGCTGGGGTGGGCCCTGATGGGGGGATACGCGTCCTCCCTGCTGATTGGCTCGTTGATCACAAGGGCGGGCGTGGCGGTCGCTGTGGGCGCAGCAACAGGCGACTCAACAGGAACAGGAGTAGGCGAGCTGGGCGTGGAGGGCCTGGGGCATGCAGACGGGCTGGGATTGGCGCAACCAGTCATGCATGGCCCAGCGGTGACGGCTACAGGCGCGGCTTTGTCGGGCCGCGCGACAAGCGGGATGGATGGGGCTGCAGGGGACCAAAGATCAGGCGGGGGGGTGCAGGTGTCGGTCGCCAGTTCGCAGCAGCTGGCCGCGCAAGGGGTGGGGCCGGTCGTGGCGTTGTCCTGAGGCGGTAACCGCGTCAAGGGTGACAGCTGGGGTGGGGCGCCAGTAGGTCCCCAGCGCGTGTGTCGGAGAGCTGTTGTGCCGAGGGGCCAGCAGCGGGTGCGGGTCCCGCGAGCGCGGAACGGAGGACACGTTCCACGGCGGCGGTGCTGGGGGGCGACGTTCCCCGTCGAGGGAGGGGTGCCGGAGGAGCGGCGTGACAGTCACCGGGAAAACGTGTGATGCTGCGGCCACTAGGAGGGAGGGGCGGGGAAGGGCGGTCAGGGCCGCCGTCACCGTCGTCGTCATTGTCAGAGGGGGAAGGCACGACCTGTCACATCCCTAGCTTTACCCTGGCCTTGGACTAGCTTGGTTGCTGCATCATGTTTAAATTCAAATGAAATTTGAATTGAGGAATTTTCAAAAGCCTCAGGAAACCTCTAAAAATAACCAACAATTAAATCTTCTCAAATGTGTCCAAGAAAATGTTCCTGTTATTCCATAAAAATATTGGTAAGAGGTAAAATTTAAACCAATATTTTTGGAGTCACAGAGATAATTATTTTGGCCATTTGAATTAATCCAATAACTACTTGCTTTGGATTTATATTTAATATATATTAAATATGACTCCAATAATTCTGGAAGTTTGTGAGTGGCTTTGTATATATTTTAGCAAGCCACATAAAAATCTACAGAATTTATTTAAATGATTTAGTTGTTAAACTAAATCAAAACAAACAGAACAAAAATAGAAAACAGTAAAGAAAAAGAGAGAGAGAGACTACCTGGGCCACTTACCTGCAGCCCACCTAGCGCCCCACCTGGCCCAGCAATGCGGCTGAGGCCCAGCCCAGCTCCCCACCGTCTTCAACCTCTGCCAGTAGGCAGAGGCGTGTCGACGCGCCTGTGCGCGAGCGCCACGCCACCAGGCTGCCTGCCTGCGTCCGAGGACAGCGCGACGCCGCGAATCCCCTCCTCGGTGTCGTCCCAGTCCGTCCGACTCGCTCACTCGATCCCCTGTTCTCTCCCCTGCTGCCCTCTCTCTCGCAGCCCCGAGCACGCCTCTCGCCGCCGTCAACTGTATCTGTAGCCACCGCGCACGCCTCGCCTCCTCGAGTCGTCCATCGCCTCTGCTACCTCGAGCGGCTCCTCTCCGGTGAATCTCGCGATCCCGGAGGCACCGAAGCAACGCAATCGTCATCTTCTTCACCGCCGGTCGCCGGACCTCTCCGTCGTCGATTGGCTGCAGCCAGGCCGTCCCCGAGCCTCCCGTGCTGATCTCCAGGACCGCCGTAAGATCTTCTTCGTTTTCCCCCTCCTTTTCTGCTCGTTCCCGTGCCGTAGCCGCCTTCCCCGCAAGCACCGAGCTCCGGCCATCGCCATTGCCGGTGAACCTCGCGTCCCGGCGCTCTTCCGCTCGCTCCAGTAGCTCCCGCGTGCTCCCCAGGTCCCCAGGGTCCCGACGCGCTCCTCTGCTCTCTGGCTAACGCGCTGCAGCCACTGCACCGTGCTGGCCCGATCTCCGGCCGCCGCTGACCTCGTCGCCGCCGTCACGGCAGCCACTGGAGCTCTCACCCGAGTACACCAGTGTGCTCAGCGCGCCTCCAGGAACCTGCAGCTACCAGTAGCTCCGCCTCCCGTGCCCTCTAGCACCATACTCGGCTGCTCCCGAACGCCGGCCGCCGCCACGAGCTCGACCCCGGCGAGCTCGAACCACCCCAACCCCTCCCATTTGGCTCTCTGGATGCGCAAGAGCGAGGGCTATGCCCTGGTGCCCTCAGCCGCCGCCTCCGTCGCCTTTAGCGCAAGTCCGGCGCGTTGCCGCCGCCATTTTGGTCGCCGCCGGCGTAAGTCCGGCGATGATGACGTGGGCATCATTAGCGGCTAACCCCCCCACACTAACCAACCCCCTAGGCCACTGACAGCGGGCCCCACCCCTGGTCAAACCCCAGTCAGCGCTGGGTTTGACCGGGATTAGCTCCTGTGTCACTGACGTGTGGACCCCACACGTCAGGTTTGACCGAGCCAGCCCAGTTGACCCTGCTGACGTCACTGTGACGTGGGGCTGACGCAATAAACCATTTTCTGGATTTATTATAATTCAGGAAATTCCAGAAAATTATATAAACTTCTAAAAATCATAGAAAATTAACCGTAACTCCAAATTAAATAATTTATATATGAAAAATTATCAGAAAAATTCAAGGAATCCATCTGTACCATTTTCATGCATGTTAGAACAACTTATAGGTGTTGTTTAGCACAAATCAATTAAATGGCATTTGAATAATCACATATGGAGTTTAAATTTGAATCTTGTATTCAAACCAACTTCATTTAATCTGTTGCTAGTTGCATTAGCTCAAAACACATTCATTTTGCCATGTCATGATCATGCATCATATTGTGCATTGCATTGATTGTGTTCCTTTCTGTGTTGCCGGTATTTGTCCCCTCTCGATAGACGTGATACCGATGACGTGATCGTTGACACTGATGAAGACTCAATGTTATCTTCAGAAGTGCCAGGCAAGCAAAACCCCCCTTGTTCATTCCGATACAATCCTACTCTCTCGCTCCTGCTCTCTTTTACTGCATTAGGACAACAACGACATATTTGATACTTGCTGCGGTAGCTGAACCCCTTTATCCTCTGCATGACCTGTCATTCCACAGTAAATAGATGAAACCCACTAGCATGAGTAGGAGTTGTTTGAGCCCTGATGTGCCTACTCATTCATGCTTGTCGTCATGCCTGCTACTGCTTAGAGTTGAGTCAGGTCTGATTCATCGGGGATGAATCAGAGGCGTGTGAACATGTCCTACTGTGTGTGAGCTAAGTGTGTGAACACGATTTGGTAAAGGTAGCGGTGAGAGGCCATGTAGGAGTACATGGTGGGTTGTCTCATTGCAGCCGTCCTCAGGAACTGAGTTCTGTGTTGGTGATCCATGACCAGCTACTACCGCACATTGGAATGCTTAAGTGCCCCTCTCGACTTATTAATCAACTTGATCTCTGTCCAGGAGTTGCAACTAGTTTCTGGTGTTTGTAGGTAGTGTTAGTAGTCTACCAAGTGGCACCCGGTACAGGTGGGCTTGGGACAGACTAGGCACAGTGGCACGGTGTACCAAGTGGCACCCGGGTGGTGGGCTTGGGAACCCTGCTCACATCGTTTGGGGCCGTGAGCGACACCCCGGCCGGATCTCCTTGCGGATGGAACCCGAATAGGCGATAAACCTGGACTAGAGACTTGTTCGGTTAGTCAGGTCGTGGCCGACTCCCTCGCCCGGCTTCCGCTTGAAGGTTGCCGAGGTACATGACGTGTACAGGGCGGTAAGTGGCGGGAGCGTGTGTGAAGAAGTACACCCCTGCAGGGTTATCATTATCTATTCGAATAGCCGGATTCCTCGGATATGGAAACGTGGACCCCTTGCATAGTTCATAGACAAGTGTAAGTGGATACTCTAAAATACGCAAGATAAGCGTGAGTGCTATGGATGGCGTCCTCGTAGGGAGACGGGAGCGGATCCATAGTGGTGTATTTATATGGTGAATATGTGGACTCGTGTGCGCCACCTCAAAAGAGTTACTTGCAGTCGTAGTTCAGGTTAGCCACCGAGTCAAAGCTGGCTTGCTGCAGTTAAACTCCACCCCCCCCCCTTGTTGATAATGATGCATGTGTAGATAGATCTGATGTAAGTCTTGCTGGGTACATTTGTACTCACGTTTGCCTATTTTATGTTTTTGCAGAGAGACTTCGGTCTCACTAGTAGTTTCACGTGGACTTCGACGTTTAGCTTGTTACCTCAGCTACGATCTTGTGCCTCGGCAGGATTGGTAGATAGTCAGGCTTCTCAGCCTTTTTCATTTATAGATGTCTGTACTCAGATATGATAGCTTCCGCATGTGCTTTGATTTGTATGCTCTGATTGTTGGGTCATGAGACCCATGTTTGTAATGTCTCGCTCCTCGGAGCCTATTGAATAAACTACTTGAGTCGTAGAGTCATTTTGTGATGCCATGTTGTATTGCACATATCGAGCATATTGTGTGTATGTTATTGAAATGCTTGGTATGTGTGGGATCTGACTATCTAGTTGTTTATCTTTAGTAGCCTCTCTTACCGGGAAATGTCTCCTAGTGTTACCGCTGAGCCATGGTAGCTTGCTACTGCTCTGGAACACTTAGGCTGGCCGGCATGTGTCCTTCTTCGTTCCTGTGTCTGTCCCTTCGGGGAAATGTCACGCTTTGAGTACCGGACTCCTGTTAGCCCGCTACAGCCCGGTTTACCGGAGTCTTGCTAGCCCAGTGCTACAGCCCGGACCCACTTGCTGATGACCGACACGTTCGAAGCTGGGTCATGAATGCCTGTCCCTGTAAGTCTGTGCCACTTTGGGTTTACGACTAGTCATGTCAGCCCGGGCTCCTTATCATATGGATGCTAGCGACACTATCATATACGTGAGCCAAAAGGCGCAAACGGTCCCGGGCAAAGGTAAGGCGACACCCGTGGGGATACCGTGCGTGAGGCCGCAAAGTGATATGAGGTGTTACCGGCTAGATCGATGTGACATCGAGTCGGGGTCCTGACAGCGTTGGTATCAGAGCTTGACTGCCTGTAGGATTACCAAGCCAAACTGGTCGAAGTTGAGTCTAGAAATTCTTTAGTTATATAAGGGAATTGATTGTGGGATGGAACGTAAGGCTCTTTTTACTCCTTATACCTCATGGCCTTCTGATCTGAGTCATCATCTTCTCCTCTACGGGGATTAAGAACTAGGCTTTCTCTTCTTTCTATCAGGATCACGTGTTACTAATCCGCAGACTTATAAGATTGTTGATTCAAGCCTCAGTTCAGTTTCTACCTCCGTATGTTAACTGTTGATCTCGAAACCTTGATATTGTGCTTCTGAGTGGTTATGCCACCATTTTTGTGAATGTCTCAAATCTTTTCTGAGCATTTACAGCCGTTATGCTGTCCGAGTCATCCCAGGTTTCCAAACAGTCTGATGCACTTGCAAATCCCTTCCTCCTGTTTCCGATGTGCCTTTGGTCAGATTAATCACACAAATCAGTGAGTTGAGGTACGTTAATGCCTCGACCTTTATGTTGGAGTTATTATTATGACCCTAGGTGTCTTAGGGGATCATCTAGTAATTTAGCCATGATTTGTGTTCCCAGTGTGATGATTCTGGCCATCATTCTCGAAAGCATCCCGTGATGCTACTTAGTAGTAGGTATTCTATTCCTGGGTTCTTAAACCCGATATTCACCCTACTTACGTCATGTTGATAGTGTTGCTAGTTCCTTTAGTATATCAGTAATCTTTGCGATAGTCCTCGAGGTCCGTGGTATATCGTTCTTCCAAATACCATGAACCATTATGGCAGAAGTTTGTTGGATCAAAAGATCACAACAGGCCCTCTATGAGTTCTCCATGCTATATTGTGACTCTGCCAGCTCAACCTTTCTGCATGGGTTACCCGGAAGAATTATGTTGAACTTCGCTCGACATACTAATCTATGCATCCACAACTCAGAAAGTTATATGTTCCTCGAGTTGTTCCCCTTTAGTTGTTTTCTGACCCTCGTCTATCAGTTGATAGTCAAGATTATGTGTGCATTCATTCATCGATGCCTATTACTCTTGTGGTCCGTCAAGCCATTCTATCACAGAATGACTAGGAGAAACAAACTCCAGTACCTCTTCCATATCTAGGATTGGGTCAAAGAAGTTGTGCTCCGCAGATCAAATTGCTAATCCAGCTTTTGCTCTGTTCTACCTTGGAGTATTACCATCTTTATATCGGGATTGTTATAGGAATTGCACACCATCCTATGAACTCTTGGTGCAGTGATACTTCTTGCCATCATTAGTCATTCCTCGGTCTTCGTGTTGATGCAACCGGAATACCGACAAATGAATTGTGATGTGTGAAATCAATACGCCTAGCAACCTCGTTGCTGGGTAGTTAAAGGACAATAATTTCATTCTTAGTGTGTTGGTTATTGAATCATCATTCTAAGATTGATCGTGCTACCTAGTCCATTCTCCTGGTTCACTCCTCGATCGATGAGTTAGGATTATTTCAAATCCTTGCTCTATTGATCATATCGTCTTGCCCTGAAAAGCAAGATTGTTCTCGAGCTTAGTAACATACCGGTGGTTCGTGATTTTCTGAATATCTTCTCAGAAGTATTACCAGGTTGTCACCTGACCGCTATGTTGAGCTCGTGATCAAGTTGGTTTCTTGTGAACCACCTTCTCTCCAAGAATCGGTGTTAGATATCCCTGAGCTAGTTGGTTAAGCTAAACGATAACTTGGAGGGTTGGAAGATAAAAGCTTGCCTGACTTAATCCGTTCCAAAGGGATATTCTTGTGTAGTGTGTGTTGAAGAAAGATGATATCTTCATCGATTGGTCCCTGTGATCAGTTGCTGGACCTATCGCCTTATCAATCCTTTGATTTGAGTGTGGGCTATCGTCAAATCAAGTCAGAACCAACGATGTTCATAATGTTGTCTTCCTCGTGGTTGATCCCTCGAGCATACACCACTATATTTTTTGGGTCTGACCAATGCTATCACCGTGTTCACATAATGGTGGAAGTTCAGTGATATGGAAATTCCGATGAGTTGTTGTTGAGCCCATTGACAACATCCTTATCTCCTCCATGATGTTGTTGAACATTAAGTTAGTGTTGGAAACTTTTGAAAGCATTTTCTTCATGCTAGCTCATGAAGTACTTGTTTGATGAAAGGAGTGACTTCCTTTGATTCACGTGCTTTTGATGTAAGTTGCCGTCGTGAATTCGAGAAAGTTTGTTTTTGCTCCTTTGGAATCATCCCAAGTCGGTCATGCACGTGCGAAGAATTCTGTGGTCTGTTAGACTGATCATCTTCATTCCATATGTATATCCTAGCACACCAAGCCACTGATTGACTTGTTCAAGGAAAAGAAGTCTATGCTTGGGATCTAATCCATGGACTTGCGTAAAGACTTCGATATCCTCGATGATGGCTCCCAACCAGAACTCGGTAGTGTTTTATTGTAAGACTACCATGTGGGCATGCTTGTCTGGAACAACGTGTTCACATGTTTGTAGCAAAACCAGCTCATGTTTTGGAGCTTGCTATCGTAGTTCATTTCCTGAGAATCTCGCAACGTCATCTCGTCGATTTGTGTTGCAAACTTTCATTTTTCTTCCTAGACTCGATGAGTCTGGAATATCCTGACACCAACCAGATCTGAGTCTCAGGCAGATATGATGGTTGGAATATTTCCCAAGAACTATAATATTGGTCGCGCGGTAACCGGTAAAGTGGATGTCGTGGCCAACACACCCAGCCGGAAGACCTGTTATTATAATATCTTGATTGATGAAGTTGGCCACCTCCTCATAGGGATTTCGTAGGGTTTACTCCCTAGTTGCCCTATGGATTTTTGTGTTCCCGAAGTCCGACCTTTTACTTGATGTTCTAGTTATCAAACCATATCTATGAATGGGATACGCTAGCACATCAAGGAGAACATTAGAAGCGGAGTGCTAAATATCTCTCGGTCGATCGTCCAGATTTTGTTCCTTGGCTCGCTAAGGTGAAATCTGAGAAAGTATTATCCTCCTTTGCATCTGCATCGTCCATCGCTATTCATCATGGTAGTATGTGGTGTTGCCAGGATCCTTGACACGGATGTTGGTAAAACCTTGATGATTATGGAAATGCTCAAGTTCTGGAGAGCACGCTCAAGCGCTAGGTGTTATCTTCGGCATTAACTGGGGATCCTCTCCGTTTCCTCGACATGCTATGACCCACTCAAACAGTGAATTCACTCTCTATTGTTGGGTTCTTCCCTAGTTACTAGAATCATTCCCAGCATTTGCATTTTGTTCCCAGCCTGCACCGCCAATGTGCCTTTCTACCATGGGTCTCTTCCATCTCCGGTGATAAGGAAACTCATCCATTACGTTGTCTTCAACAAGGTAATCCACATCATCCAAGTCCGAGTATGCCATTCTACCGACCCCGCCAATCGATTGCTGTGATTTGCCTTAGGCTGACATAGAGAGTCTCAATGATCTCTATATCAAAGGTAATTCTTTTTGCCACTTAAGCTAATAATCTACGAATCACCCTCCTCCAGGATGCTTCGTCGTGGTTTCATAGCAATTCAACTCCTCGCTACGTTGACAATCGTTTACCACCTTTTTAAGCGTGGAATTGTTGTCTACCTAGTGAACCTTTGTCATCTGCTTCACTCCAATTCCTATGGATGTGTATCTCGTGTCTCAACCCGAGAGATGGTTCTATGTCTCATTCCGGAAGTTAATCCTGAGTTGTCCGATCTTCGAGAAGACCGATCCTTCCAGAGTTTTCCTTTCCTCTTCTTGTCATGATTAGCTGGAGTTCTCAGAGCAAGACTTCAAGACAATGATGGTGAAGGAATCAACGTTCAACTGAAGTGCACCCTGGATCGTGAAGATTATACTAGTTGCGTTTACCTTTCACCTTACCCTACGCTGGAATCTCGAGACGAGATTCTTGTTTAGTGGGGGTGAGTTGTCACATCCCTAGCTTTACCCTGGCCTTGGACTAGCTTGGTTGCTGCATCATGTTTAAATTCAAATGAAATTTGAATTGAGGAATTTTCAAAAGCCTCAGGAAACCTCTAAAAATAACCAACAATTAAATCTTCTCAAATGTGTCCAAGAAAATGTTCCTGTTATTCCATAAAAATATTGGTAAGAGGTAAAATTTAAACCAATATTTTTGGAGTCACAGAGATAATTATTTTGGCCATTTGAATTAATCCAATAACTACTTGCTTTGGATTTATATTTAATATATATTAAATATGACTCCAATAATTCTGGAAGTTTGTGAGTGGCTTTGTATATATTTTAGCAAGCCACATAAAAATCTACAGAATTTATTTAAATGATTTAGTTGTTAAACTAAATCAAAACAAACAGAACAAAAATAGAAAACAGTAAAGAAAAAGAGAGAGAGAGACTACCTGGGCCACTTACCTGCAGCCCACCTAGCGCCCCACCTGGCCCAGCAATGCGGCTGAGGCCCAGCCCAGCTCCCCACCGTCTTCAACCTCTGCCAGTAGGCAGAGGCGTGTCGACGCGCCTGCGCGCGAGCGCCACGCCACCAGGCTGCCTGCCTGCGTCCGAGGACAGCGCGACGCCGCGAATCCCCTCCTCGGTGTCGTCCCAGTCCGTCCGACTCGCTCACTCGATCCCCTGTTCTCTCCCCTGCTGCCCTCTCTCTCGCAGCCCCGAGCACGCCTCTCGCCGCCGTCAACCGTATCTGTAGCCACCGTGCACGCCTCGCCTCCTCGAGTCGTCCATCGCCTCTGCTACCTCGAGCGGCTCCTCTCCGGTGAATCTCGCGAGCCCGGAGGCACCGAAGCAACGCAATCGCCATCTTCTTCACCGCCGGTCGCCGGACCTCTCCGTCGTCGATTGGCTGCAGCCAGGCCGTCCCCGAGCCTCCCGTGCTGATCTCCAGGACCGCCGTAAGATCTTCTTCGTTTTCCCCCTCCTTTTCTGCTCGTTCCCGTGCCATAGCCGCCTTCCCCGCAAGCACCGAGCTCCGGCCATCGCCATTGCCGGTGAACCTCGCGTCCCGGCGCTCTTCCGCTCGCTCCAGTAGCTCCCGCGTGCTCCCCAGGTCCCCAGGGTCCCGACGCGCTCCTCTGCTCTCTGGCTAACGCGCTGCAGCCACTGCGCCGTGCTGGCCCGATCTTCGGCCGCCGCTGACCTCGTCGCCGCCGTCACGGCAGCCACTGGAGCTCTCACCCGAGTACACCAGTGTGCTCAGCGCGCCTCCACGAACCTGCAGCTACCAGTAGCTCCGCCTCCCGTGCCCTCTAGCACCATACTCGGCTGCTCCCGAACGCCGGCCGCCGCCACGAGCTCGACCCCGGCGAGCTCTAACCACCCCAACCCCTCCCATTTGGCTCTCTGGATGCGCAAGAGCGAGGGCTATGCCCTGGTGCCCTCAGCCGCCGCCTCCGTCGCCTTTAGCGCAAGTCCGGCGCGTTGCCGCCGCCATTTTGGTCGCCGCCGGCGTAAGTCCGGCGATGATGACGTGGGCATCATTAGCGGCTAACCCCCCCACACTAACCAACCCCCTAGGCCACTGACAGCGGGCCCCACCCCTGGTCAAACCCCAGTCAGCGCTGGGTTTGACCGGGATTAGCTCCTGTGTCACTGACGTGTGGACCCCACACGTCAGGTTTGACCGAGCCAGCCCAGTTGACCCTGCTGACGTCACTGTGACATGGGGCTGACGCAATAAACCATTTTCTGGATTTATTATAATTCAGGAAATTCCAGAAAATTATATAAACTTCTAAAAATCATAGAAAATTAACCGTAACTCCAAATTAAATAATTTATATATGAAAAATTATCAGAAAAATTCAAGGAATCCATCTGTACCATTTTCATGCATGTTAGAACAACTTATAGGTGCTGTTTAGCACAAATCAATTAAATGGCATTTGAATAATCACATATGGAGTTTAAATTTGAATCTTGTATTCAAACCAACTTCATTTAATCTGTTGCTAGTTGCATTAGCTCAAAACACATTCATTTTGCCATGTCATGATCATGCATCATATTGTGCATTGCATTGATTGTGTTCCTTTCTGTGTTGCCGGTATTTGTCCCCTCTCGATAGACGTGATACCGATGACGTGATCGTTGACACTGATGAAGACTCAATGTTATCTTCAGAAGTGCCAGGCAAGCAAAACCCCCTTGTTCATTCCGATACAATCCTACTCTCTCGCTCCTGCTCTCTTTTACTGCATTAGGACAACAACGACATATTTGATACTTGCTGCGGTAGCTGAACCCCTTTATCCTCTGCATGACCTGTCATTCCACAGTAAATAGATGAAACCCACTAGCATGAGTAGGAGTTGTTTGAGCCCTGATGTGCCTACTCATTCATGCTTGTCGTCATGCCTGCTACTGCTTAGAGTTGAGTCAGGTCTGATTCATCGGGGATGAATCAGAGGCGTGTGAACATGTCCTACTGTGTGTGAGCTAAGTGTGTGAACACGATTTGGTAAAGGTAGCGGTGAGAGGCCATGTAGGAGTACATGGTGGGTTGTCTCATTGCAGCCGTCCTCAGGAACTGAGTTCTGTGTTGGTGATCCATGACCAGCTACTACCGCACATTGGAATGCTTAAGTGCCCCTCTCGACTTATTAATCAACTTGATCTCTGTCCAGGAGTTGCAACTAGTTTCTGGTGTTTGTAGGTAGTGTTAGTAGTCTACCAAGTGGCACCCGGTACAGGTGGGCTTGGGACAGACTAGGCACAGTGGCACGGTGTACCAAGTGGCACCCGGGTGGTGGGCTTGGGAACCCTGCTCACATCGTTTGGGGCCGTGAGCGACACCCCGGCCGGATCTCCTTGCGGATGGAACCCGAATAGGCGATAAACCTGGACTAGAGACTTGTTCGGTTAGTCAGGTCGTGGCCGACTCCCTCGCCCGGCTTCCGCTTGAAGGTTGCCGAGGTACATGACGTGTACAGGGCGGTAAGTGGCGGGAGCGTGTGTGAAGAAGTACACCCCTGCAGGGTTATCATTATCTATTCGAATAGCCGGATTCCTCGGATATGGAAACGTGGACCCCTTGCATAGTTCATAGACAAGTGTAAGTGGATACTCTAAAATACGCAAGATAAGCGTGAGTGCTATGGATGGCGTTCTCGTAGGGAGACGGGAGCGGATCCATAGTGGTGTATTGATATGGTGAATATGTGGACTCGTGTGCGCCACCTCAAAAGAGTTACTTGCAGTCGTAGTTCAGGTTAGCCACCGAGTCAAAGCTGGCTTGCTGCAGTTAAACTCCACCACCCCCCCCCCCTTGTTGATAATGATGCATGTGTAGATAGATCTGACGTAAGTCTTGCTGGGTACATTTGTACTCACGTTTGCCTATTTTATGTTTTTGCAGAGAGACTTCGGTCTCACTAGTAGTTTCACGTGGACTTCGACGTTTAGCTTGTTACCTCAGCTACGATCTTGTGCCTCGGCAGGATTGGTAGATAGTCAGGCTTCTCAGCCTT
>NC_041391.1:432113061-432162868 GCF_002162155.2 Triticum dicoccoides | reverse complement strand
TACTGCTCTGGAACACTTAGGCTGGCCGGCATGTGTCCTTCTTCGTTCCTGTGTCTGTCCCTTCGGGGAAATGTCACGCTTTGAGTACCGGAGTCCTGTTAGCCCGCTACAGCCCGGTTTACCGGAGTCCTGCTAGCCCAGTGCTACAGCCCGGACCCACTTGCTGATGACCGACACGTTCGAAGCTGGGTCATGAATGCCTGTCCCTGTAAGTCTGTGCCACTTTGGGTTTACGACTAGTCATGTCAGCCCGGGCTCCTTATCATATGGATGCTAGCGACACTATCATATACGTGAGCCAAAAGGCGCAAACGGTCCCGGGCAAAGGTAAGGCGACACCCGTGGGGATACCGTGCGTGAGGCCGCAAAGTGATATGAGGTGTTACCGGCTAGATCGATGTGACATCGAGTCGGGGTCCTGACACGACCGGCGGAGGCACCGGGCGATGGTAGTCTTCGGAGAGGGTGACGAAGATCTCAACGGGCTTGCGCAGCATATGGCGGGCGAACCGCTCGACACGGTCAGGGTCGACGCCGTCGTCGACGATGTCCGGCTCCGGGAGCAGCAGATCAGAGGAGCGGGGGTTGGCGTCGGGGTTGGCCGTCCAGGCCGAGAACATGAAGCGGGACATGTCCAAGCAGTCGCGCGTGGTGGGGTGGAGATGCTCGATGTCGAGGAACGGCGCAAGCATGGTTTCCATGGCGAAGCGGTTCCATGCCTGATCGGGGACCCCGGAAATCTCAACCTCCACACGGAACCGAAGCAGGATGGGGTCGCAGACGGCGGCGTGGCTCCAGGGGTGAATGATGAGGCGGAAGCGCGGGCAGTGCAGCCGGCGCAGGCCTGCCCTGGTGCGCGCCTCGGAGGAGGAGAACTTGAGCAAGAACTCATCGTGACCCTTGCAGTGGACGGAAAACTCATCGTCGGAAAGGTCACACTTTTCACGCAGCAAGGCCGCCACCTCCTCGCGCGAGATCCTTGAGCGGCTGCCGACGATGGTTGCTAGGAGGGCGCGCTCAGCAAGCTCCCGCTCGGCGGCGATGAGGCGCGTGGTGCGTGGCAAGTAGCAGAGCGCGGCGGCCGGCCGGAGGGCAGGGTGGCCGGAGAGCATCACTGGTGTGGTGCTGGAGGTGACGGAGGCACTATCCCTAGGTGGTTTTGGTAATTCATAACAACTTATAGCTCATTGAGCTAATGCTATTCCAAGACAAATATTTCAGGAAAGCTCAATGAATGGCATGGCATGGATGGTGAAAGTGGATCCCTCAAAATATTAAGGACAAAGTATTGGCTCAAGCTCAAAAGCTCAAGACTCTACATTTTACATTTTAGTGATCCAAGATCACATTGAGTCTATAGGAAAAGCCAATACTATCAAGGAGGGATGAGGTGTTGCTTAATGAGCCTCTTGCTTCAAGTGCTTAGTGATATGCTCCAAAAACCCTCAATTACTTTCTCACATCCACATATGACCTAAACCCAAAGTCAAAATTGGTCCCACCGATTCTTTCTATCCGGTGCCACCGAGTTCAGATGTCATAGCCACTACCACAAACCCTAGGCAAATCGGTCTCACCGATAGGGATCTCGGTCTCACCGAGATGGGATTGTAATCTCTCTGTTTCCCTTCGTAACGTTTCGGTCTAACCGAAGTGAGCGATCGGTCCCACCGAGATTGCAATGTAAACTCTCTGTTTCCCTTTCGTAACATTTCGGTCTCATCAAAAAGAGCGAATCGGTCCCACCGAGTTTACCTGACCAACTCTCTGGTTAGCTAATTACCAAAATCGGTCTCACCAAGTTTGTGTAATCGGTCTCACCGAGATTACGTTATGCCCTAACCCTAACCATATCAGTCTTACCGAGTTGCATGTCGGTCCCACCGAAAACCCTAACGGCCACTAGATTTACTAAATCGGTCCGACCGAGTTTGTTGATTCGGTCCCACCGAGATTGGAAAATTGTGTGTAACGGTTAGATTTTGTGTGGAGGCTATATATACCCCTCCACCTCCTCTTCATTCGTGGAGAGAGCCATCAGAACAAACCTACACTTCCAACTTACAAGTTCTGAGAGAGAACTACGTACTCATGTGTTGAGGCCAAGATATTCCATTCCTACCATATGAATCTTGATCTCTAGCCTTCCCCAGGTTGCTTTCCACTCAAATCTTCTTTCCACCAGATCCAAATCCTATGAGAGAGAGTTGAGTGTTGGGGAGACTATCATTTGAAGCACAAGAGCAAGGAGTTCATCATCAACGCACCATTTGTTACTTCTTGGAGAGTGGTGTCTCCTAGATTGGCTAGGTGTCACTTGGGAGCCTCCGACAAGATTGTGGAGTTGAACCAAGGAGTTTGTAAGGGCAAGGAGATCGCCTACTTCGTGAAGATCTACCGCTAGTGAGGCAAGTCCTTCGTGGGCGACGGCCATGGTGGGATAGACAAGGTTGCTTCTTCGTGGACCCTTCATGGGTGGAGCCCTCCGTGGACTCGCGCAACCGTTATCCTTCGTGGGTTGAAGTCTCCATCAACGTGGATGTACGGTAGCACCACCTATCGGAACCACAACAAAAACATCCGTGTCTCCAATTGCATTTGAATCCTCCAAACCCTTCCCTTTACATTCTTGCAAGTTGCATGCTTTAAATTCCGCTGCTCATATACTCTTTGCATGCTTGCTTGAATTGTGTGAAGATTGTTTGACTTGTGCAAAGATAGCTAAAATCTGCCAAAGTCTAAAATTGGGAAAAGGTTAAGTTTTTAGTTGGTCAAGTAGTCTAATCACCCCCCCTCTAGACATACTTCAAGGTCCTACAAGTGGTATCAGAGCTTTGGTCTCCACTTGCTTTGATTTCCATAGCTTTTGGTGGTCATAGCCTTGGTTTCACAACCTAGAAGAGTATGGCGTCTAGCGAGGGAAATTATCACCGTAGAGGTCCTTACTTTGATGACACTAATTTTGCTAGTTGGAAGCATAAGATGAAAATGCATATTCTCGAACATAACCCCGCCGTTTGGGCTATTGTGTGTATTGGCTTGCAAGGTGAATTCTTTGATGGGAGAGAACCGAACCGTGAAGCTAGCGCAGATGAATTGAAGATGCTGCAATACAACGCTCAAGCTTGTGATATCCTCTTCAATGGCTTGTGCCCCGAAGAATTCAACAAAATCAGCCGTCTTGAGAATGCAAAGGAAATTTGGGATACTTTGATTGATATGCATGAAGGTACCGACTCCATCAAGGAATCCAAGTTGGATGTGCTCCAAAGTCAGCTTGACAAGTTCAATATGAAGGATGGTGAAGGTGTCGCTGAAATGTACTCTAGGCTTGCTCTTATCACAAATGAGATTGCCGGCTTAGGAAGTGAAGAGATGACCGATAGATTCATCATCAAGAAGATCCTAAGAGCATTGGATGGAAAATATGATACCGTGTGCACGTTGATCCAGATGATGCCAAATTACAAAGATCTCAAGCCAACGGAAGTCATTGGAAGAATTGTTGCTCATGAGATGTCACTCAAGGATAAGGAGGAACTTCACAACAAGTCAAGTGGTGCTTACAAAGCCTCATGTGAAGCCCCCACATCATCAAGTGAGAAACAAACCTTCAATGAACAATTGAGCTTAATGGTGAAGAACTTCAACAAATTCTACAAGAGTAGAAGCAAAGAAAGAAGCTCTAAGTCAAGGTCCTACAATGACAAAAGATCTTCTAGTCGAGAGCGCAATTGCTACAATTGTGGGAGACCCGGACACTATTCCAATGAGTGTATGGCACCCTACAAAAGAAGAGAAGATTCTCCAAAAAGAAGAAGTAAAAGAGAAGGATCACCACCAAGGGAGAGAAGGAGTAGAGATGATCATTATGAACGAAGACCCTCACGGAGAAGCAAGGATTCGGAAAGGAAGGACAAGTCATCAAAGATCTACACAAAACGAAGACATCAAGCTCATGTTGGTGAATGGGTATTTGACTCCGACTCCGACAATCACTCCAAGAGAAGCTATCACTCCGACTCCGAATATACTCAAGATGAAGGTGTTGCCGGTCTAGCACTTGTGTCAACCAACTCCTACGACATATTTGATTCACCAAATGAAGGAATTGGAAGATGCTTCATGGCCAAAGGTCCTAAGGTAACACACCCCGAGTATGTTGATTTTAATAGTGATGAAGATGACTTGTTAGGTGATGTTGATTTACTTATTGACAACTCTAGTAATGAATACTATGATGAAACATCAATTAATCATGCTAATCAAGATAAAACGAATGACAATGATAAGGAGAAGATTGAGCTTCTAACTAAAGAACTAAACACTCTTAAGTTGGCTCATGAAACTATCTTTGAAGATCATCGAGAACTTTTAAGTGCTCATGAGAAGTTACGCTTTGAAAAGCTCAATCTTGAGCAAGAGCATGAGTTCTCAAAGGCAATCAATGATGATCTCCGTAAGAAAAGTTCTTCTTACATTGCCAAGCGTTTACTCTTATCTACTTACATGCCTCAAGTCAAGTCTAGTAACAAGAACAAGAAAGATTCTTCCTCTAGTAGTAACAATAATAATGCCAAATCCAATATTGTTGCTTCTAGTAGTTATCTTGATTCCACTAATGATTCTCTTAGCCAAGTTACACTTGAGCAAGAAAATAACTTATTGAAGGGAATTATAGAGAAAGGTGTATACAAGAGCCTTGCCGGAAGTAAGCAATCCGAGGAAATTGTACGCAAGCAAGGAAGGCGCCGGAAGAATCAAGGTGTTGGTTTTGAACAAAAGTTCAATGCCAATGGAGTTGAGTGGGAAGAAGATCAATTCCCCAAGACGAAGTTTGTTCCTCAACAAGAGAAGTATGATCCTACTTCCTTCAAGGGAACACAAGAACAAAGGCAAGGACAAGCTTCAAGAGGAGATTGATGCATTTGAAGAAGCACCTAAGGCCTTGGTCAAGTGGGTTCCCAAGACTACATCAAGTTCTACTTCATCAAGTAAAACTACAACTCCAAGGATTCCCATCAAGATGATGTGGATCCCGAAGAAGAAGAACTAGAGTGTTCTTGAGGGTGACTCCGCCAACATTCTTCACTCATATCATTATGGTAAGGACAAGTGCAATCAACTTCCATATCTTGCACTAGTTCAAGGAGTCACAAACCCTCATGTTGGTAAGGCAAGGGACAAGGTAACCTAATGTTTTCATGGACATCATCTTGTGTGTGCATCACTCTATGTCTATGGATATTCTTGTTTGTTCCTTGTGGGACTAACCCATGTAGGTATTGAAAGTGCAACTCACTCCAAAGGATTGCTCCAAATTATCTACATCAACATTGAGCATCCACATCTTCAACACCTACATGAAGTCATCATCGACAAAACCCAAGGTTAGTTCATCCCTCTAAGGGGGGATCTCACATCTAGGGGGAGCTTAACTCTAAGAATTGAGTGAAAGCAACTCTAATGATGTGAACACATCAATGCATTATGTAAAAGTGGTAACCCCATTTGAGCTTAAACGATGAGTATGACCTATGATCAAATGTTCTCATTTGACCCCTAAGTCAATATACTCATATACAGATGACCTAGTCATCGCCAATTGTTTGATAGATGCTAGAAATGGTTGTGCATGATTTGCCACATATTTCATTTGCCATTTTATTGTGTGAGCATGTTGGTTGCATATTTTACTCATTCAAGGACATCCACTTGTTGTTTTGATTGATTGGTTTCTTTTTCTTTGGCCAAGTGGATGGACAAGAATGCCTAAGAACCTTCTCTAGCTATCTATGCTTTTCTCGTCTCAAACTCTATTCATGCTACATCATAAAATTTGATCAAGTCAGATTTGAACCACTCTGTGTGAGGAGCACTCGGAGTCCCCGATTCGTCATAGACTTAAACTTCCAAAACTTCTTTGTGCTTTTCGGTCTGACCGATTCTTCCATTTCGGTCATACCGAAATCACTAAGTCGATCTAGGTTTTCAATATCGGTGCAACCGATTTGAACTTTTCGGTCACACCGAATTGCTGTAACTGTCAACAGTTATGCATCTCGGTGCCACCGAGTCGTTCCACTCGGTCACACCGACAGTGTCGGGCTATATATTCACACGGGCAAAAATTTGGAAAACTTTCTCCAAACCTCTTCGCCCGCGCATAGCTCGCTCTGCCTTCTAGGTCTCCGGATCGTCGACTTCATCGCCAGCCACCTCCTGTCGCTGGTCTCCGCCGCCGTCAATGGATTTCATCTCCGCCGTTGCCGCCATAGCGAGTTCATCGCCGAACTACGGTATGAACTCGACCACAGTGCTATCCTCGTCTGATTCTCAGCACATTGTGTTCATTATGATTCTTGCCACGATTGAAACACCTCTATCCAGTCAAAACAATCCTTAGAATAGATGTGATTTGAAAATTTAGGGTTAGGTTTCCGCCGAAACCATCTCGGACCCTCCGAGTTGAAAAACTCGGTCCCACCGATTCGGCTAACGCCATTGCACTAGTAACTCTCGGTCTGACCGAGAATTGCTAATCGGTGTGACCGATTTTAGAACTTTGTGAAACCCTAGCAGTCTCGATGCCACCGAACTGTGACTCGGTCTGACCGAGTTCACTAGTTTAGGTTCCAAAACTGCTTCGGTATCACCGAGTTTGAAAATCGGTTGATCCAAAATGCTTTCTGTGGAGAACTAAAACTAAGTTTTTGAATCATTCTTTTGCAAAAATCTCTGCATTTTGTGATGCTCATCCACTCTATCTCATCTATAACTATTCATAGGGTCAGCAGTCAGTGTTTGCATCATGTCAGACCAAAGTGACAGCCAGAACAGGGAAGAAGAGCAGATTCACATGAGTGAGGGCACTAGTCCCTCTAGCACTTCGGATGATGGTAGCAGAAGCACTCCTAGCAATTTGCCTAAAGCAGCCACAAGAGCCATAAGGAAGAGAACCTCAGACTCTGAGGATGAGGATTATGTGGCAACTGAAGATGAGGCCACTTCCAAGAAGAAGGTGGTCAAGAAAGAATATGGTTTAGCTGCAGCCACTAGGCCAGTAGTGCAGAAGAAGGCACCTGCAAGAAGGATTCCCACTTCCAAACCTAGGAAGGTTGCCACTGGAGAAACCATGAAATTTACTATTGAGTCAGAAGATGAAGCTGCTGGTCAAGACAAAAAGAAAAGGAGAGTCAGAACCACTACTGCCAAAGTTCTTTGCAATCCCTCTATGAGGAGAAACTTTGAGGATTGAGAAAGGGTTGGCTACCCTAACTCAAAACCAGGAGAGACTGGAAAGAATCATGGAACAAAAAATTCTATGATTTAGATGTCAAAGTAACTGAGATTCAGTCAGTTGTGGAGCAGCTACAGGATGACATGCAGGAGAGGAAGGGCAGGACAACTACAAATGCATTTGCTAGAGTGCCTCGAGCTCAGAGATCAGCTGCAGAGCCAGTAACAGACACCAGAGTCACTTCATCTGCACCAGCTACAGCTCCAGTGCAACCAGCTCCAGCACCAACTCCTTCAGCTCCATCCACATCAACTGAAGTCTTCGTCCAAGGAGCCATCTCTACACCACCAACTGAAGACCAAGCCTGAGAGACGATATAGTACTATGCATTTTCTAGGAACTTTTTGGTAACTTGTTGCCAAAGGGGGAGAAAAATGTATAGATCATAGGCTGAGAGAGAGAGAGAGAGAGAGAGAGAGTTTGCTTTTGTTCTCTCTTGTCTTCTTGGTTGAACTTTGTTTGCTTTTGATTGCTTGAGATACTATGCTATTATCTGTGAGACATTGATGATCATGTGTTTGATCATAAGCTACACTTATGCTTGTTAAATGATATTATCTTACTTATCCTTATATGATCATTCACTTTGCTTGGTGATGAGTGCATGTATTCAATCTTTATTATTTTGAGCGCTCCACCAAGATGTATGTGACATGGAAGAGTAACCCATGAGCCTAATTCCTTGTGCATTTGCAGTCCAAAGCAAATCTTAAACTATGCACAAATTTAGGGGGAGCTCTTGCTTATCACATACTTCTCAAAGCGACGATGTTTTTCAATCTTATTATCATTTGAAGCTTTGATCTATATGTTGTCATCAATTACCAAAAAGGGGGAGATTGAAAGTGCAACTATCCCTAGGTGGTTTTGGTAATTCATAACAACTTATAGCTCATTGAGCTAATGCTATTCCAAGACAAATATTTCAGGAAAGCTCAATGAATGGCATGGCATGGATGATGAAAGTGGATCCCTCAAAATATTAAGGACAAAGGATTGGCTCAAGCTCAAAAGCTCAAGACTCTACATTTTACATTTTAGTGATCCAATATCACATTGAGTCTATAGGAAAAGCCAATACTATCAAGGAGGGATGAGGTGTTGCTTAATGAGCCTCTTGCTTCAAGTGCTTAGTGATATGCTCCAAAAACCCTCAATTACTTTCTCACATCCACATATGACCTAAACCCAAAGTCAAAATTGGTCCCACCGATTCTTTCTATCCGGTTCCATCGAGTTCAAATGTCATAGCCACTACCACAAACCCTAGGCAAATCGGTCTCACCGATAGGGATCTCGGTCTCACCGAGATGGGATTGTAATCTCTCTGTTTCCCTTCGTAACGTTTCGGTCTAACCGAAGTGAGCGATCGGTCCCACCGAGATTGCAATGTAAACTCTCTGTTTCCCTTTTGTAACATTTCGGTCTCATCGAAAAGAGCGAATCGGTCCCACCGAGTTTACCTGACCAACTCTCTGGTTAGCTAATTACCAAAATCGGTCTCACCGAGTTTGTGTAATCGGTCTCACCGAGATTACGTTATGCCCTAACCCTAACCATATCAGTCTTACCGAGTTGCATGTCGGTCCCACCGAAAACCCTAACGGCCACTAGATTTACTAAATCGATCCGACCGAGTTTGTTGATTCGGTCCCACCGAGATTGGAAAATTGTGTGTAACGGTTAGATTTTGTGTGGAGGCTATATATACCCCTCCACCTCCTCTTCATTCGTGGAGAGAGCCATCAGAACAAACCTACACTTCCAACTTACAAGTTCTGAGAGAGAACTACGTACTCATGTGTTGAGGCCAAGATATTCCATTCCTACCATATGAATCTTGATCTCTAGCCTTCCCCAGGTTGCTTTCCACTCAAATCTTCTTTCCACCAGATCCAAATCCTATGAGAGAGAGTTGAGTGTTGGGGAGACTATCATTTGAAGCACAAGAGCAAGGAGTTCATCATCAACGCACCATTTGTTACTTCTTGGAGAGTGGTGTCTCCTAGATTGGCTAGGTGTCACTTGGGAGCCTCCGACAAGATTGTGGAGTTGAACCAAGGAGTTTGTAAGGGCAAGGAGATCGCCTACTTCATGAAGATCTACCGCTAGTGAGGCAAGTCCTTCGTGGGCGACAGCCATGGTGGGATAGACAAGGTTGCTTCTTCGTGGACCCTTCGTGGGTGGAGCCCTCCGTGGACTCGCGCAACCGTTATCCTTCGTGGGTTGAAGTCTCCATCAACGGGGATGTACGGTAGCACCACCTATCGGAACCACAACAAAAACATCTGTGTCTCCAATTGCGTTTGAATCCTCCAAACCCTTCCCTTTACATTCTTGCAAGTTGCATGCTTTAAATTCCGCTGCTCATATACTCTTTGCATGCTTGCTTGAATTGTGTGAAGATTGCTTGACTTGTGCAAAGATAGCTAAAATCTGCCAAAGTCTAAAATTGGGAAAAGGTTAAGTTTTTAATTGGTCAAGTAGTCTAATCACCCTCCCCCCTCTAGACATACTTCAAGGTCCTACAGTACTTGGTATGTCTTGACTTGAGCGAAGACGTCCCCGGCAACGGCGCCTGAAATCCTTCTTGCTACGTCTTGAGCTTGCGTTGGTTTTCCTTGAAGAGGAAAGGGTGATGCAGCAATAGTAGCGTAAGTATTTCCCTTAGTTTTTGAGAACCAAGGTATCAATCCAGTAGGAGGCTCCTCAAAAGTCCCACACACCTACACAAACAAAAAAGAACTCGCAACCAACGCAATAAAGGGGTTGTCAATCCCTTCACGGCCACTTGCAAAAGTGAGATCTGATAGAGATAGTATGATAAGATAAATATATTTTTGGTATTTTATAATATAGATTGGAAAACTAAAGATGCAAATAGAAGTAGATTGAAAGCTTATATGATAAAACATAGACCCGGGGGCCATAGGTTTCACTAGTGGATTCTCTCAAGATAGCATAAGTATTACGGTGGGTGAACAAATTACTGTCGAGCAATTGATAGAAAAGCGAATAATTATGAGATTATCTAGGCATGATCATGTATATAGGCATCACGTCCGTGACAAGTAGACCGACTTCTGCCTGCATCTACTACTATTACTCCACACATCGACCGCTATCCAGCATGCATCTAGAGTATTAAGTTCATAAGAACAGAGTAACGCATTAAGAAAGATGACATGATGTAGAGGGATAAACTCATGCAATATGATATAAACCCCATCTTTTTATCCTCGATGGCAACAATACAATACGTGCCTTGCTACCCCTATTGTCACTGGGTAAGGACACCGCAAGATTGAACCCAAAGCTAAGCACTTCTCCCATTGCAAGAAAGATCAATCTGGTAGGCCAAACCAAACTGATAATTCGAAGAGACTTGCAAAGATAAATCAATCATACATAAAAGAATTCAGAGGAGATTCAAATATTTCTCATAGATAAACTTGATCATAAACCCACAATTTATCGGATCTCGACAAACACACCGCAAAAAGAGTTACATCGAATAGATCTCCAAGAAGATCGAGGAGAACATGGTATTGAGATCGAAAAAGAGAGAAGAAGCCATCTAGCTAATAACTATGGACCCGAAGGTCTGTGGTAAACTATTCACAACTCATCGGAGGGGCTATGGTGTTGATGTAGAAGCCCTCCGTGGTCGATTCCCCCTCTGGCGAAGTGCTGGCAAAGGCTCCAAGATGGGATCTCGCGGATACAGAAGGTTACGGCGGTGGAAGTTGTTTTTCATTGGCTCCCTGGATGTTTTCGGGGTACGTGGGTATATATAGGAGGAAGAAGTAGGTCGGTGGCTGCCCGAGGGGCCCACGAGATAGGGGGCACGCCCTGTAGGGGTGGGCGCGCCCTCCACCCTCGTGGCCGCCTCGGCTGCTTCTTGGCTTGCACTCCAAGTCCTCTGGATCACGTTTGTTCCAAAAATCACGCTCCCGAAGATTTCATTCCATTTCGACTCCCTTTGATATTCCTTTTCTTCAAAATACTGAAATAGGCAAAAAAGCAATACGGGTTGGGCCTCCGGTTAGTAGGTTAGTCCAAAAAATGATATAAATGTGTAAAGTAAAGCCCATAAACATCCACAAAGGGTAAAATAATAGCATGGAACATCAAAAATTATAGATACGTTGGAGATGTATCAGGGTGCGCCCCCTTCCCTTATCCAATTCGGACTGGGCAAGGGGGGGGGCGCCACCTCTGGCCGGCCCTCTCTCTTCTCCACTAAGGCCCACTAAGGCCCATTAATCCCCCGGGGGGTTCCGGTAACCCTCCGGTACTCCGGTTTTATCCGAAACTTCTCTGGAACACTTCCGGTGTCCGAATATAGTCGTCCAATATATCAATCTTTATGTCTCGGCCATTTCGAGACTCCTCGTCATGTCTGTGATCACATATGGGACTCCGAACAATCTTCAGTACATCATATCACATAAACTCATAATACAAATCGTCATCGAACGTTAAGCGTGCGGACCCTACAGGTTCGAGAACTATGTAGACATGACCGAGACACGTCTCCGGTCAATAACCAATAGCGGAACCTGGATGCTCATATTGGTTCCTACATATTCTTCGAAGATCTTTATCAGTCAAACCGCATAACAACATACGTTGTTCCCTTTGTCATCGGTATGTTACTTGCCCGAGATTCGATCGTCGGTATCATCATACCTAGTTCAATCTCGTTACCGGCAAGTCTCTTTACTCGTTCCGTAATGCTTCATCCTGCAACTAACTCATTAGTCACATCGCTTGCAAGGCTTATAGTGATGAGCATTACCGAGAGGCCCAGAGATACCTCTCCGATACATGGAGTGACAAATCCTAATCTCGATATATGCCAACCCAACATACACCTTTAGAGACACCTATAGAGCACCTTTATAATCACCCTTTTACATTGTGACATTTGGTAGCACACAAAGTGTTCCTCCGGTATTCGGGAGTTACATAATCTCATAGTCTGAGGAACTTGTATAAGTCATGAAGAAAGCAGTAGCAATTAAACTGACATGATCATAATGCTAAGCTAACGGATGGGTCATGTCCATCACATCATTCTCCTAATGATGTGATCCCGTTCATCAAATTACAACACATATTTATGGTTAGGAAACACAACCATCTTTGATTAACGAGGTAGTCAAGTAGAGGCATACTAGAGACTATAAGTTTTATCTATGTATTCACACATGTACTAAGTTTCCGGTTAATACAATTCTAGCATGAATAATAAACATTTATCATGAATTAAAGAAATAAATAATAACTTTATTATTGCCTCTAGGGCATATTTCCTTCATTACGATCGAAGGCGTCGTGAGTGACATCACGAACCTCAAGTTCCTCCTCCTATGCTTTCAGCACCTGTCGGGTCTCAAGATTAACTTTGACAAGAGCCAGGTCATGGTATTAGGGTACTCTCCTGAAGAGAGCCAAAGCATTGCTAACCGGCTTAATTGCCCTTTGGGTTCTTTCCCCACCACCTACTTGGGGATCCTCATTAGTGACTCCCGCCTTACTGTTGCTGATTTGAGGCCCTCGGTCCTCAAATTGCAACACCGCACCGAGCCCTGGCAGGGGAGATGGCTCTCAAAGGTGGCACAGACCATTATCATAAACTCGAACCTGTCCAGCCTCCTGTTGTTCATTATGATCCTCTACAACCTACACGAGACTTTGCACCACGAGATTGGCACGATCCAAGCCCGCTTTTTCTGGGCTGGTGAGGGTGACAAGCAAAAAACACCACATGGTTCGGTGGTTTGAGATTTGCAAGCCTCGTGACCAGGGTGGCCTCGGGATTATGTCCTCCAAACGCATGAACATCGCCCTCCTTGCTCGATGGCTTTGGCGAATCTCGAACAGTGAGGGTGGTCTTTGGCTGCAACTTATCCGGAAAAAATACCTTCGCGACCAACCACTTGCTTTCTGCCAAAGGTCCGGTGGCTCCCAGTTCTGGCAATCCGTGATTCAGGTGCTACATGTACTCCGGATTGGGACCTCCATTACGGTTGGCTCGGGCACTAGTACCCTCGTAAGGTTCGATAGGTCGGCGGGCGATGCCCCCTTTGCTGCCCGCTTCCTGAACTTGTTCACCATCGCTGTGGACCCTCGGGTCTCCGTCGAGGTGGCCCTTATTGACTTAGGGCGCCTCGCCTTTAGGCGGGTGAGGGAGTCCTGGATTAGGGGGTGTCCGGATAGCCGGACTACCATCATCAGCCGAACTATCATCGGCCGGACTATCATCATCGACCGGACTCCAAGACTATGAAGATACAAGATTGAAGACTTCGTCCCGTGTCCGGATGGGACTTTCCTTGGCGTGGAAGGCAAGCTTGGCGATACGGATATGTAGATCTCCTGCCATTGTAACCGACTCTATGTAACCCTAGCCCTCTCCGGTGTCTATATAAACCGGATGGCTCTAGTCCGTAGGACACAACAACAACCATTACAATCATACCATAGGCTAGCTTCTAGGGTTTAGCCTCCTTGATCTCGTGGTAGATCCACTCTTGTAAACATCCACAATATCAATATCAATCAAGCAGGATGTAGGGTTTTACCTCCATCAAGAGGGCCCGAACCTGGGTAAAACATCGTGTCCCCTGTCTCCTGTTACCATCCGCCTAGACGCACAGTTCGGGACCCCCTACCCGAGATCCGCCGGTTTTGACACCGACATTGGTGCTTTCATTGAGAGTTCCTCTGTGTCGTCACCGATAGGCTTGATGGCCTCTTCAATCGACAACAACGCAGTCCTGGGTGAGACTTTTCTCCCCGGACAGATCTTCGTATTCGGCGGCTTCGCACTGCGGGCCAACTCACTTGGCCATCTGGAGCAGATCGAAAGCTACGCCCCTGGACGTCGGGTCGGGTTTGGAAGCCTAAACTTCACGACCGATATCCGCGGGGACTTGATCTTCGATGGACCTGAGCCACAGCCGAGCGTGCCGCGCTGTCACAATGGGCACGACCTAAATCTGTCGCCGGACAGCACCTTGGAGGCTGCACACGAATCCGCTCCGACCCATAGTCCGGAGCCGATCGCTCAGATCGAGGATGGATGGCTGGACACCGCCTCGGGAGCTGCAACTTCTACGGCGATGGAGCCGAACACTTACCTTGTCCCGCGTAAAGCCCATGACTCCGAGGTGCCGGACTCTCTGCCGGACTCCGAACCTCCTGCGCCCCTGCCAGTCGAATCCGATTGGGCGCCGATCATGGAATTCACCGCTGCGGACATCTTTCAGCACTCACCCTTCGGCGATATCTTAAATTCACTGAAGCATCTCTCGCTATCCGGAGAGCCCTGGCCGAACTACAGCCAGGATGGTTGGGACGCGGACGACGAAGAAATTCAGAGCCCACCCACCACCCACTTCGTAGCCACCGTCGACGATCTAACTGACGTACTCGACTACGACACCGAAGACATCGACGGTATGGACGACGATGCCGGAGACTATCAGGAACCAGTGCCTACAGGACACTGGAAGACCACCTCGTCATACGACATATATATGGTGGACACCCCAAAAGATGGGGCCGGCGAAGAAGCAACGGAGGCCGATTCCTTAAAGAAACAGCCCAAGCGCCGACATCAGCGGCGCCGCTCTAAATCCCGCCACAACAAGAATGGAGATTCCGGCACAAGAGATAATAACACCCCAAAAAGTGCCGAAGACAACCCCCTCCAGCACGATCCAGCGCAGGAGGAGGCAGAAGCAAGCCCTCGCGAGAGGGCAGCAGACGAAGAGGTTGAGGATGATAATTACTTACCTCCCTCCGGAGACGAGGCAAGCCTCGACGATGACGAATTCGTCGTGCCTGAGGATCCCGTCGAACAAGAGCGTTTCAGACGCAGGATAATGTCCATGGCAAACAGCCTAAAGAAAAAGCAGCAACAGCTCCAAGCTGATCAAGACCTACTGGCCGACAGATGGACCGAGGTCCTCGCGGCCGAAGAGTATGAACTCGAACGCCCCTCCGAAAGTTACCCAAAACGCAAGTTGCTCCCCCGACTAGAGGAGGAAGCGTACAAACCTGCATCACCAGCGCACAATACGGCAGACCAACCACCTCGTGGCCGCGACAGAGAGGTGTGCAAGCCCTCCACCAAAACCGTACCCCGGCATCGCTCAAAAAGCACGAAGCCATGGGGGAACGCGCCGGACTTGCAGGATATATTGGAGGACAAGGCAAGACAATCCAGATCTATCTATGGATCACGTGGGCGCCCCAAGACCCACGACGAATACCGTCGTGCCGGATACAACTACTCCGGCCGGGCCGAACACAGCAGACAACGCTCTCTCGAGCTACGTCGCGATATTGCTCAATACAGAGGCGCCGCACACCCACTATGCTTCACCGACGAAGTAATGGATCATCAAATCCCTGAAGGGTTTAAACCCGTTAATATTGAATCCTACGATGGCACAACAAACCCCGCGGTTTGGATTGAGGATTATCTCCTCCATATACATATGGCCCGCGGCGACGATCTTCACGCCATCAAATATCTCCCGCTCAAGCTTAAAGGAACAGCTCGGCATTGGCTTAACAGCCTGCCTGCAGAGTCAATTGGATGCTGGGAAGACCTGGAAGCCACATTTCTCGACAACTTTCAGGGAACGTATGTGCGACCACCGGACGCAGATGACCTAAGCCACATAATCCAGCAGCCAGACGAATCGGCCAGGCAATTCTGGACACGGTTCTTAACAAAGAAAAATCAAATCGTCGACTGTCCGGATGCAGAGGCACTCGCTGCCTTCAAACATAACATCCGCGACGAGTGGCTGGCCCGGCACCTAGGACAGGAAAAGCCGAAATCCATGGCAGCCCTCACATCACTCATGACCCGCTTCTGTGCGGGAGAGGATAGCTGGCTAGCTCGCAGCAACAACCTCAGCAAAAACGCTGGCAGTCCGGATACCAAGGACCGCAATGGCAGGTTGCGTCGAAACAAAAACAAATGCCGCATTAACGGCGACAGCAATGAGGATACGGCAGTCAACGCCGGATTCCGAGGCTCCAAGCCCGGTCAACGGAAGAAGCCATTCAAAAGAACCACTCCGGGCCCGTCCAATTTGGACCGAATACTCGACCGCTCCTGTCAAATACATGGAACCCCCGAAAAGCCAGCTAACCACACCAACAGAGATTGTTGGGTATTCAAGCAGGTAGGCAAATTAATCACCTAAAACAGTGACAAGGGGCTACACAGCAATGACGAGGAAGAGACCCGGCCGCCGAACAACAGAGGACAAAAGGGATTCCCCCCTCAAGTTCGGACGGTAAACATGATATACGCAATGCATATTCCCAAGAGGGAGCGGAAGCGTGCACTAAGGGACGTATACGCGATGGAGCCAGTCGCCCCAAAATTCAACCCATGGTCCTCTTGCCCGATCACTTTCGATCGAAGAGACCATCCGACCAGTATCCGCCATGGCGGATTCGCCGCATTGGTTTTAGACCCAATCGTCGATGGATTTCACCTCACGAGTGTCCTGATGGACGGCGGCAGTAGCCTGAACCTGCTTTATCAGGATACAGTGCGCAAGATGGGCATAGACCCTTCAAGGATTAAACCTACAAAGACAACCTTCAAAGGCGTCATACCAGGTGTCGAGGCCAGTTGTACAGGCTCAGTTACACTGGAAGTGGTCTTCGGATCCCCGGATAATTTCCAAAGTGAGGAGTTAATCTTCGACATAGTCCCATTCCGCAGTGGCCATCACGCTCTGCTCGAACGAACCGCGTTCGCAAAATTCAACGCGGTGCCGCATTATGCATACCTTAAGCTCAAGATGCCAGGCCCTCGTGGAGTCATCACGGTCAATGGAAACACGGAACGCTCCCTCCGAACGGAGGAACATACGGCGGCTCTCGCGGCAGAAGTACAGAGCAGCCTTTTAAGGCAATTTTCGAGTCCGGCCGTTAAACGACCGGACACGACCAAACGCGCCCGGAGCAACATCAACCAAGACCACCTGGCATGTTCCGAGCACGCGTAGCAATGCGGCCTCAACCCCAGCCCTCGCACAATTGTAAGGCAAACTCTCCGCGTACATAATTACACCCTGGAGATACCATGGGCATAGGGGGAGAGGCACAACCACAACAGACCCAGAGTGCGGTTCGACCACACCAGGGGCTCCCAAGTGTGTCACTCTTTTTATCTTTTATTTCTCTCTTTTTTATACAGAACTCTGTCCGGCGGCGAACCTGCCGAACTCATGATGCAACAGCCAGGGAGGGACAAAGGCTGCGACGAACACTCAGGTGGTCTCCATTACGAGCATTAAATTTGTTAAATACACCATTCCGCGGCCTACCCCTGGAGGGAGACGCCTTTAATTCGTCCAATCCCTTGCTTTTCGCACTATTTGTATCATTCCGCACTCATAGCATATCTCCTCGAATAAAATGCAACACTTTTTGCCCATAATTGCATTACCTTATATATATATATGTTCATTTACGACATGTTGCATCCGTACATTTTGGTACGGCAAAATACACCAGGGGCTTATGTCTCCGCATTATGGTGTGATAAAGTCCGAACACTTTCACAAGTGCGGCACCCCGAACTTATAGCATTATATGAATCGGCTCCGAATCATGTCTTGGGTCAATAGTTGGGTTTGTCCGGCTCCCATGTTTGGCACCTTACGTTCCGTTCTATCGGCTAAGGTAGCACTGGGAGAACCACTGCGATTGCGCCCCGGTTGAGCCGGGTTAACGCCTCAGTGGAGAAAGCTAAAACTGTCTGTCATGATAAGGCGAGAGACTGGTCGCTGTTCGAGAGGTCCTTTCGGGTCCTTAAAGACCTACGCCGCTTCGAGCGAAGTTCCGGATAATGTCCGACGAAGGCGTGGATAGCGCCCCTAATTCGGCCTTCCGAATACTAGGGGCTTCGCCGAAATTTAAAATTATAGAATTCTATGGCTAAGTGAGAGTGTTCAAGCACTATAAGTCCGGTTGCCTTGTTCGTTGTGTTGAGCGCCTCCCTAGATGGACCCAAAAATGGGAACAAGAATGCTCAAGTTTATCCCGAACACCCCAGCACTCGTAGCATGGGGGCTGAAGCCGACGACTTGCCATCTCTCAGATTTAATAAACGGCCGCACAGAAGGTAATATTTTAAATTAACAAGCGTTGCTTAGCGCATATGAACAAAGTTTTCAGCGCACAGGATAACACATTGCGAATTTACTCAATAATTACATCCCTGGGGCACTCATCCGCAATCTTGCGGGCACCCTTCAGGACAGTCTTATAGTACATTTCGGGCGTACGATATTCCTTGCCCGCTGGTGGCCCGTCAGTGATTAGCTTCTCCGCATCCAGCTTGCCCCAATGCACCTTTGCGCGGGCAAGGGCCCGACGAGCACCTTCAATACAGGCGGAGCGCTTGATAACCTCCACCCAGGGGCACACATCCACCAACCGTCGCACGAGGCCGAAGTAGCTCCCAGGCATGGCCTCTCCAGGCCACAGCCGGACTATGAGGCCCTTCATGGCCTGCTCAGCCACCTTGTGGAGCTCGACCAGCTGCTTCAGCTGGTCGCTAGGGGGCACCGGATGGCCGGCCTCAGCATACTGAGACCAGAAGACCTTCTCCGTTGAGCTCCCCTCCTCGGCTCGGTAGAATGCGGCGGCATCAGACACGCTGCAAGGCAGATCTACAAACGCCCCTGGAGAGCTCCGAATTCGGGGACTTATGGGCATCGGCCTTGGCAGTTTTGGCACTTTCGAGAGCCGAGGCAAGCTCGGACTCTCGAGTCTTTGAGTCACGCTCCAAACTCTCATGCTTTTCCATGAGAGCCTGGAGCTCTTGCCGAACCACCGCCACCCGCGCCTCCTGCTTTTCTCGCTCTGCCCGTTCCGCGGCCGCATTGCGTTCGGCCGCGGACACGGCCTCCTTCAGGGTCGCCACCTCGTTCGTGGCCCCTGCAGTACCCATGTTATCCTTTTTATTTTTTGTTGCAACCTAAATCCTTTTCTGTAAGGTACAAGTTCAAAGTGGTGTTACTCACCTTCTTTGTCCTAGAGCTGCTTCTTGGCGCGGCCGAGCTCTTGCTTGGACCGCTCGAGCTCCTGCTTCAAAGCACCGACCTCCGCAGTCAGTGCGGCAGAGGTCAGCAGCGCAGCCTGCAACCCATATTGACATAATTTTTAGCAACCCTGCGTATATCTTCTTTTTTTTCAGATCCTCGGTCCGGCTTTTCTTTCCGAACACCGAACCGAGCATCAAGGGCTACTGTCTATGCAGTATTACATTGCATATTTTTAACTTCTTACCTCAAAGCCTGATAGAAGGCTACTGCAGGCTTCGGTCAGCCCGCTCTTGGCAAGCTGTACCTTCTGAATCACCGCACTCATAATAGTGTGGTGTTCTTCCTCGATGGAAGCGCTCTGCAGCGCCTCCAACAAATTGTCCGGCGCCTCCGGTTGGACGGAAGCCGCCGGCGTCACGGTCTTGCCCTTCGTGCGAAGGGGCTGCCGGCCGGACTCCAGAACCACTGCGGGTTCCGATATGGAGTCCGGCGCAAAGTCCGGGAGGACGCCTTGTGGCGCCTCCGGAGCCTCCCCCTGATGGGTCCCTTCTTGGGGTCCCACCTCGGCGTCCTCGGTGTCGCGAGGGGTGGAGGCGGTCGGGATGGAGTCTACATCCGACGGAGCCAACGACCCGCTCGATGAAGCGGGGAGATCATCATTGGCCGGACTACAGGCAGCATGCGGCATCAGCATGACACTATGTGACACAGAAAAAGAAATTATAAATCACTCAGGAATTCGGATACTTACGATCTCGCTGGAGGCCTGGCCCTTGAAGGCCATTCTTCCTCGCCAACGTTGATGTTGGCGGAGCTGTCCGGGGGAATAGTCCTTCCCCTCTTGGACCCTTCGGCCTCCCCTGTTGGGGAAGCCTTCCTCTTCCTCTCTCCCTCCTCTGGGAGAGAGTCCTCTTTCTCCTCCTCGTTTTCGGGGGAGGAGTCCGCCCCGGAGTCGTCGGACACCTGAAAACGGGAACTCTTTTGAGCACCCGTGGCCTCCTTCTTGGCCTTCTTCTCCGGCACCACGTGCGGTGCCGGAACCAGCAGCCTCGCTAGATGGGCGTCTACTGGGTTTTCTGGCATGGGAGCCGGGCAGATAATCTGCTTCGCCTTCCTCATCCAGTCCTGTCAAAGGAAAAGGGGAAATTAAAACCCGCATAGAGTCAAACTATGAAAAGCAAGTGTCCCGTAAAGGGGTAGAATCACTTACCTCGTCGGCTTGGCGTTGCGAGCGAAATCCGCGATCTTCAGTCGCGGATGCGGGGGCTTCGGCGCCCTTAAACAGCACCCTCCAGGCGCCTTCGTACGTCGTGTCGAAGAGCCCGCTCAGCGCCTGGTGCTGTTCCGGATTGAACTCCCACAGATTGAACGCCCGCTCTTGGCATGGGAGAATCCGACGGACGAGCATGACTTGGACCACGTTAACCAGCCTGAGCTTCTTCACCAGCTTCTGGATACAGGCTTGGAGTCCCGTCAGCTCCTCCGAACTACCCCATAGCAAGCCCTTCTCTTTCCAAGAGGTGAGCTGCATGGGGATACCAGATCTGAACTCGGGGGCTGCCGCCCACGTAGGGTCGCGCGGCTCGGTGATATAGAACCACCCCGATTGCCACCCCTTGACGGATTCCACGAAGGCCCCTTCGAACCAAAGGACGTTGGGCATCTTGCCCAACATGGCGCCTCCGCACTCCGCTTGAGTGCCCTTCACTACCTTCGGCTTGACATTGAAGGTCTTGAGCCACAAGCCGAAGTGGGCTGGATGCAGAGGAAGGCCTCGCACACGACGATAAACTCCGAGATGTTGAGGATGAAGTTCGGCGCCAGATCATGGAAATCCAGGCCGTAGTAGAACATGAGCCCCCGGACAAAGGGTGAAGTGGAAAACCCAGTCCGCGGAGGAAGTGGGGAAGAAAAACGACCCTCTCATGGGGCCTGGGGGTGGGGATGAGCTGCCCCTCGTCGGGCAGCCGGTGCGTGATGTCGTCGGACAGGTAGCCGGCGCTGCGTAGTCTTTCGATGTGCTCCTCCGTAACGGAGGAGGTCATCCACTTGCCTCCCGCTCCGGACATAACTGGGGAAGGTTGAGACGAGATGTGCGGGCTTGGGCGCTGGAGCTCGAGTGCACGGAGATGGATAAGCAAAGGAGGAAGAAGGCGTAGCTGAGAAGGTGAATCCTTATCCCTTATATGGGTGGGCGAAGTCTACGCGTCCCCCACCGGCCTGGTAAAACTCGCTTATCCCCCAAGCGTCACCATCAATGGCGCGGTTGGGTTACCCACGTCCGTATTGATGAGAATCCTGGATTAAGGGAGAACACGATCTCTGCTTCGACGAGACGTGCCAAGGAAACCGCTTCGCTAAATGCGCTGAGGTGGTAGAGTAAAAAACGATTCAAGTAATGGCTTGGTAGTGGCGTGATGTCATGCCGCAAAAAACGTCAGCAGATTGAACTTGTGTATATATTATTCTCTCTACGGTGGAATGTGGAATTTATTTTGCAGAGTCGGACACTATCCTGGTGTTCACAATCTTCTATCATTTGGAGGAGGAACCCGCCTTGCAATGCCAAGCAATATACGCGCCGGACTTATCGTCATTGAAGCCTGGTTCAGGGACTACTAAGGGAGTCCTGGATTAGGGGGTGTCCGGATAGCCGGACTACCATCATCAGCCGAACTATCATCGGCCGGACTATCATCATCGACCGGACTCCAAGACTATGAAGATACAAGATTGAAGACTTCGTCCCGTGTCCGGATGGGACTTTCCTTGGCGTGGAAGGCAAGCTTGGCGATACGGATATGTAGATCTCCTACCATTGTAACCGACTCTATGTAACCCTAGCCCTCTCCGGTGTCTATATAAACCGGATGGCTCTAGTCCGTAGGACACAACAACAACCATTACAATCATACCATAGGCTAGCTTCTAGGGTTTAGCCTCCTTGATCTCGTGGTAGATCCACTCTTGTAAACATCCACAATATCAATATCAATCAAGCAGGACGTAGGGTTTTACCTCCATCAAGAGGGCCCGAACCTGGGTAAAACATCGTGTCCCCTGTCTCCTGTTACCATCCGCCTAGACGCACAGTTCGGGACCCCCTACCCGAGATCCGCCGGTTTTGACACCGACAGCGGGCCTTCGGGCCCTTGGAAGTTAACGCATGGCATGAGCTCCTGGACACCGTTTCTCTTAATGAGCCAGACCTCTCGCTTCCCTAGGACCTTGTTTCCTGGCGCCTAGAGCCCTCGGGCAACTTCTCCGCCAAATCCCTTTACAGGGCCATCGCTCCCTCCCCGCCTCGGAACCTCTTACATTGATCTGGGAAATCAAACTTCCCCTTAAGATCAGGATCTTCCTCTGGCAGTGGATCCGTGGGCGGGTTCCGTCCGGAGTCGAGGTGCTAAAGCATAATGGCCCCGGTGATGGGATGTGCCCCCTGTGCGGGACGCTCGAGGATTCCAATCATATCTTTTCTCCCGCGTCTCTGCCCAATTCATGTGGAGTTGCCTCCGCGAAGTAGTAGGATGTCGTTGGTGCAACACCAACTTCCTGGATCTCTTCGTCGAGGTTCAGGCTTCGCCCCAACCTGGTCGCCACATTAGGTGGCTGGTGGTTGGGGTCCTTGCGTGGACGCTGTGGACGATTCGCAACAAATAGTGATTCAGTGAGTTCCCCTTCGCTGATCGACTGACGCAATCTTCAAAATGTGTGGTTACTTGCAGCTTTGGCGGCCGCTTAGCTGCCCCCAGGACCTTGATGTCGTCAACAACATCATCGCGACTCTCCGTGCGTTGGCCATCCGCTTGGCGCCACCGCTTCCTCCTCCTCCCCCAGAGCCGGATTAGATCTTGTAGTTGTTGGCCTGCCCGCGGCTTGGCCTTGTTTTTTATGTTTTGGGCTTGTTGAGTTGTGCCCTCAGCAGAACCTAGTACTTTTCGTCTCTGTCGCTCTATGTTTGTGTGTGTGGGTGTGAACCTCATTGTACTCGTTTGTTGTGGTGGTTTGCTTTATTTATAAAGCAGGGCGAAAACCTTTTTTGGTAAGGGCTTTCAAGCACACCTAGCTTGTCTAGGACGCACGCCGTCCACAAGTATAAGAATGAGACCGCTTGATTGTAAATCTCTTACTATTATGGTTCAAAATATAATATCCTCCACATTGAAAAAATCTCACAAGATGGAGCTCTTGATTTGAGAGGTTGGAGTGGTAAGTGGTGGTGGTGGTGGTGGGGGGTGTGGATTTGCCTGAAACTTAGCACATGATATATAGGAGGTCAAAATGGGATCTTAATATAGTTGCTTTGAGCTACAAGTGAGTTAGTGGGGTAGATTTATAATCTAGAGCAACAAATGAGACTATCACACATATTTTTTCAATGCACGTTGGCTTTGAAGGTTTACTCTAGAATCACCGAACAAAACTAAAGGGTGCAACTTTCCAACAGCTAGGAGGGTATGACCAGAACTCATTTGAAGGCTTCGACTAGCACCGGCTCACCAACGCATGCTACTGGAAGCGTACGGAAATTATGACTGCATGCCGTTCAGAATTGGGAGCCACATACAAAGAAGTGCACAATTGATGTGTATTCGAGTCATAGAAGTGGTTGGTAACCAACGACATGCTCGTATTGATTAAGTTATTGTTGTTGTAATCAAAGAAGCATTGCTCCAAATGCTTTTAGAAAGATTCGAAGTAATTCAAGCTGTAATTGTCCATACATGTATAATAATCCGCTATGATGAGCATACTTTCCCCTCCAGACATCACTGACGAGCCCGTGGATTCGCCTTCCCTCTGCTTGCGGCTCCGGCGCCGGTGGAGGGGAGGGGAATGTTGGTGCCTCCGCTCCGATTAGTATTTTAGGTTAGGATATTTTTTAATCCTCGCAGGTGCGTTGTTCGAGCGGATGGGGCGATTCTTCTCTGAGTTTGTCTTCTGGCTTTCGATCCTCCTCGGGTTCGTCTGCCTGGACGTAGTCATTGGAGCTCCGGCGTAGATTCATGTCATCTCCTTGGAGCCGTGAATTTAAAGTTTCTCGTCATGTGGCGAGGTTTGATGTGAGGTGCTTCAGATCTACGAATGGGTTCAACGGCGACCATTGCCTCCATGGCGCTGGTCCTTATTTTTTTTGAAACGAGGCAAAAGACTTGCCATTTCATTGATTAAGAAGAAGAGAATTGCCGGTTAATTAACGGAAACCCGGGCAAAAACCGTTACAACATGCCTATAGAGAAGGCACCGACCGACCTGGCACCCACAAGACCGTCACACACCACCGAGGAAAGGACACCGTCGAGGTTGCCTGCAACATCATCGTCATCACCTCTCCCCGAGCAAGTGACTCCGACTTTGTTGCTGACGACCCAACAAGACCCCTTCGAACGAACGGCACACGGAAACCTTGCCGCCCAAGGCCAAACAATCGACCGCCCGCGTCGAGGACGACGCAGCTCTGACTTTGATGACGAGCCTCGCATGAGAAAAGGAGCATGCCTTGCACCAACAGAGTCCGATCTACCCATCGCCCGACATCGTTGCCGCAGAGTCGCCCCGCAATGCCGCAGCTTCGACTTCAAGCTCAAGAACATGCCAGACGGTCGACGACAAAGGCAAGCCATGACCCTGCTCATCTTGCAACCATCATCGTCGCCACACAAGTCGCAACGCCACATCCGCACCACCAGCGGCACCTACCGACCACGATGTCGCGCACGTCCAGCCCTAAGGAAGAGCAGGAGGGATCACGGTCTTCAAGACGGCGCCCCCAAGAGGGAGAGGTACGATGAGTCAACGCCGCCTCCCGATCCTACAGCAGGATTTTGGCTTTCACCCGAAGAGCTCGATCTGGGAGAAGAGGATGTGCGGATCTCCTCGGCGGCACCTTCAAGAAGGATGACGACGCCCATAGGCGTCACTGCCGCCGGCCGGCAAGCACCGGTCAGACTTTCGCCTGGAGCAGCACAACCTCACTCCAATGCAGTTGGCCGCCGCCAACCAGCACCTCCATCGTCCAAACCTCCACTGACCCACACACCCCTGCATAGCGAACGCACCGCCGCCAAACAGGGACCGCCACCACACCTTGCTGTCGTCGAAGCCGGCCAGCAGCACCGGCGTCGAGCCAGATCTGTCCGCCTGCCAGACCCAGCAACCCTCCTCCGCAGGGCAGCCACAAGAGGCGCACAACTCCCGGCCAGCAAACCTGCAGCGCGTCGCCTGCGAGCAGAGGTGGGAGGGCCGTCACCCCAACCCAACCATGGCCGGATCTGAGAAGCAAAGCAGAGTCGCCGCCTCAAACCGCAGGGAGCCGGAGGCGCCATCCCGCGAGCAACAACTGGAACCAGGGGACCACCGGAGGAGCCACCCTCTAGATCCGCGGTCCTGGCCACCGGAACGCCGCAACGCCGGGCCGCCGAGCAGGACGAGGGAGCGACCTCCCTCCACCAGAGATGCGCGCCCTCGCGCGGGGAACGCCCTGCCGCCGCCGTCCACGGCGCGGGCTTAGCCCGGCCGCATCCACCGGCAGCGGCGAGGGGGAGAAGGGGTGGGGAAGGGGGGCGCCGCCGGCCGACGACTGGGGTTCCCCCGAGCCGCCCAGGAGCGACGCGAGGGTCGGGCTTCGTCCTCGTGTCGCTCAGTTTCTCGTCTAATAAGGCATGCACTAGTCCTTATAATGTGTAAGAAGACTTTCTATTTGTTATCGACAAGGTCAAGCCGGCTCCGGTAGGGGAGCGACGTCAGCGGCTTGTTCTCGCGGCAATGGTGATCGGTGGTCGCGGAATCTCGATGTATTTTTTTATTATGTATGAGATCCTTTGTACTTGCGGTTAACTTTTTAAATTGATAGGATGCTTTTCTTAAAATAAATAAACAATAATCCGCTAATGAATGTTTTTCTAACATGATACGGCGCCTCGCAGTCGACAGGAATGTCAAATCTAGGATTTGAATTCTGATGTGCTTGGTGTACCACTGTTTTTTTAACCATCCAATCACAACATGTTGTTTTGCGATGAAGATGGATGTTTGAGGGTACAGATTCACATCCGGTTAGTTTGAACTAGGTTAAAAAAACGAAAGATGAAATAAGATACATTTACCTTATAAAGAATGAAGGGGTAGCTAGGCACAACAACAACGTCCACGTCATCTGTAAATAGTGCACAGTTAGCGATCGCACCGCACGAGGGGAAAAGCAACGCGATTGCCGATTGGGCAGCCCTCTCTCTCCTGTAAAAATATCTCCTCTTTCCCCCTCATCCCACCTCCCTCTCGGCCGCCTCGTCTTCTCCACCTCCGCCTCCACCACAACCGATGGCTCCATGCCGACTGTGAATAGTGTGAGCGAGCGGGGTGTTTACCTTATAAAGGATGAAGGGGTAGCTAGGCACAACAACAGCGTCCACGTCATCTGTGAATCTCTACTCCTAATGGAGCAGTTGGTAGTCTCGCTTCCAGGTTTTTTTTCGTCCCATCATTTTCGTCCGGTTTATTTTCGTCCTTAATCCCACCTCCCACTTCCCCGTACCAAAAAGAAAAACCAACCAAAACCACGTAAAAACGGAGAGATGCCTCCAGTCCTCGCACGCCTCACACTCGCATGCCTCAATGAAAAAAGACCAGCGAAAAAAGACCTACGAAAGAAAAAACAACGACAAAAAATCAGGCGACTCGCACGCACGAGCGAGGCCTATCCCGTCGCCACCGCCCGATGCCGCCAGCCCCGTCCTCCTCCCTGGCTCCCGGCGCCGCCCGCCCCCCATCTCCTCCTGCGATCCTGGCGTCGCCCCGCCCCACCTTCTCCCTCACTTCCGGCGCTACCTATCGATCCCCTCGACGACACAGAGCCGCCGTCCTCTCGTGCGATCTCGCAGCCGCATCCGCCAACGCCGATCCGGGCAGACGCGGCCGTCGTGGATCACGAGGATCCGGATGATGGGGGCGTGGAGATGGCCATGGATCTGTTACGGCGACGACGGCGCCGGATCCGCACCCGCAACATCCGGATGGAGGCCGGCGACGAACCCTAGCCTAGTCGTCAGCATCGGGATCCAACCCCTTCTCTCGGTGTTGGGGCAAGGCGTATGGGGGTGCTTGTTGCGGCGGTGGACCTCGACCCGGCGACATCTGCAGCATCTCCCTCCCGTCGGGCTGCAGGACCTGTACGCCCAAGGTACGCCTCCTCCTCCTTCCTTTCCCCTCCCTACCAAAACTGCAGCTTGCTGATGTGTCGATTAGTGGTAGTGATGGATCTAGGATGAGGATAAACTGGCGAATAATCCATCTTGAACTGGCCTGCATGTTTGGTTGAGCATATATACGCAGTGTGATTAAATCTCACTAGCAGTCTACACAACACTTGATGGGAGTTTGAAAATAACAGCAACAACAGCTATCTAATCCTCCCGCCTAGCCTGCATGTGAGGAACGAATCAAGCCCTTGTGTCTGTCTCTCTCAATGTGTAAAGCAAGAGCAATCTCTCCCGCCTAGCCTAGGATACATCACCCGTCATGGATCAGCATCCCCAGGACGCCGCCGCCGCCGTGGATCCACTGCCACGCACAGCTCGGGCCCAAGCTATGTGCGCCCTTTGTCTGGATGTCGATCGGGGGCGACGTGAGGAGGGACAAGGTAGAGAAAGGGGGTCAGGTTAGCGCCGCAGTAGAGGTGAGTGAAGGGGCCGGGGTTGCGTCGCCGCCGAGATGCGCAAGGGAATCAGAGCTGTGCAAAGCGGATTCATCAGAGCACTTCGCTCCCGCTGCCTTTGGCCTGATGCTTAGATGGATTGATGCGTAAGTTTGAATCCTTTCATTTTTCACTTCTCTAATGGGTGGCTGATGGCTTAATGCTTTGATGGATCGATGCATGCTAGAACTGGCTGATATGTGCGTGTGTGTGCACATTTTTTCTTTTCATTTTTGGAGAGATTGGTTCAGCTTCTCTGTTTATGGATTTCTTCTTTCTTCTGTCTGTGTTTGTCACCCTGTTGCTGAATGATCTGGTGATTTTTTTTTTCTTGTGTGCAGAGATGTGATGTATGCACCTCATGGTACACATAGGGTTTTGATTTGCTTTCCTTGACTGCAGAAGATGTTATTATGATGAGCCAGGTCATGGTACACAGGCTAACTAAACAAGCTTCTGTTGTTTTATTGTTGGTCGTTCCCGTCCACTGCTGCCAACAGTCAATTTTCTGCAGGGTTTTTATTTCTTTCTTTTCCATCGAAAGCTCCTTTTTGCCACTGATTAATTAGTTGATGCATGTGGAGATTTTCGATACTAGGAGAACCAAGTTTAAACATGTGCAATTCCATCTATCTAGCATCAATGTCGGGTGAGGTTAGACTACAAGAAAGACTAGATATTAAGCTTGTTCATTCTATCTACACCTTTTGAATCTGAAGTCACTACTGTTGTAAATAATGCTACTTGAGTACCTGGTTGATTGGTTTTGTTTATTGTGGCATTGAGTAGCCTACTACATTAGTGGTGTCAGCTATATTTTGTAAGTTTGTTATCGATTCAATTTAGTTATTTGTGTGTGTGATTGAAAAATAATGGTTTACATATGAATTGCTATAGTTTTATATAATACTCTTTGATCTGTGCTGCTAGGTCTGCTACTGCGTGCATGACAACATGAGGTGTCGCAATCGGTGCGGTATGCTGGTGATAGATTTTCTCGATTGTGATGCCCAAGCCTGTCTGCCGCAATTGTGTGTTCGTTACTGCTGAGGTTAGAAAAAGCATACATCAATTTTTCTCCTGCAATTGTACGGTCGTTTCTGCTTTAGTTTAGAAAAGCATAAAACTGAGTTATTTTTGCCTTTGGCAGACAGTCATCCTACTTCGTAGTAATCTTGTGCCTTTCGTATTTGCATACTAATCACGAGCCTTTCCTTCATAATGCTAAATTTTGAATTGCTTTGGCTCTATAATTTGTTTGAACTGATCATTTAAGAATTTCAGATAAGCGTATCCAGATCTTTTGACCCTTCCACGAAAAGGTGTAACATGGTAAATTTGTCGCAACAAGCAGCATGGCATTCTTGATAGCTTTTCTCCCTATTATGACTTGCATCTTTCTACCCTGCCCCAAATTAAATTTGATTGGGACTGTTTGATTGAATGTCAAATAAAGATCAACTTTATCTCTGATCGATTCATGGAAATGGAAGCTGAATAATATTCTGATTATTACTTGCATGCTATATTCACTGTTTTTGGTTTAACAACTTGCAAGTGTTTCTTTTAATCCGCAGAAAAAGGACTCAGGGTGGACATCTGCTATAAATTACCTAGGCCTGGTCATCTGCGTGAGTTGCATCTGTCATTTTTCTTCCCAGGTAGAACATTAGTTTTAATTAAAAACAAGGTAGAACATTAGTGTTCTCCACAGTTTGATGGGAACACTTTGACTTTCTGTAACCCCTAGATTTGGTATTTCCTGATGATTGCTTGCGGTTCTTCTTACTTTCTGGTATAAATAGAGAAAAATGAGGATATTGTAATTATTTTAGAATGTTCAAGATTTAGGTGTCCATACTGTGCTAACTATGGTCTGAATTGTTTTGGGGAATCATGATGTCATGTCGTGATTACACAATTCCAAGCTGTGGTTCAGAAGCACACTTCGCTAAAATACATGCAATCGTTTTTTTGGGTTTTCTTCTCACAATATATATACGTAAATCATGTAATTTGCAACCTTGGTAAGTGCACCTCGAGCTGGCTGAAACATGCCTGTTCCAATCATGAACGGACATGAAGGCAGCTGGTGGGATTTACTATTGCGTCTCGACCTACTCGGAGCAGGTACGATGAATCCCTTGCACTCTCACTTCTCAACTTGATTTGGTGTGCCTTTTGTGTTGATTTTGGTGTGATTTACTTTTTTACTTGTAGGAGAGGCCAGGCTGTGGCAGCCGCGGTCGTGGCGTCGTGCATGTGGCATCGACGCAGGTGAGAATACATCTATGGTAGTCTCGTGGGCCGAGCGTCAAGGTGATGGTAGCCGACCCTCCACGCCCCCTCTAGGGATGGGAAGTGGCGGGCAGAGTACCTCCCCCGCGCATGTCAGGTTGCTGATCCACCCCTAATTCCATTATACACTGCTACATCTTATCTGTCATCTACTCACAACATTGCAAGATGTGGCATGTCCTAAGACGATGAGATTACAAAGATTGAGGTGACAGAATCTAGCTGTGTCATGGGCAAGCCGGTTGGCACCATTGTGACATGACATCAGTCGTGTGCGTTAAAATCACGAACGACGGCGCTTGCTTTCATAACCTAATATACTTCTCCCACATGGAAATTATATAAGTATGGTTGTTTATAACTGTATGCACTGGACATGTGTTCTCTCTCAGTAATGTGCATGTTTGCTCCATTACTCATTTACCCATTCTGGTAATTTTTTCTCTGAGTTTTTAGTCCACAAACCAATGTTTAGTCTCTGGAAGAAAGTCAAGGTATTATGACGTGTGTGTTTGTCTATATATAAACAAAGAGATATATATGTCTCATATCCTATAGATTTTGGTCTGCCTTTTTCTTTGCTTACGGAGATGCACCTGATTAGTTTGTTTCACCTGTTTGATAAATAGTATTTTTCACAATATAATTTTATTTCACGGTGTCTACTCAACGAATTGCTTGTGAGTGTGTGTTTTCACAAATGTTGCAGAATAAACTCCCAACTAAATCGTTGGATATGTATATAATTTGCAGAGTTGCAAACACTTTCAATTTCAACTGTGTGGTGATCAGGACATTCTGTGTTGCTTGGACAACCGAGCTAAGACGGCGATGCCACCACCTACTTGTATCTGTACAGGAACTCCGGTGATTATTTCTGTGAGTGCCTAAATATATATCCTCTGCTCTCCAAATGGTAGTGTTTGAGGTTTTCATTTCTCCCCCTTCCAGTTCTGCTGAGCACCTTCAATTCCCCTTTCCCCAGCTCGAAGGAATTGGCGCCTCCGTTAGTGACCCCGAGTAGTGATGCAATGATGTATTGTTTGATCTTCTCCAAAGATTTTCAAATAGTTATACTTTGATTCAGAGCTCGTTGTGTTTTACTGTATATGCAGTTTGTTCTTATGAATTTCTCCGAGTAGGTAGATCCTTTAGGGTTACTAACTTACTGTGAACAAATGTTTTGTCTTGTTCGTGTAGTTTCCAAAAATGAAGAAGCTTGTCGTTCAACCGATGACAAAACACCTAGAGTACGTGCAAAAATTACTACTTCCTCATTTACAGCAAACTCATTGATACGACAAAGGCAAAATTTTGGGTGGCAAGGTATATGATTAGATCATGTGTAATCTTCTAGATGCATTTTTCTATTCTTCTATTGTGTTCTTTAGACATGCCTCTTTTTGTTATTTTACATCAGTTAACTGAAGTTCATATTATTCCTTTATCTGATTGTAGCTTCAAAGTTTGATTACAGCAGAGTCATTGATACAACATACACAGTTTGTGAATTTACCTACTACTACGAGTTACGTCATATAGCAATGTTTTCTTGCCTAGAAAAATATTACATGAAAGGCCTAATGTCTTGTGAATGTGTATAGTAGCTACGAGTAGGTGGTCAAACTGTACACCTTTAAAGCATGAATAAGGTGCTAGCTTATGTGCTGCAGTTGCTTTGCATTGTTCAGATGCAATGTGTTTTCGCTCAGCGGGAGCACTTCTTCTGATTATTTATAATTTTTAGTTTGCTTCTTATAATTTTAAGACAATTTTTGCGACTTGGAATGTATAGCATCCCCCTTTTCTCACTGGAAATGACATGTAAGAACAAACCAGTTCCAGTTCTGGCATAGTTCTGATGGTTGAAGTGTATGTCTATATGATTTAGTATATGCATGGGAGTACCCGCTAAACGATGAAGCATATTGTGTCGTGTTAGCTCCATCTAGCTTTATTATCTTGAATTCTGTATCTAGATTTTGTATGTTGTATTCCCTTTCACCGCGTCTACATACTTGATGAAGCTTTTTTCTGATTGCAAAGTATGTGCAAGTCAATAGTGAACACTCTATATCGTTGTTCCAGAAAAGCAAGATTCAGCAATTTCCGCAACATTTCATGTCCGTTCCATGTAGTAGTTTTTGCGGAATTATATTGATGATTTCCTTTTACCTTCATATTTGCTTAGTTTTCTTAGCAAACACAAAATGCTTTGCGTCTTGAAGCATTGATAGAAGCGAACATAATTCATGATACAAGCCTAATACTCTGAAAATATTTTTACGGTTCACTATTCCTATGAGGGGAGTGAGTGGAGACAGCCATGAGTGGCTCAACATGTCGAGCAGCGGCCGCCTATGAGGGGAGTGAGTGGAGACGCGCAAATATGTGTGGTGGAGGGGCAACGGAAGCTTGAACGGAAGATTCGTCGCCAACATCGAAGAAATCTATGGCCTGATCGACCCTAAAGCTCCTGCATGGACATGAAGGTGTGTCATTATTAAGAAGTCCAGTCTTTGGAAACTCAGCAAGCTAGGAAATTCTCTCTCGACAATTTTGTATGTACTTGGAAGCATTGCTAATTTCTGTCAACACGAATGATATCTGGATTATTTATATAGCTACCATGCGCTGAACAAATTGTTGGATTAATGTAACACTCCTGAATAGATTGGTGTGTGGGCCATGTCATTTCGTTTGGTTTACACTACCATAATCATTTTGTCAGTGTCTGATCTATTAATACTTATTTGAGAGAAAATGCTTCCAAAATGTTATCTTGACAGCAACATTGTAGCTATTTTTCTCCGGCATGTATGATAAGCATAGGTGTCAATTTTGGATACATGATAGATTGTTAGCTGTTTTGATTCCATATTTTAACGACTATTGAGAATTATGATGGGCTTGTATTAGAGGACTAGATTGTTGCAAATGGTTATGGTGTGAATCTGATTCATACTAAAGGGACTCTTGTGGTTGCAGGTGACCGGGGGCAGATTGCCGACATTTGCCACACTATGGGCAATCTATGTGATGATCTGCTCTCCGCAATCGAAGCCAGGAATGAGCGGCAAGATCTCTTCGGGAATGGCTGATGAGGAAGAATTGACTGCGGGGGAATGGTGGATCTAGGTGGAGTTCGCTTTAGCCAGTGAGGGACGAGCTTTAGTTGTGTAGGGGAAGGGAAGCCACGTGCATGAGTCAGACATAATAAATCGGCTCGAAAATGACTCTGTTAGTCCAGAATCTCGTCTTGGACGACCCATATGGTGGTCTGACATTCGATCCGGTGTGAAAGTGCCTCACATAGTCATGTTTCATGGACTTCAGATGTGGGCCATATTCACTGTTCAAAAGAAGCATACATAGATTATTAGTGGCCTATGTGTGTTGGGCTGTAAATCCCGGGGCAACTTGATGGGAGGGATAACGAGCACACATGTGCTCCAACACATAATAGAGTGCATATAACATGGCTTTCTCACGACTTTATGCCACTAATAAGAAGTCCTTCCATTTTAGATCATGAGTTGATGAAATTTATTCCTCAATATATATGATAATTTAGGATGTAACCAAATCTTTCATTTTTGACTTTAAACAAATCGTACTACATTCTTAGATAAATGTGCTTTGAATAAACTATTTTTTATCATAGGCATATTTAAACAGTTGATCAAGTCTTCGGTCAGCATCACATGTTCATTCGATGGAATGTGACTATGTCACAATCTTGGTGCAAAAGTTTGCCTTGAAAACTAATTGTATAGACAGATGTCACCCTGAATTCTTATCTCTCACACGGCGTTTGGTATCCTTTTATAGGGCACATAAGTTATCTATTACTCCATCCGTTTTCAAATATTTGTCTTTCTTGATATTTCAAATGAACTATAACATACGGATGTATATAGACATATTTCAGAGTGTAGATTGACTCGTTTTGTTTCATATGTAGGCACTTGTTGAAATCTCTAAAAAGACAAATATTTAGGAACGGAGGGAGTACAATCTATGAGATGGCCAACTGGAGAAGTCATGGGACGTGGGTGAATAAAACACGAAGAAGAAAGGATCGTGGGAGAGGGAGGGGGAGAGAAAGATGAGGAGATTCATTTATCTATCACATCACTAGCATGAAATATCTTCACATGTAAATAGTTCCCTATACATTTTTGTTAGCGTATTTCTCGGTGTACATATACTTTATTAGCCCGTGGCAACGCACGGGCATTATACTAGTAGTGCATAGTTAGCGATCGCACCGCACGAGGGGAAAAGCAACGCGATTGCCGATTGGGCAGCCCTCTCTCTCCTGTAAAAATATCTCCTCTTTCCCCCTCATCCCACCTCCCTCTCGGCCGCCTCGTCTTCTCCACCTCCGCCTCCACCACAACCGATGGCTCCATGCCGGCTGTGAATAGTGCGAGCGAGCGGGGCGATAGGAAAAGAAGAGCGAGCCCTTCCCCCTCCCCCCTCCCTCAAGAACCCTAGCCGCTGCCTCCTCCTCCTCCCGCCTCAGCCGCCTCCCGCCTCCCCTCCACCCCTCCCGCATCTCGTCCGCCCAGAGTGCGGAGGCGAGCTTCTCGACGACGGTGGCGCTGGCTCGAGGCCGGGGAGCGGCCGATGCGGCCCTCCTTCTCGACGACGGTGGCGCTGGCTCGAGGCCGGGGAGCGGCCGATGCGGCCCTCCTTCTCCGCCATCACCGATTCTCCTGGCTGTGGTGATGGCAGCGCGGCGGAGCTCGTCGTCGACCGGCGGGCGGCACCAGGCGGCGGCGCGACCATTAGCATCGGCACCAGCGCACGAGGTCACGGGGCGTGAGGAGAGGGAGGGGATAGATGCGTGGGCCGTGGGGAGTAGGAGCCCGTGGTCATGGCGGCGCAACGGAGGTCGTGGCCGGGCCCTTGTCCCAACCGTCAAGCCATTGGGGAGGTGAAGATGGTGATGGCGGCAGTAGAAGCGCGCGGAGCAGCAGAAACATCATCCCTCCTTGCCTTGTTCTTTTATCTCTTCCTAATAGTTTGTTGGTCGAATTTATAGGATTCTTAATCGGCAGATCAGGAATCACCTCCCCATTCAGCTAAGCTACATGTCTTTTGCTTATATTTTGTCCTTTCTTGTACTTACATCTCATGCTGTGTGGATTTCCTATGGCTCAAGTTTGTTGCTGCGCTCAGGTTTCAGCAATTGCTGCACCTGCAAATTTGGGGTTGAGTGTACAGTTTACTTTCAGTCAAAAGCTATGCTATTTTCAGCACAAGATATTATATGTGGTCTTTGACAGATTTGATTGATTTTGGCTGATGTACATGAATGACAGTGGATGGACAAGGATTGAGGGAATGTAGAAGCGGCTTCGTCAGCGTGTGTCGAGATTCTTAGCGAGCAGTTCCTTGGACAAGGATTGAAAAATTTAAGTATGTACTTATTCCTGTGTGCAGATTACCATGAACAAGACAACTGAAGGTTAATAATCTTCCTCTTATTTTGCATCCTTGATTAATTTATAGCATTCATAGTAATACCACATGTATACAGCTAATGTCTATTTGTTTGTTTCAACTGACACTTTCTTGCCGGCAAGCAACACTGACCTCAGGCATCTACAACTCATTGCCTTTGCTTTGTTGATTTATATAAAAAAGGAATTTCAGGCTGCCATTTATGTGAACATTTTTTCTGTTGCAGATTTTACCTGCTCGACAAAGTCCAATGAAAGAAGTACAATGTATCATTGATTATAGCTAAAGGTAAGGATCGTCTCTCGCCACAAGATATTATTTATGTTCTTTGACAAATTTGATTGATTTTGGGTGATGTGAATGGATGATAGCAGATGGACAAGGATTGAGGGAATGTAGAAGCGGCTTTGTCATCGTGTGTCGAGGTTCTTAGCAAGCAGTTCCTCTGAGATGGTTTCAGGTCGCTGATTGTTTTCTACCCTATGCACACAAGATGTCTCCCCTTTTATAGTTACCGCTTGGATAGGATACGTGGAGTTCATATTCTATCAGATTTTATCCCTGAGTAATTTGGTCCTAAAGATGTCAGGTTTAAGAATGTGCCACTTTAATGTCTGTTGTGCGGCCTCGGTTACACATAATTTGTTCCTAAAGATGTCATTTCAGAATGTGCCACTTTAATGTCTGTTGTGCGGCCTCTGTTACACATAATTGCACTTTTGTCCTTATGTCTTCGATTTTGCTTTCAGAGGTTCTTAGTGCTAGAAATATTATTGTTCCAGATTTTAGCTGTACTACTCATGCCACTCTTTTTTTATTGCTTTGTAGCTGAAGGATTAGTGAGACTGTTTGGGCTGAATTCTGATTTTGTAGCACTTATTCCATGTGAGGCAGGTAGCATATTGATATCATCCAGAAATAATAGTGTCATCTCAACTTCTAAATAAGAATCTAGCAGATGTGCCTACTGGTTTATGATGGCACCGTAAATAATAGTGACATCTGTTTTGTATCTTGCTTGTAGTGTCCAGATTTCCAATTTTGTTGCTATATCTTTGGCGGTGAGTTGATATCGATTTATTAGTTCTAGAGACAAAAGAAATTTGAAAGCGTGAATTTTATCTAATCCATGTTGTGCTTCCAACTTTGAAGACTGGAGAAGATGTAATTCTGTTTGACCTCTCTTTCATTAATCCTTTAGGAAATATATATGATGTAGGAGAGTTACACTATCAAATGTTTGGAATTCTTCTTCCATGTTGAGATGGGATGCATATAGTTAATGACATGCTTTTGAGTTCATATAGACAGTTCATCATAGAAAATGCACCGCACTGTATTTTCTTTATATATGAATTTAGAATACATCATTACTATTTTATCGATCATTCTTACTGGTTTCTAATCATGATATTTGGCATTCTCTTGCACAAGGATGTTGTGGTATGGTAGTTCTTATTTTTTGTGAACCGATTCTATCGTGCTTCTACTTCTACGTGTTTGTTGATGATTGAACGGAGGTTAGATTAGATTATTGCCATGGTAGTTCTCATCTTCTTTATCTGAAGTAGTAAGTTTGTTTGATGTTTTCTAGCTTTCCTTCGATTATGAAAATTCCCAAAGAATGTCCCATTGTCACTTCAAGGAGTAGCAGCTGATATTGGTGCTTCCACCTCCGCGTCATGCCCGGGCCGAACTGCCACACCCCCTGGTTCTCCACATTTTCTCTTTGGTGTTTTATACATTCAGTTATATCCTATCTTATCCAGTATGTCTCATATCTTAGTTGATTTGCAGTTTGTACTCTACTTTACAAACATTGTAGAAATATTCTACTAACAGCTTATTTTCTACTGTTTGGTTGTTTAAACTAAGAAATTAAATCTGGACCCGTACAAATCTTGAGTAAAATATATGCTAATTAGTTCCTCTTGTTTAATCTATTCTAGGATTGGGCACTACACATAGAGCTAAAAAGTTACATTGCCATTTTGAGTGCAAACAAACAGGTTAGGTGGTGTGTACCTTATTTCAGGATCAACAATCGGTGAATTGGATCTAAGGTTTGAGTTAGTACTGAGCATTGTGTATTCTAGATGGACTAATTGAGTGTGCTAATTGAACCATATTCATGGTGTTAGTCTGAAGTCAGATTATGCGATTCACTCGCATTAATGCCATTACTATTGGTACATTAGATGAATTGGGAGAGTTAAGTTATGGGCTTCTTGCCAATTACATAAAAAAGGACAGACCCAGTGCATAGAAGCTCCCACACAAGGTGGGGTCTGGGGAGGGATTATAGGAACCTAGTCTTACCCCTGCAAAGTGCAATGCAGAGAGGCTGGTTCGAACCCAGGACCTCTTGGCACAAGTGGGGAGGACTTCACCACTGCGCCAGGCCTGCCCTCGCTTCTTGCCAATTACATGCCCACAAATTATACGTTGTGACAACTTTTCTCTTTATGACGAGCATGTGATGTCGTAAGTTTCCTTTGGAGGACGTGGGGTCATTTTCTGTCTATTAAATATCTGCTTTGTGCTTTTGGAAGTGTCTAGCAGGGCCACAACTTATGAATGTAGTTGCAATAATGCACAAGAACTTCTTGTCATTAGTTAAGAAAATAAACTATGGGTCATTTTAACCACATCATTTCACCTTTTCAGTGTCAGCTAAGGTATTCTGGTTTCTTGAGGTGGTTTGACTATTTGAGTTTCCATTGGTTACAGGTGTGTATGTCCCTGATGACATGTTGCCCAAAATCAACATTTGTAGCTTCTTTATATATGGCTTTCTCTCTTTCCATCATGAAGTTTAATTGATTTATATTCCAAATGGGCTTATTCTTACAATCCATTCCTTGCTAATTTAATTTTTATTTTGCCTTGCTGGTCTTGAATTTATACTTTTAACTTATTTCTGTGTGCTATGCTTCTTTGACTACATGTAATCCTCTTCTGTCCTTGGTTCAGATCAAATGTGGAGTCCACTTCTTTCCTTGGTTCAGATCAAATGTGGAGATGATGTTTTTTTTTCCGCTATGACTATTATTTTCACCTTGGTGACAGTCTCACGAATCCTCTTTCCTTTCTTTTGTTGATGTCTTGCCTCCTGTGTACTGATAGAGGCATATAACAGATGCATGTCTCGGATTAGAGAACTATGATTGTCCATCTATTTTATATTTTTCATTTACCTCTTACGAGTAGTTTCCCTAAGTAGAAAAAATGCATTTTTCAGCCATATTGCTTTATTATCCTTTTTTGTGGGAACAATACGAAGCCACACTATGGTGTGCTCTGTTCCCAATTTTACAAACTGGCAAGTTGCTGCTTGATTTTGTTTCTTTCAGATTTTTGTGTGCCTTTCTCCGTTAGAATGTTTCTCCTCAACGACCATATCGATCTGGCTGGCGTTCGCAACTGTGATTTTGGTTGAACTGTGCATGATCATCCCTCTATTCAAATTGTTGCTTCTCAAGGATATTTGCAAACCTATCAACTCAAGCAAACTATGATTCAAATTTCGTGAAATGCAAGTATTTCTTCTGTAATGGTAAAATAGGAAGAATGCTTAACTGGGATGCTTCAAGCAGGTTTCCTGCTTATCACCCATATGAAACCTAACATATGATTTTTTATTTACAATAATATATATGCATTTTCCTATAAATATTGGGGAAGTAAACTTCTGGTGCTTTAGAAACAACCCTGCACATATATATCAGGTGACGTATTGGCTTGCAGGTATGCTCCGGCTAGGTTGTTTCTTCTCTTCCTTAGGCTATGGTTGCAACCGTTGGCTGCTATGTTGGTCTTGATGTATTTGCTTTTTTATAAGCTTATAGTTTGAAAAACTGTATACAATGATTCCTAATTTGATGCCAATAGCTCGTGTGAGCATCCACAGTGATGGGTTCTTGTGCGGATTATTAGAGGCAGCATCACCGTCGTGGAGTACATGTACATCAATGCCGATGGTGCCGGCAGCAACGACACAAGGTGGGCGATTTGACCAGCGCAACATTCTTGTAAGAAAGATTTATTCCTTACAATCCAAAGCCTCTCCTTAAAAGGTCCATGACCATGATGATCTTTCCCTCGCTTAGTTCAGTGATATATTGTTTTGCTTCTACTTTTGCCTTTTTCACTCAACTACATTTTACTCAAAATGACCATAGATAATGTTTTTTACATCTTGACCAGATTTGAGGAGTTGTGCGCAGTTCTGAAACAATTAAGTTGTGCTTGGTGACACGCCTCATTTCTGTGGTTGAATATTTGGTAATTAGATACTATAATTTCCTTTACTGGGTACATGTGAATATTAGTTCGCACAATTCATTTGGTAACTAAAACTTTTAATTAGAACTCCATTTTATGATATAGTGTTACCATTTTCTCCCTTGCTGTGGAAAGCCACCAGCTTCAGGGAGTGCCAGGCTTCCACACAGCTAGAACAGACGCCACCTTTGGCAGGGAGCGTGAGGATTTGGCTTGTCGATATGAGTGATAGCAGCGCCATGTGCAGATTCCGCAGATTCAAGCTGTAACGGAAGCTGCCAGGCTGCCGAGATGAAGATGGAGCCGCTGTGGCGCTGCGCCTCCAAGCTGCCGGGCCGCCAATATGCAGTTGGAGCCGCAGTGCCTCCGAGCTGCAGTGGGAGCCACTCCCCCGTCAAGCTACATCGTGATCCGCCGCGAAGATGGAGCCTAGCGTGAGCCGCCTCCACCAGGTGCTTTCTCGAGTACAGTGGGGAGAGGAAGAGGATGAACTGGTCGATGGAATCAAGGCTAACAGTCCACCACGTGGTTATCTCCGGCGTTATATGTCCAGACTCCAGAGTGTGGTTCTTTGCCACAATGGCACGGTTGTAAATTTATCTTTGGTGCTAATTTGTACTTTATGTAACTGGTATAATCTTTATTGTTTCATCAAATTTATTCCCACTTATCTTAATATAAGAGCATCTACAACCACAAGTATCAAAATCCTTCTCTAAAGGTCCACAGACATGTTCGAATGTGTCCGCAAAGAGTGATTGATTAACACACAAAAAATGTTTCCACAATCGGATACCCCATTTGCAAATCATCAAATTCATGCAATTACATGTAACGTAAAACTATTCTAAATTTTCGCCCGTGACCGTCATTATTGTTTCGGTAGTGTCCATGTCCAACAGCTGGTTGTGCTCCTCAATTGGAGCTTTTCAATTCCATTTTTGAGATTGAGGTGAGGGTTTAAGACCCCTCATAACGATTTTTTTCTTTTATGGTTGGGTGGAGAGGAAGTGCGGCCACAGCGTTCGACCACCAGACGGATCGCACCACCTCCAGGGAGGCAGTGGCGACGCGCCTTGCACCGGATCCATGCGCCATTTGGGTGGACGCAATGGATTCCTGCTAGATGGAGTCCGAGCGATGTTGGGCAGAGTCTTCCCGAGATCGGCGAAGCATAATGCGAACAACCATCTCCTCCTAGAGGCCGCGTGGGACGAGTTTCCAGTTAACGGATCAAGATGCATTGGATTCGGATTCGCCGTCCGCCATGCCGGAGATCACCCGAAGGGAGTTTGGGGCGGAGGGGAAGTAGAGAGGGTGGGGTGGAATGGAGTGGAGTGGAATGCAGCTAGCGTTTCGTCCAGAGTTCAGGCAGGTTGAGTATATGTGGGATCGGGTGCGCCCCGGTGGGTGGGCAGGATACGACGTGGCAGACGCATTCCCATATTCTCCCCGGATATGGACTGGATATGGAGGTTGTCGTCCAGTCTAGGCATTTGAGCCGTATTTGACATGTTCGGTTGGATGACAGTTTTGCGCCCGGGTAGTGGCCAGGCAGCCCGCTCGGATGTTTGGGCGGATATGTAGGATCCGGCTGTAGATGCTCTAATGCAGGGCCGTCCTCTTTGAAGTGCTCCAGTTTGCCAGAAATACAGTAAACCACGGGGAAGGAGATTATGATAGAGTTTTGTATTTAGCATAGAGGCAGTGGAGTAATTTCACATGGTGAAAATAGGGATAAAAATATGAAAATCATTAAAGTAACTAAAAGGGGCATATTATCTATAGGAAAAGGAAAAGCATGGAAAATCATCTAACCCAATGTAAAGAGGGGCAAATTATCAAGTGTCCAAATAAAGCGTGAACCAACCTATGGTTGGATGGTTAGAGGGGGGGGGGGTTCGGTGACCCCCCTCACCACCAACGACCAAGTGATCGACGATGGAGGGGGGCCGCCGATAGACGATGCCTGAAGGATTGGCTCTCTTGGCGCGGCTAGAGTTTCTGGTTGCTTGCCTCATAGGAAAGCTAGGCTTAGTTCATAGGCACGAAAAATGTTAATCTTTTCAAAAAAATCATGATCGATTCCTTTGAGCTGGTGAGTCCAGCGCCCCTGCGAGTACATGTGTGACGCCCCTGATTCAATAGGACTTCTGTTTGTTTATGTTGTCCTCTATTTGCTGTTGCAAACTCTTACCATGATCTCCTTATCTACTCATCATAGGCGAACTGCTGTGTCGCAAGCACAATAAGCCATACGAGTATATTCATCGCCCATGCAAAGTAAGCTCAATCCGAAAGTTCAAAGGCAATAAATACATCTAAAGCCAGGAAAGTTTATTCTCCGTGGTAAGAGCTATATTACTCTTCTCATTCCAACAACTCTCACAACAACTTCTAAAAGATATAGCTTTATACAATTTAACATAGGTGAGCCTTGCATCCATTACTTAGATGAGTTTAGTCGCCACATTGTGTGGGGCAACACAGTTAAGCTCTATGACCATATGTTCGTAGACTGCAAAAGATCATCCGCAGCACCACCACGCCTGATTGCTACTATGTGTGCCACATGACAGAAACATTTGCAACAGACGACAAAATAATGGTAATCCTTTGCAATTGCCCTGTCAAATTTCATACATTAGCATGGTATAAAATGATATAGTAACTAACCTTTACTGTTATTTTCAATACTTTAGCATTTCATTTTCTATGGGTTCCCTTCTCCCACACATGGATGCTGACCGTGGTGAACTGCCAATCACTACTGAAGATGGAACTACCATTGTCACAGCCCGCTTTATCAAGGGTGTTGACAAAAGGGCCATCATCACTAAAGGCTGGAGCAACTTCTTCCGTCAGGCACACATGAACAAAGGGCAATCATATGCTTTCACCTTCAAATGCACTTCCAAGGGACTGCGCTTGATCGTCTACTCAATATAAACAAACTGCAAAAGCCCCTTGTAACTGCAAAAGCACCTTCAAAAGCCCCTTCAAACTACAAGTTATATATCGTAAAAAATATATCATTAGAAACTTCAAATCGTATACTTTCTAATGGTATAAATTTTAGACTATACAATTCATCTTATGTTGGGCAAATTATAGATCAAGGGATAAGCACAAGCCTTATAAACCTGAAATGAGGTAGTAGCATTCTAGTGGCAAGAAAGTCATCTTCCATCATGCCCCCAAGCCTTGTCTTAATGATCTTTGAATGGGAAAGCACTCGTTCAACTTTTGGTATGAAACCCATAGACCATAGTAACAAGCAAACAAAGCATCTACCAATCAAGTACATATGTGAATGTGCAAGTATGTTACAAACATTCTTACCACTCTTCCACTGAATGAATATTTCGTGTAATGTTATGTGAGAAGTATTTGCTGAATTTGACATCGGAATTATTTATGTAAATCTTTTACTTCTGGAAGGAGAATGTACGATGCTGTCTTTCAGATCTTTCAAAGCAGCAGTTCTTTGGAGCTAACCATTGCAAGTTTCCATCTCTTAATGGAGCTGGGCAAGGTGAAATGTTCTCTACCCCTTTCTCTCTCTTTCTGCCACCTTCGTGCAAGTTGACGTGTCCCTTGTCCCTCCATTTGTCTATCATGGTACTTTTGACAATGGGGAGATAGATTCTGGCCTGCTATGTTAGCCATTCTCATTCATATCCGTTAGCAGAGAAAAGCCACTGATTTGGCAATGTTTCTTTTTGTTGTGTAGCATGACTAATATTCACTTAACTACCCAAGCAGTGCTCCTTTTGTGGTTTACGGGAGCTCCATTTTATCATTACTATACTACACTGATATACCACTAAACTGTAACATGTAAAAACCTATATGTTGTTAAGTTAGTATATTGTCATTTCATGGTTCATCTCATTTTGTGTGCTTTTGATGTTAACTTGCAGCAATATCCAAGAGTATATTTGACAAATTTTGGTTCCCATCCAACTCTAGTTATAGTTAAAGAGGTAAAGGATGACATAATGTATTAGATGTTTTTTCAACAAACTATGTACTGTTGTATGTTTTATACTTCTATTGGATTTAAAAATCTAACATGCATAAGTAATTTCCCATTTTCCAGTCATGGTCACCATTTCTCCTTGGCAACAATGTAGCTTCTGGTGAGATTGGGAGAAACACCAGTCGCTCAGATCATCTCTTTGATTCTTTGGTAAGCTGGTATTAGTGTGCTACATTATTTTCCTATGTTGTATTCATATTTGCAAATTTTGTTTTCCTGCTTATGAACATATTTGTCTTGAGTTTCCCTGCTCTTATTGGACCAAGAAGCATATCCTCACTGTATGTTCTTGGGGCCTGGGTACTTTAGCCTATATTATGCCTTTACAGGTTTTCTTCTACTTTTGTTCTTGTCCCCTAGCCACTTGATTACTTGAGTTCCTTGAAGACTACGTTTTACTGTTGTATTATATGTTGGTAAATATTTGAAGTGTGAATTAGGAACTATCTTTTGGATGTTAAAGACTATTTTGCAATACTTATTATCATAGTATTTGGCTTCCTCATTTTTCTGTGTCCGAAGTATCTGATTCAGTTTTACCCTTCTTTAGAGATTTTCTTTGTTGACCGAGGCTATGGTTGAAGCATCGAATGACACAGGTGCTAATAGTGGGCTTAAGGTAAATCCCTGATGGTCTCTAACTCCAGAGAATATTGGAAAAGTCCACTTCTCAAACTTAAACTTCCACAAATGTCCACTTTTAAGTCACAAACTCAACTGTCCGAGTTGCGACTTGAACTATCCTGTCCATTTTTCAATCACAGGTGGTTTCAGTTGACGCAGATGCCACATGTACGCACATCAGTACCATGTCACTACCATGTCATTTAACAGATCAGTTCAAGTTGACTGGATGGATGAGTCTAGGTTAAACCACCGAAAGAGGCCTACCCCTGATCCACTTATCCTCCCAGAATCTAATAGATTTGCCATTCCCCACACTAAATGATCCAAACTGAACAAATTTATCCTTAACTTTCATGAGGCCCTTCCAAAAGTGAGAGTCCGTTGGTTTGACTTTAATCGCCATGAGTGATTTTTGCCCCAAATACTTACTTCATAGGAGCGACCGCTAAATTTCATCCTTGCTTAGCAGCTTAAACAACCATTTACTCATAAGTACATAATTTTTTACTAGTAATTTATGAATCCTGAGGCCACCCTGGTCTTTAGGGGTACAGAAAGAATTCCCATCGTGCTAAACGATCCTTTCTCTTGTGCTTCTGGAGAAAACTCCTGCTTGTTGTCTCCAAATGGCAACAAAAAAGTTTATGTTCTTTAACTAAGTCTGAAACGTGACTATGTTTAGCCAGGTCCCTAAAACTCTTGCTATTCCAAAAAATCCCTCTCATTTCTTATTATTCTTTCATTTTGAGAACCGCCAAAGTAAATGATACCTAATAAAGATAACCTGAGGGTGTACCTCAAATTAGGAAGGGTTACACTATGCGTTTTTCTGTTATGGTATCGCATTCCTTGGCAGTACTATAGAAACTTTGCATCTATATTATACATTTCTTTGTCTGTCGTTGGGATTTGAAGCTTGTTCTGTTCTGTAATTTAGCATATAGAGAACATGGTGCTGTTCCAATATCTCGTTCGCACACTTGAGGCTGATTTTATACCTCGTCATATTGCATATAAAGGTAAAAGTGCCTGTCAACTTAACTGTTTTACATTCCTGTGTATAAGACAATATATTCTTAAACATTCTTGTGATTTTGTTGCAGAGTCATTAGACTGGGTGATCATCAGGGAATCTGTTTTAAACGTGCTTCTGGTAATACCTACCTACATCTGTAATTTATAAAAAGTAGCTTAGCTTTCTGGGCTAAAACTTTGTTTGTTGTTTCATTGCCTCGTCATATTTTGTTGAAGATTTTTTTTTACCATTGACATAGTCACAGTTACGTGAAATATTGCAACGTCTGTGTTATTTTATGACATTTTTGGAATCCCTAATATTCATTAACAGGGATCGCGAAAACTGGTATTCAAAATGTTTGTCAAGAACTGCATATCACTTCTGAACCAACATCAGCGTGAAATTGAAGATGACATATCTTCTAAATCAGCATCTGATTTAGATTCTTCCTTAACCTTTTCATTGCTTGAGTTTGAAAGAGAAGCGCTTATATCCGTGAAAAAACTTTTCATTATGGTGAGCTATACCATTGTGTTTTTGATCATACACAGATTGTGTGAAGTGCAGATGCTAACTATTTCAGTCTTTTTTGTAGGTTATAAACCTTGACTTGATTAGGAAAGAAGCAGACAAATTGGGCCTGACTTCAAGGGCTGATGGCCTCAGGTTTGGTTCTTGGTTTCATTTGCTTAAGAATGTAGCCATTGTGCCTGATATTCCATTTCCTTCTCTGTAGGAATCCTATCCTGGAAGTTATTCTAGAGGAGCTAACTTACAACACAATCTACTTATCCCCATTTCTTTTGGTAACTGCAAACCACTGCATCCTTCTGGCCTCTTACTCATTTTTCATGGATATCTTAATGTTACCATAATGTTGAACTTGCACGAGAAACTGAATTGGTGGTTCATTTAAAGCTTGTTGTAAACCCACTCAAAGTTCCTAGTAAAGCTTGACAATTTTTATTTTATTACGAGTTCGCTTGATGCCAGCTAAAGATAGGAAATAAAGACCACATACTAAATTAGAATAGCTGACTTTACTTGAAATCTAGTACTCTAATGTTCTGTTAATTCATCAATCAGTAATCCGCACATGTGCTGGATTTTCCCCAGGAAAAGGAAATGTGCACAACCCTTAAGCTTCCGCGTACTAGTTGCTGAGATAGAAGAATAAGATGTCTCCGTAGCTTTATAGTAACTGCACAGTCAAGCATAATGCCAGTTAAATTAGCATTCGTTGTTACACATCTATAATTAATTTTCCTATTCCCTGTGTGATGTCCCTGTTGTATAGGGGGATTCCTGTTCTTTTTTCCAAGATCATGCAGGAGAGCTGCATGCATCAGTAATAAGATAAAAGGAGTTCTACAATGTCATTTGAAAGGCATGACCCAAAGAAAAGACACAACCCAGAAAAAGGGAAACACACAGCCACCTAGGCAGCCTGAAACGACCTAAGGATTGCTACCACTAAAATACTTTTGCCGACGGCCATCCATGACCTCAAACACAATCGTCCTCACCAGGCCACACCCTAGTCAATTACAAGTATAATCTGTAAGGCATGGGAAGCAGTCATCCACCATGGGAGTTTGCAGCAACAGCCAAAGCACTGCACCATCCGGCTATGACCTCGGCAACTCTTGTACAAGCATCACGGAGGCAGCAGCAACTTTTTTCTTTTGGAAAAGGAGGATATACCTCCGGCCTCTGCATCTGGACGATGCATGCAGCCATTTTATTAATTATTCACAAAGACCATACAAAGTAATACATCAGTAACCCTGAAGCCACTATCTGGCAACACCTGTTGCTATTCCTACCCCTTCGATGAAGGTGTGCTGAATATCCGGGCCGAATACCAAACAGACATTGCACCAAACCCTAACATCTAAAGTCGGATGCCCCAGCCCAGCCACACACCGGGACTGGGTCACACACCGGTCCGATGCACTCTCAAAGATCACCGCAGCCGTCTTCCACCAATCCCTCTCTAGAGCAAGCACTAACGCATCACCATTGCCAGGCTGTCGTCGACGCCACCACGGTGCCACACAGCGCCACCACCCTTCACGTATCCATCCACACGTGCCCGTTGCCGAAACTCCGCGGCGCCATGCCACCGAGATCCGCCGCCGGCCATGAGGTAGATGTAACACCGCTTGTCCTCTTGTCCCCTCTAGCCAGCGGTTGCTCCAAAACGTTGCCCCCAGGAGGGAGAACGACACCGCATGCGTCATCATCGTCCGATCCGGTAGACCCAGATCTAGGGTTTCCCCCGGAACACCCACCACCTTCCCATGCTCACCGAAGGCGACACCTCCATGAAGATGACGCCGCCGCGAGCGTCGCTGCCGCCCAATCCGGAGGGATTTGGGTTTTCATCCCGGTACACGAGCAAAGGAGGGAGGCAGAGGCGGAATGGAGAACCTTGACGGCGCCTATATGTAGGGGACGGCGCCCGCTGGCGTCGCCCTCGTCGTGGCCGGAAGATCCGGCCTTGGATTTCTTTGGGCTCCACACTTCCCCATCCCTTTCTTCAGACGCGGCACCGACGACCAAGGGCAGCCGGAGACCAGATCGTGAGGCTTGGATTGGGACGGCGTCAGATCCGGGACGGGTGCCCCCGAGGCCACCACGCCCGCAGGCACCACCCGCCACCAACTTGCCGCCCGTGTGGCCAAGGGGGGCGGCCAGCACCTGCAACAGCCGCCGCCTCGGTTCCAAGTCCCCCGTGCGCGGCAGGGCGGACAGTATCCTCACCGCCATCTTCTCCGATGGCCGCGCGGCGTTCCAGCGACCCCCTCCGATGGCAGCCACTCCAACCACGACGCCTTCAAGGACCGTCACCAGCCTGTCCAGCACCGTCAAGACTACCAATGACTAGCCGTGGAACCGAACGGATAGAAGAGAGCCGGCAGTGACGAGGGTTTGGTGAGGTGGGAGAACGGCCAATGGTTTGGGAAGGGGTTGAGGCAGTGACGGTTTGCTTCATGGGTTTACAAGTTACCCTAACATTGGTCGTTTTATTTTTGAGAGCCCCTGTTTAAATTCCACCGAATCTATACAAATCAGCTAAAGGTGACTGACTAGAGTTAAGGTCTCAGTAGAGATCTGATATGCATATTACTGACTACTTTGATTGCTTTGCTTCATGAGTACTACTCAAACTTGCACAAGAATGTCTTAGTAATACCCATGATTGTACTTTCCAAATTCCTAACTTTTATGTCTTGTAAAGCAATCAAACCAAGACCTATGATGGTTAAGCAGCTACTATGTTAGTGTTTTGGGTCTTCATGTGGTTTTACAGGTAAAAGGGTGTTCCGGGTCAGCTGTACGGTTGAAACTGAAACTTGTCTCTTTTATTTTTGGTCATTTATATGGAATAGCTGTGCTTTAGCAGGCTATACACTAATAGAAACAGCACCACTATTGGGTGCAATAGCTGCCATAGCTATATCAGCGGAACTCCATGCGTAGCTGTGATAGATAGCTATTTAGAAAACTACTTGGCAACTAAACTGTTTGCCAATGATTGAGTAAATTGCACGAAACCACCACTTTGAAGGCTAGGTTTGCGATAAACACTAGGATACATTTTCTCGACAGAAAACACCACGTCTTGCGTATTTTTTTTGCAAAAAACACTGATCGGCGGATTTGACTCGATTAATCATGTTTATGACAGACTGGGCCTGCTAGTCAGGCTGATGTGGCACCACCTAATTAACGGCGACGTTGGCTAACGTTATCATCATGTGTGGCCCCGTGGGGTCCACCTGTCATTGAAAGAAAAAAGGAAAAAAATTTGGTGCTCGTCAACCTCCTGCCGCTGGACCAATTCGTCCAGATCCGTTGCTGCTCGCCGCGGCCGCCGCTCCTCGCTGCTGCTGCGCCGCGCCCGCTTGCTACCGCGCCCACTGCTCGCCGCGGCCGCCGCGCCTCGCTGCTGCCGCGCGTGCTGCCTGCT